>NC_073630.1:117532708-117843229 GCF_029407905.1 Bubalus kerabau
GGAGCTGATTAAACTGGACATCTCCAGAACATTCCCCAGTCTCTGCATTTTCCAGCAAGTAGGTGGTGGTGATCTGTTACTTTCAGTATGTTTTGTCTAAAATGCCAAATTGCATGCATTTGTGATCAGGTTTGAAAAGTACTGGGGATCTTTGTTGGGAGGGTGGGTCTTTTGCTAATACTTTCAGACTCTTAAAAATAAGGATAACTAATGATGGACAGGGAAGCCTGGCGTGCTGCAGTCCATGGGGTTGCAAAGAGTCAGACACAACTGAGCAACTGAGGTGAACTGAACTGAATCCTCTCCGACAGATGGTTAATGTGACTCCGGAATACCCAGTCTGGTTCTGCCGTGCCCGTGTTTCTAGCATCGTGCTTTGCACACACTGGGTAACCAGTAAAGGATAGTGGAGTGAACAGCGGTGATGGGTCAGCGGCCTGCACCTGCCGTGCTGAAGCATCGTAAACACAGACAGAGACAGGCAGCGGGGGGCAAGGGTGCAGAGAGGACCATCAGGATGAGGGTACGGCGGGAGGCAGAGGCAGACTGACCATGGGCACCTACCTGCTCTGGAGAGCCTGGGTACCGGTCGCCGTGAACTTGACGGGGCAGTACAGTCACCCGGCAGCAGCTGGATTAAGGGTGTTGTTCCAGTGTGGTGCTCACACCGGCGCACCAGCTGGTTTCAGAGCGGCTTTGTGGGTCGAGCGCGTCAGCCGTGGCCGATGGTTCACTTGTCCGGTGCCGTGGCGGCGCCGAGCTGCTGCGGCGGCAGGCCCTGTGCACGCTGACCTGGCTGACGCGTGTCTCGTGTGTTGGTCCTTGTAGGGTGGCCCGTACCACGACATGCTGCACAGCGTTTTGGGCGCGTACACTTGTTACCGACCGGATGTGGGTTATGTAAGTGAACCTTTCCGAGATTTTCTGACGTTCTCCTCTAGAAAGAAAGTCATGCTCTCCGCCATCTCACCGTAGCTGCAGATGGCGGGTCACGTGCCCCCATTTTTGTGAGCTATGAAAGGCTCACGGTCAATGACTCGCCTCAGTTTCCTTATAGGGAAATTGAGCTGCCCTGGCTGCTCTGTGGCATCGATCTTTTTTTTTTTTTTTTAAAGCCTGACATATGAGCCTAGTCGCTCAGTTGAGTCCGACTCTTGTTGCGACCGCGTGGACTATAGCCCACCAGGCTCCTCTAGGTCTGTGAGATTTCCCCAGCAAGAATACTGGAGCAGGTGGCTGTTTCCTTCTCCATAGATCACGTTTTAATTGGGTTTGATTTTCATTTTTTGCATGTGATTTTTTTTTTTTTCCCCAGCATTAAATCAAAAAAGCCTTTTAGTTGTAACTGTTTTTAAAACTACACTGCTGAGGTTTCTGCGGCTTAGCGGACGTGTGCCTGCATGGCTTTAGAGTGACATGTTCCCTTAGGTGTACGTTTCCATGGTGCCCGGACGCTGTGCCTTCTCAAAGGCAGCGAGTCTGTGAGGTGCAGAATGAGGGTGTGGGAATGAAGGAGTGCAGACCAGTGGCCGGCGTGGCAGGGCGGTGACGCTGCGTCAGGATGGGCAGGGCCCTTGAGGCCATGGGTCTAACCTGCGGGGGTGGCAGCGAGTGGGGGCAGCGTGGGCCCTTCCAGCGCGAGGGCATGTGGGCTCCTCCTTCAGGGAGATGCAGGGGCTGCTCCAACCGCGGTGGCTGCCGGTGGTTTGACCGCCCTCTCTCCTCCCCTCAGGTTCAGGGCATGTCCTTCATAGCAGCCGTATTGATCTTGAACTTGGATACTGCAGATGCCTTCATTGCTTTTTCTAATCTTTTGAATAAACCCTGTCAAATGGCATTTTTCCGAGTGGACCATGGCCTTGTAAGTATCCCCGTGTGTGTGTGGTGCCCTGGGTGCCGTGTCTACACAGAGCAAGAGCAGCTGGGCCCTTGTGTTCGGCGGGAAGCTTCCACGTTCCCCTCCCGGGGCTGCTTGCAGCAAGTAGTGCTGTACAGCGTGGAGGATTACCGGGGCACTGTGTCGACCCTGAAAAACGGGCGGTTAAGAGCCATACATGTGAATTTCGAAATGCATTCTTCCAGCAAGTGTTTCTGAGAATAAAGCCTTGGCGTGAGAGGGGAGGGGTGCCCCCCGCACGGACATCCTTGCTCTGTGTCAGAGCAGGCGCTCGGCCCGGTTCCCCCACGTGGAGGTCCGTGGGGGAGGCCGGTGCCCTGCAGCTGTTTCGGCGCCGCACCCTGGTTGGTGCCTCGTGCTTTCCCGCAGACCCTGTAGGAAGTTGAAGAGCCCGTGCCGGTGAGACGCGGGCTGGGGCGGCTCCCTGTCCCTTCTGTATTTTCTCCCGAGCTGTCTCCTGAGCTGCATGTGAGGAGGCCCGCGGTCTTCCTTGCCCGAGTGTCAGCATCAGACCCCCTCTGGGAAGGCCGGGGGTCGGCACGGAGGCTGTGTGTTTCCTCAGATCATCCTTAGATGGCGCATTCCTTTCTGGTTCTTGGAGGAGAATGAGCCGTCAGGGGTCAGCCTTTGCCATGGGCCAGGGCGCGAGTTGGAGGCCGCACCTTGCAGGCGCGCGAGGCGCCCTCGTTTGGCAAGTTACGCACCTGTTCTGCAAAAGGAAGGGCGCCCACCCGGTGTTCCTGCCTGGAGAATCCCACAGACAGAGGTGCCTGGTGGGCCACAGTCCGTGGGGTCACGAAGTTGGACACGACTGAGTGACTAACACTTTCTCTAACACTCTGGGTTTCAGTTCTATTATCTGCAGGTTGGAGAAATGATGAGGTGTAGTCAGTTACAGTGACGTTACAGGGAGGTTAGAGATTGTGCCTGTTTAGAAATCACCTGTTCGCTGCCTGGTTTAGGGTTACCAGTAAATATACGTGAGCAGTTTACATACAAAGGTGATTGTTGGATTCTAGGGGCACTAAGTATACTGACTTTCCCTGAAGATTGGAAACATGTGCTGATAACGTATTTATTGGTGTGTTTCACATTTTCTCCCCAGATGCTGACGTACTTTGCTGCATTTGAGGTATTCTTTGAAGAAAATTTGCCGAAATTATTTGCTCATTTCAAGAAAAACAACTTAACTCCAGACATCTACCTAATTGATTGGTAAGACTGCATTTTTATGCATTTTGAGAGTGTTTTCTCATGTCTGTGCCCCCATCTTCATTCCTCACTGCCGGCTTCTTTTGGGGCCCAGCTGGCCCCCCACCTCCTGCTTTACAGTCTCCCTTCTGTCCTGAGCCCCAGACGCCCTGTGTTCACAGCCCGGGCTGCCGGTCATCGGCTCGGCTCTGATCCTCTCTTGATGCCACGTGACTTTCACCGGTCCTTCCCAACTCCCTCCAGGGGAGGAAGGTGCCTTGGACCTCTGTGTTTCCAAGATGCTATTTACTTGTTCCTCCCCAAGACATCACTCAGCCCTTGGCCTGTGCGGGCTCTCCGCTGGGATCGGGGGCAGACTCAGCACTTTATGTCCAAAGCTCCCACCTGGAGGAGCACCTGGACCCGGGGCCATGCAGCCTGTGGGGGCGTCAGGGCCCACGGGGACGACCCAGAGCTGGAGCCAAGGCCTGCCATGAGCATGCACGCTCTGGGATCAGCAGGCCACGGCTGGCGGGGTGGGACGTGGGAACTTCCCGCAAAGGGCCAGGGTGGCAGGCGCGAGCTCCAGAAGCTGAGTCAGGGGTCGTGGATGCCAAGCTAAGGGGCTCAGGCAGGGGTCCAAGGGCCAGAGGGAGAGGCTGCCGGCTTCCACTTGGGGCGAGGATCGTGGCCGGTTCCGCCCAGAAGTGAGTTTCCCGTTCCCTGGGAGGCAGGGGAACCAGGAGGCAGAGACAGTGAAGGGGAAAAACTGGGGCTTGAGCTGAGGCCGCAGAAGTGGGTGGAGGGCTGGGAGGGGTCGCACTGGCCAGAGGCTGGGGCCCTGGGGCATACTGTGGTCATGAGGGGTGCCGCTGGTGCCGTCAGCCACGCCAGGCTGGGTTTGGCAGGATGGCGAGCGTAGCCGGTGTTGGACACGTTGGTTTTAGGGCACCTGTCGGACATCGAAGTGGCCGTACAGATACAGGGTTCCAGAGGATTCCTGCTGGAGCCGAGACCAGGAAGTCTTCATGCAGGGTGGATTAGTTGCCTGAGGAGAGGCTGGAAAGGCTGGGGTGTCCCCCACCAGGCACCAGGTGAGGAGGCCAGGGCCTCCTGGGGAACAGGGAGTGGTGTCTCGGGTCCCGGAATCCCGCCTGAGTTCCGGCCACTCCCGTTAAGTCCCTGTGGCCCGAGCACGGCTGAGGAGCCTCCCTGAGCCTGTGGCCTCGTCTGTCCACCCAGACAACTGGCCTCTGAGGGCCCTGTACGGGGCACCAGCCTTGCGAAGGCCTCCGGCTCACAGAAGGAGGCGTCTCTGGGCTGAGAGGCCGTTTGGGTTTTTGCACCAACGTGTGCAGTGAGCCCACAGCTGCTGGGAACACACAGTGGCCTTGGCTTTCCTCTGTGCTACTTGTTTCAGGAGGCAAAGGCTTACCTCTAGAAAGCAAAGGCCAAATGTCTTCTGAAATGAGGCCCCGCCCTTTAAGTAAAGCTGATTTGTCTGCTTCCGTGGGAGCGAGCCTGGGGGATGTTGCTTATGTCCTGAATCCCGGAACCGTTCCAATTCTGCTGAATTCGTGCTGGGGATGAGGGTGTGGAGGTCGGGGCTGGTGTCACTGTGGGTCTGTCCAGACGTGAGGCCACGAAGCCGCCACTGGTGGGGGGCTGGGCTGGCCTGGCCTGTCTGGGAGTGTTTGGGGCCAGGGTTAAAGGTCACCTCCATTTAACCAACAAATGATTTCTCCACACTGTGAACACTCAACTCTTGCACAGACTGTCCTGCTGCACGCCTGTTTGTGCACCTGTGCTGTGAGATTTGACTGTGAACCCTGACCTTGCAGATTCCCAGGCCTGGAGGGTGTCAATGGAGGGTCATATGGGACCAGAGTCTTCAGCTTCGACGTTATCTGCTGAGGCCACTGAGTTAGATTCCTAGGATTCCAGGCTTACGAGGAACTTTGGAAAACACTGTCCTGGAACAGTGTCTCTTGAGCTTAGTTTTGCCCTGACTTGCAAAAATAGATGAGTTGTGTGTTGTGACGCAGCGTGTGGCCGTGTGTTTGGAGCAATATAAGATAATGTATGTGACAGAAACAGTTTTAAGAAACAATACTTACCAGCCTTTATTATGTGTAGAGAGCATGCTGAAGTTTTCTGTTTTGTTTGTGCAAAAAAAAAACAGGCTGCTGCTGCTCCACGCTGATGGTGTTACAGGGCAGCGGTCAGTGACGGTCACGACGGGCAGCGTGAGGGGTGCTGCACTGCCGGGAGCGTCTCTGCTTCATTCCAGGGTGAGGGGGAGAGGGGCCCAGGCCACGGGGCCTCGCGTCTGTTAGCACTTCTCACGGTATCTCATTCATCCAACCCTTAGAACAGGCCCCGGGAGCGAATCATAAGACATCTGTTTGACACGTGAGGAGATGGAGGCTCGGCGAGGCAGAATGACTTGCCCGAGGTCGTTGGCTCGCTGGATGGCAGCGCTGGCTTTCGAGCTCAGGGCCAGCTCCAGAGCCTGTGTGTGTGCCCTCGGAGTGGGTTGAGTCTGAGGGATTTCTTAACCAAGGCAGCATACCCCGTGCAGAGGGCCGCAGAGCTGCAGTCAACGTGCTGGTGAGCGTGGGCGGCGAGGGTCGGATGTGTGGGTGGTGAACGTGGAGCAGAGTGCAGGTGTCTGGGTGCAGGGCCGCTCCGAGGACTCCTGCCCTTAGACCTTGTGACGTGATGTGCTTGGAGCCTGAGGCCCTGTGGATGCTCGCGGTGCCTGGGTGCAGCCTCTGCTGGTGCTGGGGCCTGGCTGCTTCCTGGAATCAGGGCCACGGGTGCCCTGTCTGTGTTTGCAGTCCCAGCGCGGGGCCGGGCGCACGGGGTCGTTAGTAGGTATTTGAGTTGATCTAAGCCCAGGAAATCGCGCAGTGCACATCTGAGTGCGTCCGCAGGGACCTGGGCTCTCCGTGCGGTGCTCACGGGCAGGTGGAAGCTCAGAGCAGGAGCAAGGAGGGAAGGAAGCCCAGGGAAAGGGCTGCTCAGGACCTGCCCCAGAGGCTGGTGTTTCAGAGACACCGCTGCCCTGTTGCATCTTCACAGCACCTGGAGCAGGCCCCCTTTTAGCACAGAGGGAGCCAGCGAGGCCCGTCCTGCAGCGGGCGGCCCAGGTGGCCCTCTGTCCTTGCTCATCCTGCTTCTCCTGTGTCCCAGCCCCTTCCCCGGCCACGTCTGCTCCCCAGCGGCAGGGCTGCCTCGGGCACACACACCTGTGTATGTGTCTGCAGAAGATGGAGGTCGCTACCCCCACCCCTGGGCCCGGCCCTCTGCACGGCTGTGGGCCCCCGCGGTTTGGCTGCTGAGTGTCCTGGGTGAGCCGTGTGGGTACTCACAGGAGACCTGTCTGCCTGCCAGGAGCCGTTTAGGACTTGCTCCTTCTTCCATCACGGGACACTCTCATCACCCCCTGGGTTATTGCGTTAGTTTCAAGACCACTGTGTGGTCTTGCCCAGTCTGAGAGCCCTTCTTCCAGAACCCCCTCTCTGTCCCCTCCCCACAGCGGTTGGGGCTTCCCTTCATGAGAGCACCCCTGTTTCTTGCTGCCCCCGCAGTAGACCCAGTGCAGTCAGTGTCCTCGGTGACCCCCGTGCCCAGCCCCATGCTGGGCTTGGAGTCCTGGACCCAGGGATGCACCCGCTCCCAAGGGGCCCCTTCCTCGGGTCTGAGGTGCACGGAGTCCAGCCTGCGTCTCGCACGGGTGCCCGCCTCCCCACGTGTTCGGGGGCTGCTGTCTGCCCAGCGCTGCAGAGACTTCACGGTGGAGACTCACATTCACTTGCTGAGGCCGTCCTCCTGGCAGGGATCTTACCCAGTGTGCTCGTCTCTCCTCTCAGCTCACACAGACACAGGGGGCCGAGCGGGCTCTCGCCCTCCATTCCTGGCTTCCTACAGAGTTTCCAGCATTCAGACCATCAGATGTCCATGTTTTGTGGGAGAACTGACATGCAGTCAGTTAACTTGTCAGAATATTTCCCACTGCTGTCAAATATTAGAGTTATTAGGAGGTATGAATAGGTTTTGTAATAGATAATCCTGAATTAATGAAATAATTAAGCAGAACATTCTGTATCCTGATTAATGTTTCTTGAACGTTTGGTGGTACTTGGAGATCCTGTCATCATGCCGAGTCTCTACCTTAAAGGCAGGTTGGGGTGAAATTACTGACGGAAGAGTTTTGTTTCCATGGCATTCAGCATCCTTTTCATTCATAGCTTCTACTTTCCAGTTTCAGTCAGTTTAGTCACTCAGTCGTGTCCAACTCTTTGAGACCCCATGGACTGCAGCACGCCAGGCCTCCCTGTCCATCACCAACTCCCAGAGGTTACTCTCAAAGTCATGTCCATTGAGTCGGTGATGCCATCCAACCATCTCATCCTCTGTCGTTCCCTTCTCCTCCTGCCTTCAATCATTCCCAGCATCAGGGTATTTTCAAATGAATCAATTCTTCATATCAGGTGGCCAAAATATTGGAGTTTCAGCTTTAGCATCAGAGCTTCCAATGAATATTCAGGACTGATTTCCTTTAGGATGGACTGGTTGAACCTCCTTGCAGTCCAAGGGACTCTCAAGAGTCTTCTCCAACTTTCTTTATAGTCCAACTCGCACATCCATACATGACTACTGGAAAAACCATAGGCTTGACTAGACGGATCTTTGTTGGCAAAGTAATGTCTCTGCTTTTTAATATGCTGTCTAGGTTGGTCATAACTTTCCTTCCAAGAAGTAAGCGTCTTTTAATTTCATGGTTGCGGTCACCATCTGCAGTGATTTTGGATCCAAAAAAAATAAAGTCAGCCACTGTTTCCATTGTTTCCCCATCTATTTGCCATGAAGTGATGGGACCGGATGCCATGATCTTATTAGCTTTCTAAATGTTAAGTTTTAAGCCAACTTCTTCACTTTCATCAAGAGGCTCTTTAGTTCTTCTTTGCTTTCTGCCATAAGTCTGGTGTCGTCTGCGTATCTGAGGTTATTGATATTTCTCCTGGCAATCTCGATTCCAACTTGTGCTTCATCCAGCCCAGTACCTAAAAACTCCTCCAGAGCAAAGTTGTCTTGCTGAGCAGCAGGTGTTTAAGTCGCATCTGGCACCCCATGTGGGGGCCTCCTCAGCGTGTGTGTGGAGGGTGGGAGGAAGGTTTGGAGCCTGAGGCTGGGGGACCTTCAGGCAGAAGGACTCACATAGTCTGTGGTCACTGGCACACCCACCCCCGCCTGGCGGATGACAGAGCCTGGGTGCTGAGGCAGGGTTCACATTGACTTACCTGCTGTCTGCAGCCCCTGCTCAGGGCTGGTGCCTAAGGTGGAAACACCTTTGGGATCAAACTGGAGGGTGCTCTGGGGACTCAGAGGTGGTTCTCTCTGCTTGCTTCCAGGATTGTGGGGGGAAGAGTTAGGCTTGTTAGTTAGTTTCAACGGAGACTTACATAACTACCTTCAGTTTTTAAATGCATGTGGTTCTCTGTTGTTTCATGTTGTTTTATGTAATCGCACAGAATCCAAGGAGGCTGAGTAGTTACCTAGCAGTGTCTACGCTCCTTGTCTGAGGTTTTAGGACACTGGGAGCACCGTGGTGGGGTGGGCTGGGGTTCAGGGCCGCTTCCCGAGCCAGCGCTGGGGGCGGAAGCTTCTTCGTAGGAGCCAGTGGGCGGGGAACACTCTGGGCGCAGCTGCACGTCGGTGGTGTCAGGCCTTGAAGGCCCAGGTCTCCGGAGGTGTCTTCTCAGTGAGGACACTGCGAGGTGAGTTTTCCCCTCTTGTTGTTCAGTTGCCAAGTCATGTCCGACTCTGTGACCCCATGGACTGCAGCATGCCAGGCTCCCCTGTCCTTTACAATATCCCGGGTTTGCTCAGACTCACTTCCATTGAGGCATTGATGCCATCCAACCATTTTGTCCTCTGTCATCCCCTTCTCCTCCTGCCTTCAGTCTTTCCCAGCATCAGGGTCTTTTCCAATAAGTCAGCTCTTCTCATCAGGTGGCCAAAGTATTGGAGCTTCGGCATCAGCAGGTGGCCAAAGTATTGGAGCTTCAGCATCAGCATCAGTCCTTCCAATGAATGTTCAGGGTTGATTTCCTTTGGAACTGACTGGTTTGATCCTTTCCTCTTTTCAGTTCAGTTCAGTCGCTCAGTCATGTCCGACTCTTTGCGACCCCATGAATTGCAGCACGCCAGGCCTCCCTGTCTATCACCAACTCCCGGAGTTCACTCAGACTCAAGTCCATCGAGTCGGTGATGCCATCCAGCCATCTCATTCTCTGTCATCCCCTTCTCCTCCTGCCCCCAATCCCTCCCAGCATCAAAGTCTTTTCCAGTGAGTAAACTCCTTGCATGAGGTGGCCAAAGTACTGGAGCTTCAGATTTAGCATCATTCCCTCCAAAGAACACCGAGGACTGATCTCCTTTAGAATGGACTGGTTGGATCTCCTTGCAGTCCAAGGGGACTGTCAAGAGTCTTCTCCAACACCACAGTTAAAAAGCATCAATTCTTCAGCGCTCAGCTTTCTTCACAGTCCAACTCTCACATCCATACATGACTACTGGAAAAACCATAGCCTTGACTAGACGGACCTTTGTTGGCAAAGTAATGTCTCTGCTTTTGAATATGCTATCTAGGTTGGTCACAACTTCCCTTCCAAGGAGTAAGCGTCTTTTAATTTCATGACTGCAGTCACCATCTACAGTGATTTTGGAGCCCCCAAAAATAAAGTCAGCCACTGTTTCCACTGTTTCCCCACCTATTTCCCATGAAGTGATGGGACCAGATGCCATGATCTTAGTTTTCTGAATGTTGAGCTTTAAGCTAACTTTTTCACTCTCCTCTTTCACTTTCATCAAGAGGCTTTTTAGTTCCTCTTCACTTTCTGCCATAAGGGTGGTGTCATCTGCATATCTGAGATTGTTGATATTTCTCCCAGCAATCTTGATTCCAGGTTGTGCTTCTTCCAGCCCAGTGTTTCTCTTGATGTACTCTGCATATAAGTTAAATAAGCAGGGTGACAATATACAGCCTTGACGTACTCCTTTTCCTATTTGGAACCAGTCTGTTCCATGTCCAGTTCTAACTGTTGCTTCCTGACCTGCATACAGGTTTCTTAAGAGGCAGGTCAGGTGGGCTGGTATTTCCATCTCTTTCAGAATTTTCCTGGAGAAGGAAATGGCAACCCACTCCAGTGTTCTTGCCTGGAGAATCCCAGGGACGGGGGAGCCTGGTGGGCTGCCGTCTATGGGGTCGCACAGAGTTGGACACGACTGAAGCGACTTAGCAGCAGCAGAATTTTCCACAGTTTATTGTGATCCACACAGTCAAAGGCTTTGGCATAGTCAATAAAGCAGAAATAGATGTTTTTCTGGAACTCTCTTGCTTTTTCGATGATCCAGCAGATGTTGGCAATTTGATCTCTGGTTCCTCTGCCTTTTCTAAAACCAGCTTGAACATCTGGAAGTTCGCGGTTCACGTATTGCTGAAGCCTGGCTTGCAGAATTTTGAGCATTACTTTACTAGCATGTGAGATGAGTGCAATTGTGCAGTAGTTTGAGCATTCTTTGGCATTGCCTGTCTTTGGGATTGGAATGAAAACTGACCTTTTCCAGTCCTGTGGCCACTGCTGAGTTTTCCAAATTTGCTGGCATATTGAGTGCAGCACTTTCACAGCATCATCTTTCAGGATTTGAAATAGCTCAACTGGAATTCCATCACCTCCACTAGCTTTGTTTGTAGTGATGCTTTCTAAGGCCCACTTGACTTCCCATTCCAGGATGTCTGGCTCTAGGTGAGTGATCACACCATCATGATCATCTGGGTCGTGAAGATCTTTTTGTACAGTTCTTCTGTGTATTCTTGCCACGTATTCTTAATATCTTCTGCTTCTGTTAGGTCCATACCATTTCTGTCCTTTATTGAGCCCATCTTTGCATGAAATGTTCCCTTGGTATCTCTAATTTTCTTGAAGAGATCTCTAGTCTTTCCCATTCTGTTGTTTTCCTCTATTTCTTTGCATTGATCGCTGAAGAAGGCTTTCTTATCTCTTCTTGCTGTTCTTTGGAACTCTGCATTCAGATGCTTATATCTTTCCTTTTCTCCTTTGCTTTCACTTCTGTTGTTTTCACAGCTATTTGTAAGGCCTCCTCAGACAGCCATTTTTCTTTTTTGCATTTCTTTTCCATGGGGATGGTCTTGATCCCTGTCTCTTGTACAATGTCACGAACCTCAGTCCATAGTTCATCAGACACTCTTAGCTATCAGATCTAGGCCCTTAAATTGATTTCTCACTTCCACTGTATAATCATAAGGGATTTGATTCCTCTTTTACCTCAGGCTAAAACCTATGTTTCTGCATCCTCCCTTCACTTGTGATTTCCTCACCTGGGGTTTTTCCAGTGGTCATGTTTGGATGTGAGAGTTGGACCACAAAGAAGGCTGAGCGCTGAAGAATTGATGCTTTTGAACTGTGGTGCTGGAGAAGACTCTTGAGAGTCCCTTGGACTGCAAGCAGATCCAAATAGTTAATTCTAAAGGAAATCAGTCCTGAATATTCATTGGAAGGATTGATGGTGAAGCTCCAGTACTTTGGCCACCTGATGTGAAGAGCTGACTCATTGGAAAAGACCCTGATGCTGGGAAAGATTGAAGGCGGGAGGAGAAGGGGCTGACAGGATGAGATGGTTGGATAGCGTCACTGACTCAATGGACATGAGTTAGAGTAAGCTCTAGGAGATGGTGAAGGACAGAGAAGCCTGGCGTGCTGCAGTCCACGGGGTTTCAAAGCGTCAGACTCGACTGAGGGACTGAACACCACCACCACATGTAAAATGGAGACGATGACGGCTCTTCCTCAGGGGTGGCCGTGGCTGACCCAGGTGGAGCGTGTAGGGCAGCGCCAGGCCTGGGAGCGTGTGCTGCTTGTTGACTCTGAGGAGCAGTGCAGGACGGCGTCAGTTCTCCCACCATCGATTTCTGAGAAGCAGCTTCTGCCTCCAGGCCTGGCTTCCCCATCTCCCTTCCCTGGCCTGCTCCCTGTTTGTAGGCCAGCAGTTAGGTGAGACGTCGCCACTGGAAACGTGAAGCCTTGGCAGGAAAAAGGAAAACCAAAAACAAAATTGTTCTGTTCCCCTTACATACATCACGGAGGACGTAGGGACACGGTTTACATACGTCACGGGGGACATGGGGACACGGTTTACATACGTCATGGGGGACGTGGGGACACGGTTTACATATGTCACGGGGAAAATGGGGACACACGGTTTACATATGTCACGGGGGACGTGGGGACACGCGGTTTACATACGTCACGGGGACGTGGGGACACGCGGTTTACATACGTCACGGGGGAAATGGGGACACGCGGTTTACGTACGTCACGGGGGACGTGGGGACACGCGGTTTACATACGTCACGGGGACGTGGGGACACGCGGTTTACATACGTCACGGGGACGTGGGGACACACGGTTTACATACGTCACGGGGGAAATGGGGACACGCGGTTTACGTACGTCACGGGGGACGTGGGGACACGCGGTTTACATACGTCACGGGGACGTGGGGACACGCGGTTTACATACGTCACGGGGGACGTGGGGACACGTTTACATACGTCACGGGGGACGTGGGGACACGGTTTACGTACGTCACGGGGGACGTGGGGACACGCGGTTTACGTACGTCACGGGGGACGTGGGGACATGCGGTTTACGTACGTCACGGGGGACGTGGGGACACACGCGGTTTACGTACGTCACGGGGGACGTGGGGACACGCGGTTTACGTACGTCACGGGGGACGTGGGGACACGCGGTTTACGTACGTCACGGGGGACGTGGGGACACACGCGGTTTACGTACGTCACGGGGGACGTGGGGACACGCGGTTTACGTACGTCACGGGGGACGTGGGGACACACGCGGTTTACGTACGTCACGGGGGACGTGGGGACACGCGGTTTACGTACGTCACGGGGGACGTGGGGACACGCGGTTTACGTACGTCACGGGGGACGTGGGAACACGGTTTACATACGTCACAGGGGAAATGGGGACACACGGTTTGTCTTCGTTGTCTTTTATGTGCCCTTAGCCCCTTTGTTAGTTTAGCAATATAGGGCATTTTTTTGTAATTAGTTGAGTTGATACCTAAAGCTGTCATTTAAAAAGTAATTTTATTTAGTTGCCAGAGCTGGGTCTTCACTGCTGCACGGGCTTTCCTCCGCTTGTGGCGGGTGGGGTTACTCCCTCGTGCGCTGTGCGGGCTCTCGTGGTGGTGGTGGTGGTGCAGACTACAGGCTCCAGGCCACAAGGGCTTCAGAAGTTGTCACTCCTAGGCTCAGTGGTTGGGGTTTCTGGGCTGTTGGCACAGGCTCAGCGGTTCTGATGAACTCTCAGAACTGTTACTCTCTTACTTAGTTCTTAGTTACTCAGTTGCTTAGTTACTTCCAGGCATGGGCTTCCCATAGCACTGATTGAACCTGTCTCTCCTGCATGGGCCACTGAGCCCCCAGAGCAGCCCTGAAGCTGTCCTTTTTTGATACCCAGTGCAGTAACGTGCAGTCGTACTGGGGAGCACAGGACACCTGTCTCACGGGTGAGAAGTCCTGGGGCTCCCGCTTCCTGTGTGGGAAGTGCACCACAGTCCTGGGAGGGCCGGGGAGCCTTCCCTTTCCGTCCTGCCTTCCTCACGCTCATCCTGCTTGGAACTCATCCTGCTTGGAGAAGGATGATGCTCAGGGCTGCCTGTGGGGAGCAGGTGGGAAGCCCTGAGGCGGGGCGGGGGGGGGGGGGCACGTGCACGCAGCAGCCCCCTCGTCCACGTGCTCTGACGGCAGGTCCTGGGCTACGGGCCATGCTGGGCTCACCTCGGCCCTGCGGTAGCCTAGTGGCTGTCCACCGGCACCTGATAAGCTTTTCCGATAGTAAGCGCTAGAGCATTGTTTCCGAGTCCTGTTCACTCACTGGTTTTGACTCTGAGCCGCTGAAGATACAGGGAAGCGTTTGACAGCTGCTGCTGATGAACGGTTTTCCAGTGAAAGGGGAGGTGGGAGGGGAGGCAGGCAGTCTGGGGACCCTGGAGCCGTCTGAACGCCGCGCTCTAGGGGAGGATGGGAGGGGAACACTTCCTTGGAGGCAGGAGGCTGGCAGGCAGGGACCCTGGACTCTCGGGTGGGGCACAGGTGGCCCTGGGCAGGAGCCCAGGGGCAGGGAGCTGGCTGCTGGAAGGCCTCCTGGGTCTCAGGGCTCAGAGTAGGGAGGGCGGCTAGGGTTCCATCCCCATTTGATGGCTGTTGTGAGACGGACGTGTGAGGCGCCGTGTGAGCAGCTGATGGGAGAGGCCGAGCCCAGCCCAGGCGCTAGAAGCAGCCTTCCCGGGAGGGCCATCTAAGGCCGAGCAGTGGTGAGGAGACATGTTGTCAGGGGAAAACTTCTACATGCTTTTCTTTAAAAGGCACGTTTTATTTAAGATACAGTAAGATTCAAGGCCTTAATGCTTCCATTTCAGTACCTGAAGATATTAAATGGTACTGTGTATCAGTCTATAGTTTTCCACATATACAAAAAGCTTGGTGATCAGCTCTCTGTCTTGCTTTGATTTTGCAGCAGCATTTGACATTCTTTGCTCTGTGATTCCAGAATATTTCCTTTATCTGGCACCATCTATACACAAACTGTCACCAGCCCCAGAGCCCTCGTGTGAACTTCAGATTGATTCACGTATCCACCTGGATGTCCAGTGACTTGAGCTCAGGTCCGAGCCAGAGGTCCCACAGCTCCACGCGTGGAGTTGCCCTCAGACCCGTCTGCCGCGTTTCCCGTGAGGCGCGTCCGCGTCCGCTCTGCTTCGGGCTGCCCCCTCTGCTGCAGTCCGGTGCCGACCTGCCTGGTGGGTCAGTGGCCGCGCCGGCGAGGCCTGTGTTCCCCTGCAAGAGCTCAGCACAGTGGACGGGCCCCTCCCCTGCTCAGCACCTTCACTCGTTTTCCATCTCATGCAGAAGGAAGCCTGCAGGCCTTGCGGCAGCCTGTACGGCCCACACGCTGGACCCCAGTCCCCGCAGGCATCCTCACGGGTTCTCCCTTGGGCCGTTACGGCTTCGAGCGCAGTGGCTCCTGGCCCGTCAGCGGACGCACTGGGTTCCTCTGCCTCCAAGCTGAGCTGAGTGCTCCAGGTGCGCTCTATCTGGGGCTTCCTCCTCCAGGCTTTGCGGAAGTGTCGCTTTTCAGTCACACGCTCTCCCTGACCGTCCTGTTCACACACCCAGACTGCCGGTCCCTGCCTCCCACCCTGCTTTTTATTTGAATCCACATCTGACGTTCTGTGCGCTTCATTCAGCCTTTCTACCCACGAGGGCAGGGAAAGCTGTCTGTTCTGCTGGATTCTGCGTATTCTCACCACAAAGAACAGTAGTGGCTGGCGTAGAACAGGCTTTAAAAGCCGTTTATGATGTGCGGCTTAAAATCAGCAGGGCTCAGATCTCAAGAGCTGCTCGTGGAGTGATGGGGGGTGGTCTGCAGGATCGAGCAGGAGGGCATCACAAGCCTTCAACGAGGCGTTGCTTTTCGGGGGTGGCGGGGAGGACTGGACGTGGCTAGTTCATCCTGAGTTCAGTGTGAGTTTTTGCACTTTGAACAGTTTCTGCACCACAAATGCTACCTGCAGATAATCTGTATTTGCCAACTCAGCAAGGCAGATGGTTGCTAACAGCTTGACTGGTGAATTCTTGTGAATTTAAAAAAAAAAAAATGTAAATTGAGGGACCTCCCTGGTGGTCCAGTGGTCAAGGCTTTGCGCTTCCAATGCAGAGGGCTCAGGTTTGATCCCTGGTTGGGGAGCTAAGCTCCCACACGCCATGTGGCCAAGAAATAAAGTTTAAAAAAAAAAGTATCTATTAAAAAATGTTAGTTGAAGAGGATTAGGTTGATCATACTTCTTAGTTCATGGTAAACTAGTCACTATTTCATTTAAGTCTTGTTTGTCTGTAGTTACTCTTTTTATCCCATCCTCATTCTGTTCCATAGACAATTCTTCTAATGTGTTTAAAATGTATCTTTTTTTGGATACATTTTTAAAACACTGTAACAATAAATATCACGGAAATCCCTGCGGGTGAGTGTGGCACTCTTGATCACTAGGACATCAGCTTCACAATGGATCTGAAGCAGTTTACAAAGACCACACACAAATCTGAACTGAAGAATATTGTGTTAGAGAAATTTCTTCTGTTGTTTCTCTCTCTCTCTGCCTGTAGCCACTCAGTTTTACCAGTCTTTTTTTTTGCCCTTAAGACTACTCTGCTTTTAAGATGTAAAGGTATGATTTTTCACTTGTGAATCGGCAGGTAAGTGGTATTGGGGATTAGGTCACTTGCTTTTCATTTTTTTAAAATAAAATGTCCTCTAGAGTTGAGAATGTTCAGATTGGGACTCAAAACAAAGATCTCTTAGCGCGCTCTCAAACTGTGTTTTCTAGACCAAGTGATGAGGTGGCTTTCTGTTTTTTGAGACTGTAGGAAGCTCAGGCAGAGGTTTGTTGTGGCTTTAAAGGTAAGGGGGTCTTCCCTCGCCTGTGCCCGAGGGCACATGGCCCACGCTGGACTCCAGGCCACGTGTGCAGGGTCTAGTTCTTTAGGAGCTGCAGTGATTTTTCTCAGACCTCTGTGTCCCTCTTCTAGCATCTGATTTGAAATCTAACCTTTCTTGAATCTCTGAGTTTCAAAGCACTGACAAGGGATGGCCCTGAACGTTTGTTGTTCAGTCATGTCCGACTCTTTGTGACCCCATGGACTGCAGCACATCAGGCTTCCCTGTCCATCATCAACTCCCGGAGCTTGCTCAAACTCATGTCCTTTGAGTCGGTGATGCCATCCAATCATCTCATCCTGTCCCCTTCTCCTCCTACCTTCAGTCTTTCCCAGCATCAGGGTCTTTTCCAGTGAGTCAGTTCTTCTCATCAGGTGGCCAAAGTATTGGAGCCTCAGCATCAGTCCTTCCAATGAATATTCAGGTTTGATTTCCTTTAGGATTGACCGGTTGGATCTCCTTGGAGTCCGTGGGACTCTCAACAGTCTTCTCCAGCACCGCAGTTCAAAAGCATCAATTCTTTGCCACTCAAGCTGCCTTTGTGGTCCAGCTCGCATGTCTATACATGACTGCTGGAAAAACCATAGCTTTGACTAGACGGAGCTTTGTCGGCAAAGTAGCGAGCATTATGGGGTCTTCGTTAGCTTGCTGGGTTGAATGCACTGCCTTCAAGCATGCCCGTTCCCCCGGGTCCTAGAGGAAAGGCTGTTTTGGGGGCAGAGCACCCTTCCAGGGGCGAGGGTGGAGTTCACACCCTGAAGGTCTCGGCAGGCAGAGAGCCTTGCAACTTGTGAGCAGACTTGGCAGCGTGGTGTAGACCCTGCTGCAGGAGAGAGTCTTGCTGTAAAGGCTGGGTGACAGGACCTCCTCACCAAGGTGGCCTGCAGCCTGAGCACAGCACCTGAGTTCAAGTGCCTTCACGGCCCTTGCGTGTCTCTTGGAGTCAGCGTGGGCACTCAGGGAATACTGCAGCCTGTGGAAAAGTGATTTCCCAGGAGCAGTGAGGACTGTCTGATGGGAAGGCATGAGACCGGCTCCCTGACACCTGCGGCACCCTGGAGGCCTGGGAGCTTGTGGACACAGGCGTGTCACAGAGACGCCAGGTGCTGGTCCGATGTAGGGTGGGGATGGGGGGCTCCCTGCCTGGGGGCGCCATCTGTGGGGAGGGTGGGGGTGGGCAGCGCATCCTCAGAGCACTGGGATCGAGGGAGCCCAGGTGGGTGGGCGCATCTGGGTGTGGAGTCAGGAGATGCCCCGGATTTGGCCCCGGGGCGGCGGGAGGACTGGGCTCCACACAGTCAGCCTGGACTCACCTACCTGTTGACGTGCTCTGGTCACCCGAGACTGTGTGTTTGGTGGTTTGAATTGCGATTGTCAACAGTTTTTTAAGGGAATGCATAGCTGTGTCTCACTTACTGTTTTCACCTGATAGTTTTAAATATGAGATCAGTTTCCTGTGATCCACCGTCAGATTTACTTGAAAACTGTACCCTGTTCCTTTGTGGCCCCTGCCGGGAGGAACGTGTGCAACACTCCTCAGACGCCAGGGGCGTGCACGTCGATTCAGTTACACATTTCCGTTTGCAGTTTTTATTTCCCACCAAGCGAAACTCTGCCTGCCTTATTGACTTAACGTCTAGCGCCTGCCTCAGAGTGATAATGAACACAGAGTAGGTTCGTGATTAACGCGTTGCGTGCAGTACGGCGTCTGATTCGGAAGCTGTGTGTTGTTTGAGACTCTTGTGAAAGCTGATCGTGCTGTTGTAGAAGATGTTTGAATTGACCTTCAGCGTGAGTGCAGGCCAGAGCCCTTCCACCAGCCCCCCACTCCCAGGACTTAGAGTGTGAGGGCCCAAGCTCAGGAGCGCCGGCGAGGATCGGCCCTGAGCCAGGGTTCCGTCGTGGAGCCTCCAGGACCTGACACCCCCTCTCTCCCCCAGGATCTTCACTCTCTACAGCAAGTCCCTGCCCCTCGACCTGGCCTGCCGGGTCTGGGACGTGTTCTGCCGTGACGGGGAGGAGTTCCTGTTCCGCACGGCCCTGGGCCTCCTCAGGCTGTTTCAGGACGTCCTGACCAGGATGGACTTCATTCACGTGGCGCAGTTCCTCACGCGGCTGCCGGAGGACCTGCCCGCCGAGGAGTTCTTTGCTTCCATTGCCAGCATTCAGATGCAAAGTCGAAACAAGAAGTGGGCTCAGGTGAGTGGGCTTTTGTTCCCTGTCCCGTCTGGTTGAGGAAGCGGGTTATGCAGAGCACCCTGTGAGGAGCCAGCCCTCTCGAAGGTGCCCTGGATTTGGGGCCTGGCTCTGCCACAGAGTCTTAGACAGTCGTTTCCTCTTTGAGCGAAGGAGCTGGAGAAGAAAAATCTCCCCACCCCTCCTACAGGGGCTTCCCAGGGGGCTCGGATGGTAAAGAACCTGCCTACAATGCAGGAGACGGAGGTTTGATCCCTGGGTTGGGAGGATCCCCTAGAGAAGAGAAGGGCAACCTGCTTCAGTGTTCTTGCCTGGAATACTCCCGTGGACAGAGGAGCCTTCGGGTTCAGTCCCCAGGGTCGCAGGGAGTCAGACACGACCGGGCGACTAAACAGCAGTGGCAGCACAGAGCCCTGCGCCTGGAGACCGCGCTCTGTGACCAAGCCCCCCGTTTCTAAGTCCCAGAGCAGAGCAAGGGGCTGACCTGTCACCATCGCACCGTGCTCTGTGACCAAGCCCCCCGTTTCTAAGTCCCAGAGCAGAGCAAGGGGCTGACCTGTCACCATCGCACCAGCAGAGGAGGAGGCCCAGAGAGGGGCTGTGTGTCCTCAGTGGTGGGAGAGGAGGGGCAGGGAGGGCTCCCCGGACGTGTTGCTGGGGCTCCAGCAGCTGCCCTCAGGGCCGTCTGGCGACCGCATGGGGGCGCGTCCTCCTGGGCTCCCCGCTTCCCCTCTGGACTTCGCTCCTAGGCCTGGTTCCTAGTCCTTATCATATGAAAGGGAACTAGAACACCCGGCCTCGGGAGCTGTGTGCGCTCAGTCCGCCTGAGCAGCAAGTCTGGGGGAGG
This sequence comes from Bubalus kerabau, assembly GCF_029407905.1. Taxonomy (NCBI): domain Eukaryota; kingdom Metazoa; phylum Chordata; class Mammalia; order Artiodactyla; family Bovidae; genus Bubalus; species Bubalus kerabau. The sequence continues at coordinate 117,552,450 of NC_073630.1, forward strand.
CTTGTCCTTGCCATGCAGTGCTTGTTCCTGATTTACGGGTTTTTTATTAGTGGAAGATTTAAAGTACATTCAAAATAGAAGAAGAGAGAATAACCAACCCCCATGAGCCTGTCAGGTATCCCGTCAGCTTTCAGATGTCTGTTTTCAGACATCAGCAGTAGCTTTGTCTTTTGCTTGAATCAAGATCTGGATCAGGCCTACACGTTGGAATTGGATGACAGTCTTGGCATCCTCTTACAATGCACAGGGTGACCCCCCTCCCACTTCTCCCCCCCTTTACTTACTGAAGAAACGAGGCCACGTCCAGTAGCAGTCGTCACAGTCCGGATTTTGCTACTTCTGTCCCTGTGGTGTTCATCGTGTCCTTCTGCTCTCTTTCCTGTAAATTGGCAGACCTGGAGGCTCGAGGAGGTTCCCAGTTTTTATGTTTGGCCAGATTATGTCACAGGTGATTTGACTATCTCTCTCTGATCTTAGTTAGCGGCCTATTTATTTTTGTTTCACAGCTTTAATAATTTACAGTACCATAAACTTCACCTCTTTTAGAGTACACAGTTTATTACCCAGAGAGGGTCCCTTCTGCCCTGGGCCCTGCGATCGGCCCCCGAGCTGGTCCTTTCTCGCCTGCTGTGATGCTCTCTGGCTGGTGGCCTTCCTTCCTGCTGGGTCTTTAGGGAAAGAGCACAGCTGCTGTGGGCCCTTGGGTAACACTGAAACGCTGCCCTGGTTTTACCAGCCAGGGGGCGGGGGCACTGCTCTCTGCTTAGCTAAGTGCTATGAGTTACAGTTCTGAAATAAATGCATTCAGTTTATAAAAAGGGGTGAGGTACTGACCCATGCGACAGCACGGGTGCACCTGCAGAACATGGCGTTAAGTGAGAAAGCCCGACTGCAGACCACGCGCTGCGGGGTCCCGTTCCCATGCAGCTTCAGAAAGGGAGCTGTAGAGACGGGTCGTGGCGAGCGGGGGCTGAGGGGGTGGGCGCGTGGGGGCAGGGCTGTGACAGCTGGAGGGCAGGGGCTGCTCGTGCCCCTGTGAAAATGCCCTGAAATTGGCTGTGCTGAGGGCTGCGTGTTACTTGTGAGTATATTAAAAGCCACCAAATTGAACACTCAAAGTGGGTGAATTTTACGCATGATGTGTGAGTTATGTCCCAGTAAGCTGTTAAAAAACACAAACCTCAGCTCCTGTGCGAGCAGGACCGGCTATATAATCATCAGGGATCTGGTGAGAGGGAAGAAGAGCCTTTCTCTGATTAAGAAATAAATAGGCAACACTCGATGAAGGTATGGGGCCTCGTGTTCAGAATTAGTGTCAAGGGTTTGAGGATGGAGACTGCAGAGCGCTGGGCTGGGCAGGGCCTCTGAGTGGGTCCCCGCTGGACTGCACAGGTGCATGCCCACCTGTGCGTGAGGGTGCTCTGGAGTCTCCCGGGACTCGGCCTCTTCCACTCACGCTCTGAAGTAGGTGCAGAGAGCCAGGGCCCTTCCTGAAGACCGTGCCCGTCACTCAGAGCCATCGCTGCTTTGGCTTTCCATCGAGCACAGCTGTGGTCTGCTGACCTCCCTTTGTGTTTCACTGGTCCGCCCCCGCCCACACACCGGCAGAAACACGCACAGACAGACGGGCCGAGTCCAGATCTGTCATTCTGCTTATTGCATTTTAGGTGAAAATTACTGGTTAAGACTGGGTCAAAGGTTATTAGAGAGTAGGACGCTCTCTGATAGTGGGGCGGTGATAGGAGTTAGCCTGGCAGTGGGCTTCACCAGTGAGTTTGTTTAGTCCCAGGTGCCAAGGGAATTGTGGTTTGTGCCCGTTTCTCTTAAATACTCTTAAGGTTAAGATCCTGCTGTGCTTTAGCAAACAGTTAAGTGGTTGTGTTTGGCTGGCCGTCTCACTCAGGAAGAGAAGGGGGGCTTCTGTCTGCCGTTAGCCCTTCTGTGCCGTGTATTTGAAACCCTCATACCCCCTGTAATTTGTACTTCGCCTGAAGTGGTCCAGTGCTGGGCCCAAGGAGTTTCAGGAACTGGTGCTCTGGAGATCCCCTTGGTTCCGAAATAAGACCCATGTAAGTGTGGATCCGTGTGAGTGGTGAGGCCTTTAGCGGGTCGCTCGAGTGAGTGTCTACCGCTCCCTGCCTTCCACACTGTGCGGGTTACACGGCTGCTCTGTGGGAGGTGCCTGGCGGTGCTCTGCGTGGCTGCAGCACTTGGGCCTGTCCTGTCCCTGCTGTTGTTAAGCGATCACAGTGGGATGTCATGCTTTTAAAAATGAAGGTGTTAACTTAGAGCTCCGAGCAGCGAGGAGGAGGGAGCTAATCACCCTGGGGATGTGTGGAGAGGCCTGGCCGGGAGCTGGTGTCTTATGGGCCTTTGAAGGATTGGTCATTCCTTGGTGAGGAGAGAGGGACGGGGCAGAGAGACCAGCAGCGTGGGAAGGCGCGAGGGCGTGTGAGCCTTCTGGAGGCGGGGCCTGGCTCCGCTGGTGGGAAGCGCGGGGGGCTGGAGCCAGACTGGAAAGGGCAGAGCCCAGGAGCCCGGCCTTGACTTCAGCGGCTGGTGCTCGGAGGGAAGTCCTTGGGCTAACGTCCTAGCCCAGAGAGGGTGTGACCTGGATTCCTCGGTAGAGAGATGAGTCTGCAGGAATGTGGAAGGTGGACCGGAGGAGTGGCCTCCAGGGAGGCCATGAGGACCTGTGTCCGTGCGTCGCCTGTCGCCCACCTGTGTCTCCCTGTGATTCCCAGGTGCTGACCGCCTTGCAGAAGGACAGCAGGGAAATGGAGAAAGGAAGCCCATCTCTGCGGCATTGACGAGGCAGGTGGACTCGTGATCAGCTGGGAAGCAGGCTCCACGTGGCACCCGTGTGGCTTCAGGCGGATGCCCTGGCAGCTCCGGAGGACAGGGGCTGTTTCCACGTTTGATCCCTAATGCTGGAGTTGGCCTTAAACACAACACAACAAACAAACAAACACTTTGAAAGAATTAAACCAAGGCTAAGCCTTAAGAAGCTCAGTGGAATGACCACCATGGCCAACCACTGCGTATTCTGCATGGTTTAAAAATAGGGCAGTGGCTAATTCCCTCCCCTCATTTCAGCAAAAGTTAATTAAATTGTAATGCTTTTATGTCAACTACCAGAAAGTACATTACAATTTTTCGTTAGCCAAGGTGCATGAGAAATGTTACTTGGGAGACCTCAGAGATGGCATTGGCTTATATCTACATATTTTAGTCCAAAAGGGACTGCTGATTTTAGTTGCCGAGGTCATCCTTCCAGAGCCGCAGATCATGTTTTTAAAGCCTGCCTACCAAAGACAGCAGGACGGGAAGACGGGCTCTCGGAGGACAGCCGCTGGTGTGCGTGGGCTCCCCGGAGCACACACGATCTGACCTTCAGGCTGACCTTTTACCACGTTGCCTTGACAAAACTCCAGCCCCGGGCCGACAGTGCACGCTCAGGTTCCGGGGGGTGCCCCGCTGTCCCGGAGACCGCAGCCCCGTTTGTCCAGCAGCGGTGGCTCACCCAGACCCTGCGGTAGTAGAGAGGGCGTTAGAGCAGAGCCAGCCTCTCTGAGCAGGGCGAGGGGAGGCAAGACGCCCCGCCCCTGGCCGCCCGCTGGGTCCCGGGAGGCCGGGCCAGCCCGCGTGGGGCGGGGCGCTCCTCCTGTCCCTGCAGGGCAGGCGTGGTCCCTGGGGTGGTGACCCTGACACGGTCGACTCAGTGGATGGCTGTGGGGACCGGGGCAAGCAGCACGCGTCCAGTTAGCTTGTCAGGAATTCTCAGCATCCTCCCCACTTCATTAGCCACCTTTTTGTCCCAGCTTTTCTTGATTCATTTGGCGAACTTTGCGTTAAGAGCTTTGGTTATCTGAATTCAGAGACGTGAAGACCGTCGTCACGGAGAAGTCCAAAGGACAGGCCCGTCCGCATGGACACGGCTCCCACGCGCGCACGCGCCGGTCTCTGGGGCGCTCGGGAGGCCAGGCCCGCGGGCACTTGCCGCCCAGCCGCCCTTCTCAGCCATACGTCCGCCCGCAGGGTGGAGCCTAACCACGGTGTTACTTTTATAGGTTTTTCTCCACCTGCCTTGCCCGCCGATGACACTTCAGGTACAAAGCAAGCTGCCCAGCCGCTGGCCGTCCTCATGCCCTCCACCCCAGCTCTGTCCCATGTGTCCTTTCCCCCCTCGTGTTCCTGGCTAAACTCCCCGGGGAGCTTGCAGAGCATCCCCCACCACTTCCTGCCTCAGCCTTGAAGCGCTGACCTGCCTGACCCCTTGGAGGAGGCCTTCTGTCTCCGCCGAGCGCCAAGGCAGCCGGTCCCGGACTCCTCAAGAGGCTGAGCGTAACCGGGCCGAAAACGGGCCACCAGCCCCGTCATGCCCTTCCTCGAGGACGTACCTGGTCTCGTCCCATGACGTGGGCTTTCTGTTCGTGAAAGATGTATATATTTTCTTACTGTACATAAAGACATTCCCGAAGTGGTGACAGAAGGCGCCGCAGCCGGGGCCGCGGGCAGTTGCTGAGAATGCGTTTGTGCACCTCCACATGCCGTCAGCCCCCCCAGCCCTCGACGTGGCTGTCGGATGGCTCGACGTAAGTCTCTTCGGATAGCACTGTATATGCATTGAGTTTTTAAGCAGGATTCCAGGCCATTCTGCAGCTCTTCCAGATCTGTAGTTTAGAGGAAGTTTTCATGACCTGTTCAGGGACCACACGAGCTCTCTGCTGGCTTGATGTGTCCACCTCGGAGTCTGGGAAGTTCAAGGTCCCAGTCCAGGGTCGCTCAGCCACTTGCCACAGAGGGCAGAGGGCTGCTGGACCGCACAGGGCTGCGCTTCTCTGCTCACCATTCTGGTTTCGGAAAACTGGAAACAGAATTGGAAGCGCAGCCCCCTTGGGAAGTCGGCCGTCTCCACTTCCGGTGCCACTGATTTTCAGAAGGTGAGATGTCAGGCTTGGGGCCTCTGCGGCTGGCACCTAAGAGTCGGTTGCCGTGTCCCCACCAGTCACTGAAATCCCATCTGGAACAACGTCCACTTTAAAGGGTACTTTTTAACTGCTCTGGTTTTGACTATTTTAAATAGTTTGCTGATAACACTTGCTACATATCATGTTTTAATTGCTTGTACAGTTAACCTTTAATTTTATTTAGTAAAGTGTATCAAACTAGGGCTTTTTGAATTGTAAATACGTGGTTTTATTAAATAAAAAGTCATGTAAAATTGTTGCTTACGTTCACTGCCATTTGGTTTCAAGTTAGAGTTCTCACCCCAAAGTATGGTAAAAATTGACTTTGAGCATCATGTTATTTGAATATTTTCAAATGCACTTACTAGTCTCAGTTAAATAAAAGAGGTGGTTCAGTTACCGTGATTTGGTCAGGGGATCGGAAAGTTAGCGCTGTCCTCCTTCCAGGCCAAGGGGAGCCCCAGGCTTGCTGCCCCTTGAGCCTGACCGCCTGCAGCTTTAGCCCCTGGTCACCCGGCCCACGCACCTGCCCCGCTCACCTGCTCACAACCCACCCCCACGCCTGCCCCCCATCCCAGCAGGGCGTCAGGTTCTCCGGGCCAGCCGCCAGGCTCTTCCCCTGACCTCCAACCTGCCGGGTGCCCTGTGGTGTCCGCGGGTACCTGTGGTCTCTCCCTGTCTCGGGGGCAGAGACCAGCGGTGCTGCCCCGCCACGGTGGCGGTGAGCGTGAAGCGGTCCTCCAGGTCCCAGAGCCGGGCAGGGTGATGGACTCGCACGTTGCTGGTGTGCGTGCTGGTCCTTCCAGGATCAGGCTCCCGGCTTCTGGGCCCTTTGGTCCCACGTCTCTGAGCCTTGCACGGCTCAGAAACAGCACCTTTCCTGTGCATGGGCGACCTGCCCCAGGGCTCCGGGCCACTGCCCTGTGGTCTCCACCCCTGCAGGCTGAGACTGGTGGAGAGTTATCGAGGGTTGACAGCTAGGGGTTCGCTCACTGCTCCACCCACACCATGCCTGGGGCTCAGTCTCCAGAATGACCTCATTTATCTCCGCAGCAGGTCACGCCCTGTCCTCAGAGGTGTGGCTCAGAAGTGATCTGCTTGGGCCCCTCCACCCGAGTGGGGACTCAGACTCTGGCCTGCAGCTCCCCAGCCCTTGCTCAGAAACACGGCTAGCTCCCCAGAGAATGTGTTGCTCCGGGGCTTCTGACCTCAGCTCTGGGGAGGCAGAGCCGTGCCCGATGGCTGGCCCTGAGGGGTGACCCCCAGCCAACGCCCAAGTTGTGGCAAGGGTGAAAGTTGGGGAGTGTTTTCCTAGGAGAAACTAGGGGGCTGACAGTTCAAAGACAACCACCCCCCGAAGTGTGCAGCCTGCCAAGAAGAGAGGGAAGGAGGTGCTGTGCCAGAAGGGCAGAGAGGCGGGTGCCCCCCAGCTGGGCCTTGCGGTGAGCTTCGGGTCACCAGGAGGACCAGAAGACGGGTGTGGCCAGCAGAGGGAGGCCTTAGAGCCAGGTCCTCAGACGGGACACGGTGGAAGTCGTTCCTGGGGTCCCTTTCATCCATAGCGTCTGCATCTTCATCACCCTAAGACCATCTCAAAGTTTAAAACAAACTCCGTATTGGGGGTGGATGAACTCTCTTTTTATAGAAGACACGCTTCCCAGGTGGCTCAGCGGGTAAAGAATCTGCTGGAAATGCAGGAGGCACAGATTCGATCCCTGGATCAGGAAGATCTTGTGGAGAAGGAAGTGACAACCCACTCCAGTCTTCTTGCCTGGAGAATCCCGTGGACAGAGGAGCTTGGTGGGCTGCAGTCCGGGGGGTCACAAAGAGTCGGAGACGGCTGAGCGACTGAGCAAGGATGCGCACCTGACTAGTGGTGAAAATCTAAATAATGACTGCAGATGAACTCACACGAAAAGAAAAGCATGGATTTCCACTGAGGAACTAAAAAATCTCACATGTGCTGTCACCGAAAAATGGTTTTCATTTAGTAGTGAAGAAGTGTTTCCTTTTCAGAGGCCTTGGGCTTTATCCAGGTAGTGCCTGCGTCCCTCCTGCCACCGATGCCAACAACAAACAAAAAGCCCTCTGTAACAGTGGCCACATCCAGCTCAGACCATTAAAAAAAAAAAGGCTAGTTCACCCTAAATCTCCCTTGCCTGGTAGGCTGCTGTCTGGCACGTACGCAGCTACGTCCATGAGGTGAGCCTGTCACTGATTATCGTTCTCAAGTTTTTTTATGCCAATGGTGGTAGTTATTGTATTTACATAATTCAATTAAATGCTATGTTAAACCAGTGTTGTGAAAAGAAACTGTTGCTTCTAAGAACACTAAAAGCTTTGAAAAGTCTCAAAGGCAAATCTATCAAATGCTGTTGAATGGGATGTGGGAGAGACAGCTGGAGAATACTTAGTATCTGTTGCATGTTAACTGTGTGCCAGGCACTACATTAAGCCTTTATTTAAAGTATGTTTGATCCTCACGACAACTCTGAAGTCAGTACTGAGGAAACCGAGGTACACAGAGGCTGAGCAACCTGCCTGATGAAGTGGTGTGGCCAGGATTTGAAAGAGGATAATGCAGTCTGCACTGAGGTTATTTTGCAAGAAATTTAAGATGCCATAGACAATTCGAGAATCAACGATTCTACCCTTAAGGAAAGGCCTTGGCCATCTACCCGAAGATTAGCAAGTGGTTGTCATTTTATTTTCTAAATTAGGATAAAATGTTGAAAGCAGAAAACCAAGAGGCCAGCTTCATGGACATCTCATTTAGATTTTCTTGTGCCTCCACTTTTCAGGCCCTGTACTTTTTGACAAAGAGATGAAAAAAAAAATCTTTATAGCCTTTTAGTGTCCGTAAGAATCATCTTAGTTTTAGGGGTTTCTAGTCTGGACTGGGGCACTGCTCTGTAACTGTCCCCTCAAGGAAGGGGGCAGAGCTGTGTGTCTCTGGGGTCCTCCTTCCAAAGCTACGAGCCTGCCTCCCTGTCCTTGTCCTCATTGGCTCTACTTCATTGAGACATCCTCATTACTACCTGTAATCATTTTTGAATCCGGCATGGGACTTGTTGCCTGACACGTAATAGCCTGACACGTAATAGGAATTCAAGTAACGAATATATTCAGCAAATGAGACTAACATGAATGTTATTAACCCAACAAATTTATTGAACCCCGACTCTACTGCACACTGTGCTGGTTGGTCACTAGGGAGGATGATAAACCCACTGTCTGCCTTCCAGGGTCTTTATCTCCTGGAGGTGCAGTCACAGAGGGGTGGGTGGGTCACAGGCCGGGGTGGGGCTGTGCCTGCAGACAGCTGTCAGGCGCTGAGGGAGGGGGACAATGATTTTTGGGTCCCTGGCGTTCTTCCTTGGACGTGGTCTGTGTGAAACAGCTTGTGAGTTATTAGAACTTTGTTATGAAATAGTCAACAGAAGAGTATTACGTTCTAGTCAGCTGGAACATCTTCAGCACAGGTAACATAATTTGAGAGGACATCGGTAACTTTGCAGCTTAAACACGACTGAATACACACACACACACACAGTAAATACGACTGAATACACACACACACACACACTCAGAGACCTACTGGTCACCAGGTTGAAGGCTGATGAGGAAATCTACCTGGGTAATTGCCGGTGGTTCAAAGTCAGCTGAAAATACCTGTTCTCTCTCAAGTGAACCAAAAGCTGGAGACTCATAATAAAAGCTGTGGGCACCGAGCCTGCTGCCAGCTTGAACCCCCCAGCCAAAACAGGAGTGAGCCACTGTTCTTCCCAGTTTGAGGCACAGGAAAAACCAAGTTCTATCCGCCAGGGAATCGCTATTTGACTTTGGTCTTGATGAATAGGATAGAGAGAAGACAAAAATTGTAGAGGAAAAAGAGAAGGGAAACAGGAAGGCAAAGCTTTTTACTCTCCTCACTGTTACATTTGCGTGCTTTGATTATGATATTATAAAAGAGTATTCATGCTGTGGAAGTTAGGGAATTTTAATCAGTCTTTATTGGCTTTAAAGGGAAAGCACTTTAGAAAACAAAATGACATCAAAAGACAAAAGTTATTGTGATAGTCTCACGAGCGAGTCATCTGCCTGCAGTGGGGTTTCCTAAAGGTATTTAGCACCAAAGAAGAGATCACCCTTCTTATGATCCTTCTTAAATTTAGGGATGGAAGAATACTTTTAATCCCAAATCTGCACATCTCAAAATTCAAGCTAAAACTAAGAAGAAATAAAGCCCCTGACTCCCAAAGCATCAAAGAAACCTTAAAACAGACATCGCTGACTTCAGGTTAAGGGGATAGACCTGTCTAGTGTTTCTCACATTAACTCAAGGAATGAAAGAAATCTTAATATTTGACACAGTAAATCATGTGCTTAGTGACGGTCTAAGATCTGTAAATATCTTGCTGAAAAAGAAAGGCTTGTGGACACTCATCAGTCACACCACTCTGTGTATTTTGCACCTGCAAAACACAATACAGTCACCATTTTGTCTTCACTGGAAAACAAAATTTCATTTTTGGCACGGATCAATGCATTTCTTTAGTGGGTCCAAGAAAACGTTTCATTAGCATTGAAGACTGTCCTTGAGCCAGAAACAGACATTCACAGTTAGACAGACTGAGCCTCCTTTCATTGGACAAGGCTCTTCGTCCCTCCTCTTCCTGGGTGTTGATTACCCCAGAAGCTAGCACTGTTTACATGCAAAACAGTTTTAAGGGAATTGGTGAGGTTTGACCTGAAACGAGCGATTCAGGACCACACAGTTCAGTCCATTCAAAGAGGATTTACTCATGAGTTTAGTGCACAGGAATTTTCTGGGCACCCTGCCCGTTTGTTGAACCCTCTTGAACATGGAGGAGGATCAGTTCTCAGTGTCAGGACACTGAAATTATAAAATTGCTCAGATAGAAAAAGGTCTGTGACAGCTTTTTATGAGAAGTTGGTACATTAAGCCATCCCTGTTTGTTTCCCTGTACCTGTTTTACTATTTTTTCTATATTTAACTCAATTCTGTGCTCAGCATTAATTTGGAAGCTGAAAAATTAAGAATACAAAACACAATTTCATCCCAGTCATCAGGGGCCTTTTAAAGAGTGGCAACAAAGGGAGAACAGGAGTTAGTGAAGGATGGAGTTTGCTGAGACGGAAGTCGCCTATCAGTTGAGTCAGGAGGGCAGAAAGGCCTTGGCCTCCCTGATCTTCTGCTTCACACCTCTGCAGGATAGAACGAGCCCGGCGTGGTGGTGCTTCAGGCTCGCCAGGCACTGGTTGAGCACCTCCGTCCTGTCCACTTTCTCTTCCATGTCCCGGAGGAGGGATTCCTTGCCCAGAAGCCCACACCTCTGATTCAGCCTGATGTTGTCAAGCCGCAGGCCATCTCGGGCTTGCTTAGTCTTCGTCAAGATGTCCCTCTTCTGGGCCACCTGAGTCTCAATCTCCATGAGCTCTGCCTTTTTACACATGTTTTCTATGTCCACAAAGTGTAACTTTTCCTTTACGTGAGTTATTATCTGCACGTTGTTGGTCACCTTGCTGCGCAGTTTCAGGAGCTCCTCATTCCGCTCCTCGACCTTTTCATTGAAGGTCTGGTTCTCGATCTTGAGCTGTTCAAAGTCTATCAGGAGCAGGCCCTCGGTCAGGTCCTCCTGGGTCCTCATCCTGGTTTCAAAATGCACCAGGCTCTGTTTCAGCTGCACGTTCTCTAGCCTCAGGGCGCTCATCTCCTTCTCCTTTTTATCCTCCAGCGCCTGGATCTGCTCCACCTCTCGCAGAGCGACCTGGCGGCCGCCCCTCATCCGGCAGCTGCCCATGGCCTGCATCACCACCTGCTTCTTGAGCGCCTGGAAGCGCCGCCACTCCTTGTCCACCCGGGAGACCTTCTCTTGGCACTGCAGCTTCAGCTGGTCCAGCTCGTGGTGATACCAGCGCAGGTCGTCGGCCTCCTGCTTCCGCAGGTCCTCCAGGACGGCCAGATGGCGGAGGTAGGCCTGCTCTTTCTCGGGGGCTTCGGGCTCCGCGCCCCTGTCGCCTCCGGGCGCCTCGGCGGCGGCCTCCACACCCTTTTTCTTGCGCAGCGCCTCGAAGATCTTGTGCTGCAAGTAGATGTTGTAGCGTTGGTAGCGACCGCGCTCCACCACCAGGGCGCGGTACTGCTCCAGGAGCTCGGCGCGCAGCTGCTGCTCCTGCTGCTTCTGCACCTCCTCGCTCCAGTCGTAAGGCTCGAGCACAAGTCCCTCGTCCAGGTTTCTCAGCTTGTCCTCGTCTTTCCGTGGGACCCGGGCCTCCAGCCCCTCCTCGCTCGCCTCGCTTGCCTCGCTCTCTTCCTCCTCTTCTACCTGGCCTTCCCGCTCAGCACCCCGGGCTGCCGCGGCCTCTTCCTTGCCGGCCGTAGCCTGCTGCAGGGAGACCTGCGACGGGACTTCCTTCCTCCCGGGCTCCGCCGCCGCCGCCGCCTCCTCTTCTTCGCCCTCCTCCTCCTCTTCCTCCTCCTCGGGTTCCTCGGGCTCCGGCTCGGCTGGCTCCTCAGGCCCGGCCTCCTGCGGCTCCCCTGGCTCGGCTTCCTCCTGGGCCTCGGCCGGGCTCTCAAGCTCTCCGGGCCCCTCCTCGCCAGCAGCTTCGGTGACCGCCAGCCTTTCCTGGGATTTGGCCGGCTTCGGCGCGGCGGCGCCTTCCTCCGAAGCCTCTACGGTCTTCGTCTCCGGCTCAGGCTCCACGGGTTCCACCGGGGACCGGGGGACGGAGCTGGCCTTGACCCCGGACAGCCGCGAGGCCAGGCTCTCCACCTCTCCATCTTCCGTCTCGGGGTCCCCAGTGTGGTCATCCATCTCCCTTCCTCCCGGTCAGCGCCGCAGACCCTCCAGCGGGGAGCGGCTGGCTGTCTGGTTTCCAGGGGCAACCAGGGGCGCGCGCGGAGGGGCCCGGCGATTGGCTGGATCTCTGTCCCACGCCCCGCCCCTTCTTCTCCCCGCCTTCCCGGCCGGAGCAGACCAATGGGAGGCCGCTCCCGAACTACGGGGGGGCAGCTTTGATTGGCGAAGAGCGTAGGCTCGTACCGAGAAGGGGCGGGGCGCGTCCCTCCGCGCTTCCTTTTCCGCCCACTTTCCAGGGCCTGGGGCTCCGCCCCCTTCTCCTCCCCGGCTCCCGGCCAGAGCAGTCCAATGGGAGGCCACCCCCGGACGACGGGGGGCTGCTTTGATTGGCGGAGGGCGTAGGCTCGCACCGAGAGGGGGCGGGACCGCCCCGGCTTCCTTTTCCGCCCGCTTGCCAGAGCTTCTGGGCCTCTGAGGCGAGGCGGCTGGCGCTGGGTGGGGGGGCGCGCAGGCGCAGAGCGGCGGGCCGGGCGCCCCCGACTCCCACCCCCCCTCCGCGCGGCGGCGCCTGCGCGGTGCGCGGCCGGGCCGGCCCGGGGGCGCCTGCGCGCTGAGGCGGGACGCGCGGCCCGGCAGGCCGGCTGCAGCGGGCGCCTGGGGCGGGGCGGCCGCGGCGGCGGCGGCCGCGGCGGTTTCGCTGGAGCGCGGGGCGGCGGGGCCCCGGTGGCGGAAGATGGCGGAGCTCGGCAAGAAGTACTGCGTGTACTGCCTGGCCGAGGTGAGCCCGCTGCGCTTCCGCTGCACCGAGTGCCAGGACATCGAGCTGTGCCCCGAGTGCTTCTCCGCCGGCGCGGAGATCGGCCACCACCGCCGCTACCACGGCTACCAGCTGGTGGACGGCGGGCGCTTCACGCTCTGGGGGCCCGAGGCCGAGGGCGGCTGGACCAGCCGCGAGGAGCAGCTGCTGCTGGATGCCATCGAGCAGTTCGGCTTCGGGAACTGGGTGAGCCGCAGGGCCCCGGGCGCACCTGCGGGGGTGTGGGCGCCGCGAGGGCGCGGGGGGTGGCGATGGGCGGTGGAGGCGGGGAGGCCCGCGCCCGCCTCCCCGGGCAGGGCCAGGCGCACAGAGAGGGTGAGCCAGCCGCCCAAGGTCACACAGCAGGAAGTAGCGGAGCGGGGCGCGGAGAGGGGGGGAATCGGGCCGCGGCTGGCTGCCCCCCACCCCAGGACTGTTTTCCCAGCCTTTTGGGGTGACCTCCGCTGGTGTCTGCCGAGTGCACCCCTTGGCCGAGGCCGGACTCCCCAGAAGGGAGTCAGGGGGACACAGGCGGCTCTGAGACTTGACAGCAGTAGGGTGCCCCAGGAAGGAGTGGGTTTTGCCTGGAGGACAGTGTGCTGAAGGCCAGAGGAGCTCCTCTCCACGCCCTCTGCTCTGCAGGCAGGCGTTCCTGGTCCTCCCTGCCACCCTCACTGCCACCACCACTCACTTTGTGGCTTTGTGTCCCCTGCCAGGCACTTGTTGACCCTCGCGTCCCCGCGACACCCTGGGCTTCGTGTGCCCCGGGCTGAGTGGGTTCTGCCATGGAGTGTATGGACCGGGCCACGCCTGACCTTTTGCATTTGGGTCTCTCCGCTGGGGGCTCAGTTGGTAAAGAGTCTGCCTGCAGTAGACCCCGGGGTTCGATCCCTGGATGGGGAAGATCCCCTGGAGAAGGGAAATGGCAACCCACTCCAGCGTTCGCGCCTGGAGAATACCCGTGGACAGGGGAGCCCGGCGGGCTACAGTCCACGGGGTCGCAAAGAGTCAGGCACCACTGAGCAACTTCACTTTCTTTCCCTCAGGAGGTTTCTTTGGGGACGTTTATCGGAGAGAACACAGAGCTGGACTGGACTCATTCACATCGGGCTCTCGAGAGAGACACGTGGTGGCTCTTCTCCAGGTGGTCTCTGAGGAGTGCTTTTCGCACTCTGCAAGAGCAGGCTCTCGTCCGTGTTAGGAGGAGAAGGCCTGGCTGGCTTTTGGCCCATAACCACCAGGGACATGTGGCCACCTCCAGGCATTGTGAGGAGTGCCAGGGGGGAGAGACGGGAGCCCACTCCCTCATCTTTCCTGACCCTTCCACATGCTGGTCCCCCAGCTCCTCGAACCACTTCTCCAGCAGCACAGCCGTCCCTCATTATCCACGGGGGATTGTTCCAGAATCCTCCCTGGCCACCAGAATCATCCCATACTCTGTCCCTTGTCTAAAATGGCGGAGCGGGGTTGAGCCCACGGACACTGGGGGCCGACCGCCGGCCCCTTCTCCTGGGCTTGCTGGTGGAGATGTTCCACGCTTCTCCCCGCATCCCCAGACCTGCCCTGCCTGTATTTAGGTTAGCTTTATTCTATCGGTCAAGTGAGCCAGTCTTCGGGGACCCGTGCCCATTCCACAGCCCTGGAATCTCGAGCCTCTCCCAGCTCCTTAGAGACCCTGCTCCGGGTTCTCAGCTGAGTGCCCGCATCACAGAGGCCACACTCTGGACCCCCCTCACTGTCCTGAAGTGCTGCCTGTGGATGCGTATGGGGCCTCTGCTCTGTGCTCGTCCTGCAATTGTGAAGGAGTCCGGAAAGAAAGGTGTCAGCCTGGACTTCATGGGCATTACAGGGTCGTGGTGGGCTGGTCCTGAGGTCCAGCCTCCAGTCACAAACCCATCCCTGCTGTCCCTGTGTGTATCTCCTGGACTCCTCCACTTCCCTTGACCCAAATCTCACACCTTGATCGCTTGGCTCCTTGGGCTGCAAATGGAGTACCGTTCTCAGGGTCTTCTTCAGGGTCCAGTTCAGCGGCAGCTCTGTCTTCAGAATCCTCCAGAAGCTAGCCTCTTCTCACAGCCTCAGTGTAGGCTGATGTCCATCTCTTGCCTGACTGCTCCTGGAGCCTCCGGACTGGCCTCTCTGCTTGGTCCCGGGGCCCCACAGCCCATTCCAGGCAGCAGGATTGGAGCTGTCTCTGAGGACAGGTCCTGTCCTGTCAGCCTGCAGCAGCTTCCAATTCCACAGAGATGAAACTTGAGGGCCTGTGGGGCCTTTCAGTGTCTACCTACCCCGGGATCCTTTGGATCATTTGTTATTTCTTCTGTTGAGAGCACTCCCCCCCACCGCCCCAATCATGGTTTGTGACTGGTCTTTCTGCTTCCATATCAGTGCTTCAGAGAGACTTCCCTTCCCCACTTCATTCTTGGAGCTCTTATCTCTGCAGTCGCCACTAAAAATAGCTGGCGTGGACCAAGAGGCTCGCTGGGTGCCAGGCATTGTGCTGAGCTCGCGTGGTTCCTTGTGAGAGCCTCCCAGCGCAGGTCTGTGCCACAGGTTCGGTCCGAATCGTTTGGTGACCAAGTCTGTGCTCCGAGCCGCCCCGTCAGCACTGCCTCCCTGCAGCTCTGCGGAAAATACTCAAAAAGCAAGCCCGGGACTGAAAGATGTATTAGAGTGTGCTGAGGGAGGCCGGGAGGGTGCTCTGAAAGCAGTACTACTTTAACTTGTACCGGAGCCATCTGGAGAGCGTGCTGAAAGGCTCTGAATCGGGGCAGCAGCAGGCTCAGCTGTTCCGAGACAAAGCCAGGGGCTTCTCCCTGCTCAGCAGGCGTCGTGGTCTGGGGTCGGAGGTCCATGGGCCAGGCCGAGGTGCAGCTCTCCCGTCTCTCCCTCTCCTCTCTGGGGCGTCTTTGCCCTGAGCTTGCCGTGCTTCCTCAGAGGCTCCTCTGCAGTGCTGGGGCGCAGGCCGGTTCCAGGCGTGAGCCCCGGGCCGCGCATCCCGTGCAGGCTGCCGTCAGCAGCTGCAGGTTCTGGGTGAGGCACTTTGCACGCGTGTCCACGTGCTCCGCTCAGCAGGCTGTGGGCTGGTTCTTGGTTAAAGAGTGGCGACCCCGGGAACGGAAGGCACTGGTGCAGAGCCCGGGCTTAACCTCCTGGTGAGGCAGCAGCATCTGCTGTGACTGGGGGGCTGCACGCCCCTGGCTGGAGCCGGGTCTTGACCCGACTGGGTGGGGGGTGAATGTGGGGGCTGGGGCTCGGGGACAGGGACTGGGTCCCACGGGTGGGTGTGGGTGTGGGGACAGTGGTGGAGAGGCAGGTGAGACCGCTGTGATTTCTCTGGTGGTGCTCATGGGCGTGGGGTCGTGGGGACAGGCCCTGCTGAAGTCTGGATCATTTGCTCACAGTGTGTCCCAGGGTCCCGGCCCGGCTGAGGGGTGCTGGCCACAAGGCCAGGAGGGTTTGGGGACAAGCAGCAGAGAGGATGGGGGTGAGGGGCTGACACCCATGACGGGAGACCAGAAAAGGGCTCAGGGTGGGTGGGGCTCACCGGGTCCCAGCACCGTGGGTTTTGAGCCCCCTGCCCCGGGCAGCTGGTTGTGTGGTGGGTGCTGTGCAGATTCAGGATTGGAAGACACGGATCCTGGGGGGACGCAGGCACAGACGTGAACCCCAAGCTGTGCGTTAGCTGGTTGCTGGAGCATCGACCAGTTTGAAGGAGGTGTGGGCCTCCCCCACCTCCTGTGGTCAGGAGGACTCCAGGGCAGGTGGGGTTCACCCTCGCCCCGAAGCTCGATTTCAAGTTGCAGAAGGATGCGGAGTGCTCTGTGGACTCTGAGGCCCTGTGCTGTGAACGGCACGTTCAGGCTGATTACCGCAGGCGGGCGGAACGTCATGAACAACGGCTTCCTTTTGTAGATGACAGCGGGCCCGGCACGCGGGGTGATGCGGACGTGCTGTGTGCCTTCATCGTCCGGCGCTTGCTGAAGACCCACTTTGTGTTGGACCCTGTGCTACACGCAGGGCGTCCCCGGGTGAGGGCTGGACACAGCGGGTTACAGAGAGTCCAGGGCCTCTGACACAGTGGGTGCTTAGCATGGTCTCCTCCTCAGCACGGTGGAGCCCTTCTGTGTGTTGGTGAGAGATGGATCGGTACATCCTGTGAGCCTCCTGAGAGTGGGGGTTTTAATCGCCATCAAGAAGGGGCAGGGAAGAGCTTGGCTGGAGAAACCAGCTAGAGTTCAGAGGGTTATGCAGAGCAGGGCTTTTATTGTTTGGGGGGCAGGTTCTGTGGGACCCTTGTTCCCTGGCTCGGGGTTGAACCCGTAGCCCTGCAATGGGAGCATGGAGTCCCCCGGAGTACCAGGGAAAGGAAGTCCCTGAGCAGTGGGTCTTAAACTTGCAGAGTGAGTGAGGACACCCTGGGAGGTTCCTTGGGCACAAGTCCTGTCATTCTTCCCCGCCACCCCAGCCTTCTGAAGTCAGGAGGTCGGGGGTGGCATGCGAGGCTGCAGCTCCAACAGGTTCCCAGGCGATGATGCTGCTGCCCCAGGGACCCTACTTTAAGAAGCACCGATGTAGCTAGAGTAAGGCATGCGGCTTGTAAAACTTTTACTATTCAAAACAAAGTATATATTTTTATTGTGGTAAAGTATATATTATGTATACATAATGTATATATAAAGTATATGGATACAGGTATCTAGTGTATACATAAAGTATGTATCCTAATACTTTATGTATCATGATACACAATGTATCCTTTATGTATACATTAGGTGCATGTATCCATGTATACATAAAGTTTATGTATACATTAGACATACAGTGGACTGCAAGGAGATCCAACCAGTCAATCCTAAAGGAGATCAGTCCTGAATATCCATTGGAAGGACTGATGCTGAAGCTGAAGCTCCAATATTTGGCCACCTGATGCGAAGAACTGACTCATTTGAAAACACCCCAATGCTGGGAAAGATTGAAGGCAGGAGGTGAAGGGGACGACAGAGGAGGAGATGGTTGGATGGCATCACGGACTCAGTGGACATGAATTTGAGCAAGCTCTGGGAGTGGTGATGGACAGGGAGGCTTGGCATGCTGCAGTCCATGGGGTCGCAAAGAGGCGGACACAGCTGAGCAGCTGAACTGACTGACAATGTAAAGTTTGCCGTTTTACCCATTTGTCAGTGTCCAGTTCAGTGGCGTGAAGCGCATTAGTGCTGCTGGGCAGCCGTCACCGCTGGCCACAACTCTTGTCTTCGTGAACAGAAAGTCTTCCTCGTTACATGCTAGCCCTGTCTCCGTCCCCCGCAGCCCCTCTTAGCTGTGGTGCTGCTTGGTGTCGCTGTGGGCTCACCTGTTGTAGGGACCTCACCTCGGTGGTTCACATCATGTCTGTGCCTTGTGTCTTAGGGTAGCGTCCCCCGGGTTGGCCAGTGTTGTAGCAGGTGTCGGAACCTCCTTCGTGTTTAAGGCTGAGTAATAGTCGGTGATGTGGACGGACCACGCTTTGTTTATCCAGTCGTCTGTGGGTGGGCACTTGCTGTCAGGAATGCTTCTGCGGTGAACACAGGTGTCCAGATAGCGCTGAAGTCCTTGTTAGTTCGGGTGAACACCAGGAGGTGGAATTGCTGGATGGTGAGGTAATCCTGTGTGTTTCTGGAGGCCCCGCCATGCGGTTTTTGCAGTGGGGCCCATGGCTTCGTAAAGCTCTCTCACAAGTATAGCCTGATTTGACCTGAGAAGCTTTAGTCCCCCGAGGGGCATTCACAGGTATGAGCTGGTGAATTCTGAGTTCACGGAGGAGGATGGGGACCCTGGAACAGAGGGGGAGGCTTATGGAGCATTCTAGCTTTAAAAAAAAAAAAAAGGCCCGTCAAACGGGAGCGGTGGCCCAGGGACACAGGGCACCTGGAGTGGCCTGGAAGGATGGGCTGGAGACCAGTTCTCGTGGCAGCTGGCCTTGACCCGGCCAGCGGCGCATGGTGGGGGCGGGTTAGGCCGGAGGTCAGGGGGAGGGTCTGGAGATGCAGGCGGCCAGCCCAGGGCGTCCTCCCAGCCCTCGAGAGGCCAGCGGGCCGTTTCCCTCACTGTAAAAGGTGACCGGCCGGGCTGGAGAGGGAAGTGGCCGCATTCAGGGCCCCGTGTGGCTGTGATGGGCCGGAGTCCTTGCCGCGGGAAGGGTGCATGCGCACTGGAGCATGTGGGAGGCCGGCGGGGCTGCAGGCCCCAGTCCGAGTCCAGAGCCCAGGTTGGGTCCTCAGGGCGGGACGGCCAGCCTGGAGCGCCCTCCTGGGCCTGCGGCTCTGACTTCACTCCGTCCTGTGGGCCCACTGCCCCCTCCTTGGCCTTGGACTCCGTGCTCCTGGCCCCGCAGGTGGCTCCCTCTGCTGCCTCCCGAGGCCCTGCAGCGTCCTGGCTGGCCCCCGGGGTCTCTACCCCAGCTGCCCACGCGGTGGGCCCTCTGGTTGCTTCTGTCCCCTTGAGATGTCTTCCTTTAAAGAAGGAAGCAGGAGCCGCATCTCCCTGAGGGAATGTAGTGTGCCTGGCCCTGGAGCCTCGGGAACAAAGCCAGCCTCGTGGCCTCTGCCCCCGAGGCAGACACAAGGCTGGTCAAGAAAGGACATGCACCCTTTCTTGACCAGGCCCACCGACCTGCTCGGGAAGGGCGCCCTGCGACACGATTGAGAGTCGTCCTGATAGAGGCCCTGGTTTGCACAGAGACGGGGGACTGGATGCTCTGCACCAGCAAGGTGTGGGTCCGCGGTGTCCCCCACACGTCCCAGGGGTCAGAGAGGGTGCCGCGGCTGCACGCCTGTGAGGTGGTCCGTCCGGAAAGGGGAGCGCTGGCACCGCCCTGCCTGTGGGTGGGCTGCACCTCCTGTGCCGGGGTGCGCGAGAGCTGCCCTGTGTCCCTGGGGTGGCCGCGCCCGAGGTGGTCCTCCCGATGTGGGAGGCGGGGGACGCTGCTCAGAGGATGAGATGAGGTGAAACCCGTACACGTTAACTGCGGTTGTTCACGATGATGTGTTTTATCCTGACAGACACTTCAGAGGAGCAATTACAGATCATAAGCAGGAGCAGAGACGATGCACGTCTCACAGCAGTGAGTAATCGAGCCAGGATGTGAGCCTCACTCTGGGCATCACGGAAGCCTTCCTGGAGGAGGTGACCTGGGTGAACACAGGCCCTGGACACGATGCTAACAGCTTTGTAGTAGGAATAATAAAGCCAGCGTCCATGGGCCAAGCCGTGCCCAGCACTGGACTGAGAACGTGTATTCCCTCATTTACTCTCCAACCGTCCTGTGAAGGTGGTATTTAGTAGCACCCTTGTAATCCAGACCAGGAAACCGAGGCACAGAGAAGTTAGTGACACGTCCAGGTCACGCAGCAGTGAAGGGGTGGGGCCTGGAGCGGGGCCCGAGGCCCGGCCCCAGGCTGTGCAGAGAGGGCAGCTGGCATTTGTTGGCAGAGGCCAGGTCATAGGGCAGGGGCGGCCTCGGCCAGAGGGGAGAGACCCCTCGGCAGCCCCACCAGGAGTTGGCCGGCCCGCGATGGGACTGGCCTACGTCTTTTCCCTTCGGTGACCTCACGGGCCCAGCTCAGCGTCTCAGAGATGCGTTTTCTTTATTTTTCAAAGGACTCCAGGAAGCAGCATACCGAACTCTCCTCATCTTGTTCTAAAAATGGGAGTCCTTTTTTTTTTAAGTTCGCGTATAGGAGAACAAACCTCCAGACTTTGGGCTGCTTCCCGGGGTGTTACCACAAGCTGCAGTGGGGAAGGGGCCACCTTCAGGCTACAGCTGGGTGCCTTGTTCCATTTCAGTCGTACTTGAACTTTCCCTTCAAGTCTCTTTCCCCGAAACTCACTTCTGCTGCTCCTTGCCTGCCCAACGGTTCTGTCTGTCCAGCCACCCATCTGGATGAAGCAAAACAACTTGGACCTCGAACATGCGAGGGACAGGACCTCCCCTCCGCCCACCCTGCCCCTTGCCATCACGGGCCGCTGTAAGGCGCAGATGGGACGGTCCCTCCCTGGTGTGACCCACTGACACGTGGGGACTGGAGACGCGTGAGATGAGAAGAGCGGGATGCCGGGCTGGCGGCCGACGTGAACCGTCATCGTCGGGGTGTGTCCGTCACCGCTTCCCGGAACCTGTGTGTCCTCTGTGGACTCTCAGGGTCAGAGCCTGGCCGTCCCCTTCCGTCACTGCCCTCAGTCTCAGAGCCCGTGGAAGTCAGGCTCCTGTGGACTTTCCTGGGCCTTTTTCACTGGCGCCGAGCTGACGTGGCAGTCCCAGGGTCGATTCTCAGCAGTCGCTGGCCGGCATCTCCCCGAGTAGCGGCCTCACCCTAGGCAGCGGCCAAGGTGGTGATGCGGGGTCCTGGGGGCCTGGTGACAGGGCACCAGCCCCGCTGACTTGTGGCTTCATGAACAGCCACTGCCTGGGTCTCTCTGGAGCCAGAAACCCCTTGTGTTAACTGAAGAGGAGCTGGGTCACCGAGGTGTGTACGCAGGGCCCACGGCTGTGCAACCCCTTGCCTGGCGGGGCTGGAGAAACCCAGCCTGTGTGTCTGGAAACCGTCTGGCTTCTTATCCCAGGCCACCCGCCTCTACGAAGGAGGCCCCAGGAGTGTGGACATTTGCGGAGCAAGACGCGGAGTAGGGGGCCACCAGCCCGTGAACCCCGAGGAAGCGCGCCTGCGCGATGCTGGGGGGCGGGGCTGCCTCCCGGAACAGAGGTCGTCTCTTTTAAGGACGCTGTGTTTTATATACATATTTGATGCAAGGAGATCCAGCCAGTCAGTCCTGAAGGAAATCAGTCCTGAATGTTCATTGGAAGGACTCATGCTGAAGCTGAAACTCCGGCCACCTGATGCGAAGAACCAACTCACTGGAAAAAACCCTGATGCTGGGAAAGATTGAAGGCGGGAGGCGAAGGGGACGACAGAGGATGAGATGGTTGGATGGCATCACCGATGAGTTTGAGCAAGCTCTGGGAGATGGTGAAGGACAGGGAACCCTGGCCTGCTGCAGTCCATGGGGTCTTAGACTCGGAAACGACTGAGCGACTAAACTGAACTGATTTTTCATGAAAATCTTAGACCTGTTTAAACAGAGAATTGAGGCAGAATTTAACTTAAAAAAAAAATCCCTTTTAGTTTTACTGAAGAAAGTGAAAACTCGTGCACAGAACCTCACCTCCCTTCCCTGTACCCTCAGAACGTGAGCGTCCTGCGTCTCAGGGCAGGAAGTGCGCAGAAACGGTAACTCCGCGCAGATGGAGCCTGAGGGGGCTGCCTGAGCGCACACTTCCTCCTGTGTCTCCGGGGCACACAGGGGTGCTGGCGCGGGGCATGCGGGCGCCTGTGGTCGGGGGCGGCCCGCGTCCCGGCCACCAGCGGCCCGGGATCCCCCTCCTGCTTCTCCCATGCTCAGGACTTGTCCTTCGTTTTCAAAACGGGCTGTGCCTGCGTCCAGCGGAAAGCGCTAAGTCCTCAGAAGGCAGAGACGGCGGAGGGCCTCCCTCCCAGCACCCCCACACACCCCGCTCTGCGCCCTGAGCACCGGGCTGGGGGCCCGGGCCCCGAGGGAGTATCTGACGCGCATAGGCGGGCCGCCGCCGTCTCCCGCGTGTCCTCGCCGCCTCGCGTGGGGGCTCACGGGGGCCTGGCAGCCTTGCCGGAGGACGGCTGCACAGCCCCTGCCTGCTCCGTCCGCAGGGCGCGAGCTGACGGAGAGGCCCTCGGACAGGTCACGGGGCTGCCTCGGTTCGCTCAGAGGCCGCGTCGCTGCTCGGCCTCTCCCCGCGCCCTCGGGCTGTGAGTCTCCCCCTCGCCGAGCACCCGAGGGGCGCGGGGGCCAGCGGCCTCTCGGAGGGCAGAGCTCTCCCGCAGGGCCGCACGCACTGGACCAGGCCTGGGGCCCCGGCGCTGCACTGGTGAGGGTCGGATGCTGAGGGCGCGGCTCCCACGCCCCTGGCCGCCCGCCCAGCGTGGGCAGCTCAGCTCAGGCTGATGGCACCCCCGGCTCCCTGGCGAGCACAGCCTCTCCTCCTGGAAGGATATGTGTCCCGGGGGCTCCCTGGGCCCTGCTGGGGTGGGCTGGGCTGGGCTGGGCTGGGGGGAGAGTGTGAGCGCTCCCCAGCGCCCCCTGCTCCTTTACTGTGAGGCCTGCGGGCTCCAAGGCAGGAGTGGCCAGCCTGGGAGACGGTGACGGTAGTGATGGCCGTGACTTCCTTTTGTTTTTTTGGATGAAACGTTTCCTGGGAAAGGATAACTGCACACTTGGTGCTGAGAGAGGTTTTTAAAGAAAGAAGCATGTAGTTTCTCCAGCAGACAGTCTGCTCTCAGCTCTGATCCCCGCTGCCCTTCACGGTGCAGAGGTGGCCTGGCAGGGTGGGTCCCAATGTGGCCTTCTCTGTACCCCCCACCCCCCACCCCGAGCGGCGCTCCCTGGGGAGAGGCTGTCAGGGCGGACGCCGGTCTGGTCTCTCTGAGGGCCTTCCTGACACCTTCCTCCCCTCTGTGCCCGGTGGTCGGCAGGGTCAGCCCCTCAGGGGACCGGCTGGTTTCCTGGGCTCCCATTCGGGCCTGTGGGGGTGCAGGGACCATCCCGACCATGGGGGGGACGCTGAGTGTCTCTGGGCGGGTGGGCAGAGCCAGGGGAATGAGGCCAGCGGGGCGCAGAGTGGCTGCTGGGAGCGAGTGCACACTGCAGGCGGCTGCTTTCTCAAGTGGCTTTAGCGGTTCCCTTTAAGGAAGAGGCCTCTTGGCAGAAGGAAAAGATTGAGGGACTTGTACAATTTCCTCCCATTAATAACCCTGTGCGCGCAGGGCGGGTCCCTTCTGGAGGCGTGACCCCTGCCTGCAGCCCGGGCCGGTCTCCAGCTGGTTGCTAGACCCCAGGGGCCGGCAGAAGCGGTGGCCCAACGCCCGGGTCATCTGACCACCACCCAGGGAAGGAACACGCCGGCCCGGGGCCGGGGCATCAGAGACGGAGCGTGGCCCTTTGCGCTGGGACGCAGGCGGCGGGGTGAGCTGGCTCCCTCCCTGGTGGGGAGGCCCCAGGCTGCATCTGTTCTCCTGGTTCAAAGAGCGGAGAGGTCACTGGAGCCAGTGGGGACCCCTCCCCACCCCCCCCCCCCACCCCGGGGCTCTGGCTGCCCACCCAGGCCTAATTGCTGGCAGGCAGGGCGGCCTGAGCCCCAGGGAGCCTCTGTTTGTCCTCTTAAGAGAACCAGGAGAATACTGGGGGTCTGGGATGTGGCTTTCAGCTTTGCCCTCCAGGCCGGTTGCCCATCTGGGTACTGACGTTCTCGGGGCATGGATTCCCCGAAGGTCCTAACCCCAGCGCCGGCATCCAGAGTGGCTGTGGGGGACGGACAGCACAGCGCCTGCAGGTCGTGGGGTGGCGGCGCCCAGGGACCTCCGCGCCCAGCCTGTGTCTGACCCTCTGACGCTTCTTCTCTCTGCAGGAGGACATGGCAGCTCACGTGGGCGCTTCCCGGACCCCCCAGGAAGTAATGGAGCATTACGTAAGCATGTACATCCACGGCAACCTGGGGAAGGCCTGCATCCCCGACACCATCCCCAACCGGGTGACCGACCACACCTGCCCCAGTGGGGGCCCCCTCTCTCCCAGCCTCACCACCCCCTTGCCTCCCCTAGACATCTCGGTGGCCGAGCAGCAGCAGCTGGGCTACATGCCGCTGCGGGACGACTATGAGATCGAGTATGACCAGGACGCCGAGACGCTCATCAGCGGGCTCTCGGTCAACTATGACGACGACGACGTGGAGATCGAGCTGAAGCGTGCACACGTGGACATGTACGTGCGCAAGCTCCGCGAGCGGCAGCGGCGCAAGAACATCGCACGCGACTACAATCTGGTGCCCGCCTTCCTGGGCAAGGACAAGAAGGAGAAGGAGCGGGCAGCGCGGCGCAAGGTCACCAAGGAGGAGAAGGAGCTGCGGCTCAAGCTGCGGCCGCTCTACCAGTTCATGTCGTGCAAGGAGTTCGACGACCTGTTTGAGAACATGCACAAGGAGAAGATGCTGCGCGCCAAGATCCGCGAGCTGCAGCGCTACCGGCGCAACGGCATCACCAAGATGGAAGAGTCGGCCGAGTACGAGGCGGCCCGGCACAAGCGCGAGAAGCGCAAGGAGAACAAGGCGGCGGCGGCCGCGGCAGCGGCGGCGGGGGGCGCCAAGCGCGGCAAGGAGGACGGCCGGGACGGCGAGTTCGCGGCCATCGAGCACCTGCCGGGCTTCGAGCTCCTGTCGGACCGCGAGAAGGTGCTGTGCAGCTCGCTGAACCTGAGCCCCGCGCGCTACGTGACCGTAAAGACCATCATCATCAAGGACCACCTGCAGAAGCGCCAGGGCATCCCCTCCAAGAGCCGCCTGCCCAGCTACCTGGACAAAGTCCTCAAGAAGAGGATCCTGAACTTCCTCACTGAGAGTGGGTGGATATCCAGGGACGCCTCCTGAAGCCCGCCGCCTGGAGCACCCGGAATGGACAGACGGATGGACGGACGGATGGCTGGATGGTTGCCGTGAGGGCCACACCGACAGTGAAGAGGGAAAAAAAAAAAAAGCTTTGTGAGCCAAACGAAAGGGGGTGGGCGGGAGGGGGAGAGGAAACGCTTTTCCGCCCTCACCCCCACCCGCATTGTTGCTCTTTTTTTAAAACAAATCGAGTCCTTTTTTTAGGGTATCAATTCTTTTTATGGTCCTCTGAAGAAGCAATAGCAACAGTCGGATCAAGGGGAAGACAAAACCCGTGTATATTTTAACTGAATCCCTAAACGTAGTTCTTTAAGATGACGATTTGCCTTTAAGTGTTCAGTGTGGAGCATATGATGATGAGATCAGGAAATTTCCTTTTTTTTTGTTGCTTCCCAGTGGTACAGGACTGTTAGATGGGCAGAGAGGAGCCCTTCCCTGCCGGCTGCTGGCTCACCCCCGTGACCTGAGCTCCGCTGCGGCTGCGCTCGGCGTCGGGCATGTGGCACTTTAGGTGGAGGGCGCCGGGCCGGGCAGGATAAGAGGCTGGGGAAGGGCGGGACGGGCATCCGTAGGGAATTGCCAGGAGGAATCTGGTGTTGAACGGTTTGGCCAAACAGCTTCCCCACGATGGCTGGCGGTGGCACTTCAAGAGAGCTCACCGCAGTGTCTGGAGGGGGACGCGGGGCCCAGCGCAGACTGGCAGAACGCGGGGCCTCCTCCCCTGGGGGTGCTTCTTGCTGGGCTTAGAACTCGGCCTTGCATTTTACTTGGAAGAACTCATTTTAAATGAAGTTCACCGAGAGTTGAGAGTTCTGGGTTTTGGGTCAGCTCCTTCCAGGGTTCTCACCCCAGTGGTAAGCCCCTCTTTCTCTGAGACTGGCCACGTGTCTTGTCTTGTGTGGTCTCAGGCGCTGGGCTAGGCAAGAGGGACCCCTGTGGCCTGGAGGCCCAGGCACTGCTTCTCTGGGAAGAAGTGGGCTCAGAGTCTTGAGCCAGACTCTGGTTTGCCTCTGCCCAGCCTGGTTCAGAGAGGCTCTCAGGGGCACCCTTTTGTGATGGGCACGGTGCCTTCACGTGGGAACCTGAGGAGTCGTGTGTCTTCCAGCTGCCCAGGGCTCTCGTGTCCAAGGCCCTGCTGTAGAGTCAGTGGAGCGGCCAGACCCCAGTGCTTCTCCGGTAGTCCTGGGGCGCATCCTGCCTCTCATCCCCTGTAGCTACCAGACTGTTTACCTCCCAGAATGCTTGGGCTGAAGTTACATTAAAGTGAAGGTATTTGAGAGAGGAAAAAAAAAAACAAAAAACCTCATCATTTCCAAGGACGGCTTAATTATGGTGCCTTTTCCTTTCACATCCTCTGTCTGTCCCCTAGGGTGAATTTCCAGCATTAAATATACACGTCAAGTATATTGGGGGCTTCCCTGGTGACTCAGATGGTAAAGAACCCAGCTGCAATGCAGGAGACCTGGGTTCAATCACTGGCTCGGGAAGATCTGGAGAAGGGAATGGCAACCCATTCCAGTATTCTTGCCTTGGAGAACCCCCACGGACAGAGGAGCCTTGGCAGGCCACCATCCACGGAGTCGCAGAGAGTCAGAGGCAACTAAGTGCCTGACGCTCAAACACGTCGTCTGTGGCTTTAGTTGTAAACCGCATCACGTGCTGGCAGAGCAGCACTCCCCGCGACCTGACCGCAAGCCCGGGGCAGGGACCGACCTCTCTGATCGTAAAGCAGCGGATGGTGGTGTCACTCCCGAGCGCCGCCTCCCGCCGTCGCCCGCAGGGTAACCGCGGCTGCCAAGAGCGCAGACACGGTCTGTGCTGAGCAGAGGCGGAGACGGTGCTATGCCCTGCCAGGGGTTCTCAGCCAGGGTTCCTGGAGCAGCAGCGCAGTGTCCCGGGGGGGACCGGCTGGCCCTTCAGGGACTTGGGCCCCTCCCCTCCCAGGCCTCGGACCGCGGGGCGGGGCCTCGCAGGTCACTGGAATGCGTGCTGAAGTCTGAGAACTGTGGGCTTTAGCTGCTCCGGTGTCACCGATTTTCTACATCAGATTCCTAGTTTGGTGAGGTTTTAAATTTAAGTCTTATTTTTATACAAAATGATTGCCAGACTTTCACTAAGCTTGAGAAGCAAAAGCTCCCTGTAAAATGTGCGTGGCCCCGGCCAAGAGCTGTCAGACGAGAAGCTCTGTGCTTAAGCAGGTTGTGTGTGTCTCTTCTCGATGGGATGAAGAATTTATTTAGGCTTGACTGTTTTTAAACACCATAATGAATGTATAATTTATGTTAAAAGTGTGAACCCTTTGTTACAAGGGAAAAGTAATTTTATGATTGGTTGCCTCTTGCCCCATCAACTCCAGCTATTACTGTCGCATTAGTCCCGCCCCTGCTGTTTGCTTGGAGCCTTTAAATTTCTGTATTTAATCCTTATGATAAATGAGTCACCATGATCCCATGGAATTAGGTCTTTTCAAAACTGAAAGTCTCGAGTCACAGAAGATAATCAGCTGTTCAGAATGATGCTCTGGATGGCCAGCATTCTGAGAATGTATTCAGACCGAAACCCTGCCTAGCGCCTCTTTTTTCCCCTTTTACACATTAAACAGGTTGAGAACCAAACAGTGTGACCGCCTGCTTTTTACTGCCTGCCCCTGGAGCCACAGCTTTCAGTCTCGTGGATGGTGCGAGGCAGTCTCGGAATCAGGATGGGGAACAGCTTGTGACATGTCTCAGTGTGGCTCTTGGACGTCGCGCCTGTTTTCCCTCCAAACTGTTGAGTTAAAATAGATTTCCTGTTAAGCAGAAAAGCCCTTCAGGTCAGCGCTCCTTCCCAGAAAGGAACGAAACACCCAGACCTTCCGTGGAGCCAGGCTGCGCAAGTCTGTGGTGAGTAGACAGTGCCGGCTCCATCACCTACACGGAGCAACGGATCTGGGCCAGTTAGGGAAACCTGGGAACCCGACTCGGGTGCAGCCCACAGGCCTAACTGCGGTGTCAGCATGGACACAGTTAATGCTTTCCTGTTGGTGGTGACCGTGGATGAGTGAAACCGCAAACAGTTCACACTGAAGCCAGACCATCTCTGGGTTTAGCACCTTTTAGCAGGTGCAGCTCCAGCTGAAAAGGGGTGGGAGGAACACTCACAGAAACTAGCGTGACAGTTACCCACGCTCACCATGCAGATGCATCCAGAGGCAAAACCGCGTGCCCACAGCCACGGTGTAGAGCCGGTCGTGACCCCTGGCGCGGTTTCCTCAGGGAGCTCTACCGCCTTCATTATATACTGTTAACATGTATTTATTGGGCCGCCTCCGGTCGTAGCTGCAAGCGGGACGTTTCCTTCGGAGCACAGGTTCTCTGGTTGTAGCTTAGTCGCCCTGTGGCATGTGCGATCTTAGTTCCTCAACTAGGGATCAAACCCAAGTCCCCTTCATTGGGAGGTGGATTCTTAACCACTGGACCACCAGGGAAATCCCTGGGCTGTGCTTTTGACCAAATAATTTAAAGCAACTTAAAAAGGGTAAATTTTTTTTGCAATTTTAATAATGGGATTATCACCTGTACCTTTCAAACTTGTGTGCCCCCCATTTTTATGCAGTAAATAGATGTAACTGATCTTCAGTCCCTAAAGTACCCCTCAGAAGCAAAGATTGTGGGAGGTTACTTTTTCTCTGGCTCTATCATTCACTTTTTCCCTTAGCGTGAGGAAAGGAGGGTCCTAAGGAGAATCACAGGGTCAGCATTTGCCGGTCGTGTCCCTCTGCCGGTGCCGCTCCCGAGTGTCCGTGGTCCCCTCACGGTTGTGGGCGGACCCAGGCCTGCCCCCAGCACCGGCTGCCAGCCACCAGCCAGGGGGAGGCCTGGAGGAAGGCTCTCGCCCTTCCGGGACACGAGCCAACACATCTGGGTGTCAGGCACACAGCTGCAGGGTCTGAGCAGAGACCCAGAAGGCTTTGTCACGCTGTCCTTAACGTGAGGATCTCCGCCATCAAAGCACACAGAACAGCTATCAGAATGTAGGAAAATAGTATCAGGGCTTTAATCCTCTTAAATAAAATGTAACATTTAAAATATACCAAGCACGCAGTCCTCAGGTTTCTCTAGGAAAGTCCGTCTTACTAGGGGAATCACCTTTAGGTCACTGGTCACTCACTAGCTGGGTATGGATTTCAACATTTCCAAAGGCAAACGAAACAGGACAACGGTGACTGACTCCATCACCCTCAGTAACGGGCAAAGTAGAGAGGCGTGGTTGTTCTTGGCAGGCAGGCAGGCAGTTACTGATTATAAGGAGCTCAAATCACGTTTGTCACCAAGGGCGTCATAAACCTCCCTCAGCAGTCCCCTCCACTGCCCGAGTGAAAGCCAAGCGTCCCAGGAGCTCACAGGCCACAGTGAGACGCATGGGACACAGAGCAGCCGGCACGGCCAGCCAGCAGACGGGATTCCTGAAGGCCTTTTATTTACTTCAAACACTGACGTCGCCAGAGTCTGGGCAGACACAGTGTTTTTCGTGATACCCCAGAGTCCAGTAGTATCCCATCAGCCTGCTCTGTAAGCACGTGGAACATGTGTTAAAAATCAACGGACAGACAGACTCCCGTATTCCAGTTCGTTAACGCAGCTGTGCAATTGGCTGGCTTTTCTGTGGGGCCGCCGGTTACCAAAGCCTTGCATCAAGGTTTAGGAAAAGGTCAAGAGTATTCATAGGTGAGAAAAGACGAACCCGCCCCGGAAGAGTCAGCGAGTGATTACGACAAAGCGCTGACACCCTCGGGCTGCTAAGCCTCCTTCACCACCCCCACCAGGGCGGGCCTCAGGGTGCGCCCATGCAGCTTGTAGCCCACTTTGTTAACCAGTGCCACAGTGCCCGGCTCCTTCCCCTCGACCGGCGTGTGGAACAGCGCCTCATGCTCATACGGGTCAAACTTGGCACCCAGGGGGTTCAGCCGGAGCAGGCCGTGCTTCGTGAACACCTTCTGGATCTGGACCTCAGTCATCACAAGCCCCTCGTAGAGGCTCTTCAGGTGCGGGTTGTCGTCCCGAATCTCCTCCTGCGGGACACACTGCGTGGCCTTCTCCAGGATGTCTGCCACCTCCAGCAAGTCCTTGCAGAAGCCCTGGATGCCTGCGTAAGGTAAGGGAGAACGTCACTGCATTCCGCATCGACTGCACAGGCAGCTCAGAACAATCCCTCCTTATGTGACGTGTGCGTGCTCACTCGCTCGGTCGTGTCCCACTCTTGTGACCCCGTAGACTGCAGCCCACCAGGCTCCTCTGTCCGTGGGAGTCTCCAGACAAGAACACTGGAGTGGGTTGCCATTCCCTTCATCCAGGGGATCCTCCCGACCCAGGGACTGAACCCGTGTCTCCTGCAATGGCAGGTGGATTCCTTACCACTGAGCCACCGGGAAGTCCTTCTGTCACCTTTTTTCAAATCACTACTTTGTGCTAGAATTTCACTGGGCTGGATTAAACAAAAAACTTTCCTGAGGTTTAGACAAAAGCCAATGAGGTGTAAAGACAGGGAGCTGAAAACCTGCAGAGCCAGACTGAAAACTCCCAGTCCTGCTCGAGACCAAGAGGACATAGACTCCCGAGCACGTCAGCCCCATGTCAGCTGCCCAGCTCGGGGCCTGGAGCCACACCCCCGGCTGTCACAGACGGCCCTGGGACTGTGTGGAACCCCTCTGGGTTGAGGCTGCTTTGCTTACAGCACAGGGCCAACAGTGGCTGACACACGGCGAGCTTATGAGGACAGGAAGTCACGCAGCTCACGGCACCCAGAGCACTAAGTGCTCGATACACGCTACCATTACTTGGCACCATGAGGCCAGAGTTACCAGGACACAAGCCTTGATCTAACAGAAGAGGTAACAGTTTAAAAAATTTTATATAAATGCAAACGTCTGTGGTTTCAAGACAACCCTTCAGATGCTGAATGCAGGAAGCTGGGGCTGACGAGAGGCGCCCCCTGGGCCAGCCCGTCCCCCTCCCCCGCGGCGCAGAAACGAGGCTCCAGCACAACCCGCTCACGTCTTCTCAAGTTTCAAAGGCTCTACACTTTGAAAAAGGCAACGCTTGTTTACAGCTTCCCTTGTTTTACACAGTATTTTCACCCAGTTGCTGTAAATTAAAAAGTCTACCCATCCAATAAAAATGTGAGCATCTAGTAAGGACAAACCCCTTGTGTGAGCTGCTGGGGAAACAAACATCTGCCAACGTGGAGTGTTGGTCTGCGACATGCAGCGCACGATCGCCACAGTGAGACATACAATTACCAATTATGCTTCCAGGATGGAGCCCTGGTGAGTGCTGAGGACGATTAACCTCAGAGACATAGCTTACTTAGCCTGGGGTGTGGACTCAGTGTCAGGACTGAGCCAAGCATTCCAGGAGCCCAGGGCGCCAGTCCACCAAGAAGACACAAACCCAGAGAAGCTGACAGCTCCGGGTGGGGTGGTGGACTGAGTGGAGGGGAGCTGAGGCCACTCTGCCAAGGGTGTGGAGCAGAAGCACGGGAGCTGAAGCTGGCCTGGACAGAGCGGAGGACGTGGCGGGAGGGCAGTGGGCGGAGTCCAGCCGTCCCCGCCCCCAGGGCTGGAAGGGAGTGGGCGTGGGGGGAGAGCGTAGTTTCAGATGCCTGACCTGAACACCTGCGTGCGCGACGGTATCATTTACTCAAACGAGGAAGGGAAGCAAAGGGGAGAATTCAGTTTAAAATACCTCTGAGACGTCCAGGTAAAGACAGCCAGGACTAGAATGGGGAAGAAACGTCTGAACTGGCAGCTCACCTGTGTGTGGACACCACTCAGCCCTGTTGGAGGGCGAGTCAGTGGGGGGTGGTGAGGGGAGGCCTGAAGAACACGGACATTTGGAGGGCAGCAGGCACACAGCCAGTGCAGGGGATGACCAGAGAAGAGGAAGAAAAACAGGAGCGGAGGTGACGGCATCCGAGAGCGAAACGCGTCTGCAGAAGCAGTGAGGCGCCATGGTCAGAGGGCCCGTGGAGGGAAGGTGGGCCCGCCCCAGCAGCCTCCTGCTAAGCACGGCCTCTCGGAGCCCTGGGAGCCCGCCAGCGCAGGCCGCTCACCCCCACACACACGCGGCTATGCGATCCACGCTACTGTCGCCCAACCTGTAAGCTCAGCAGCATCTGTGGGACATCCAAGGGGACTGTGCTCTCGTGGCTCGGACGGCCCCGGCCTACTCAGGCCTGAATCTGTGGGCTTGGTGGTCTGGGCTCCAGGAGGCCTGCATTGGTAGCTCTGGGAACATGGCGGTGGGGCCTGGGGCAGTGTGAGGACAGCACACCCTGTGAGCCGGGCAATGGGAGGGCTTCCCCGGTAGCTCGGAGGTGAAGAACCTGCCTGCCAACGCAAGAGATGCAGGTTCCATCCCCGGGTCGGGAAGATCCCCTGGAGGAGGGCGTGGCACCCCACTCTAGTATTCCTGCCTGGAGAATCCCATGGACAGAGGAGCCTGGTGGGCTGCAGTCAGTCCACAGGGCCACAGAGTCGGACGCGATTAAGCTCACACAACAGCGGCCACCGCACAGCACGCTCCCTGGTGCACAGCCGCAGTGGAGCCATGTTCAGTGGCTCCCCTCCCAGAGGGAGCGCTCACTCCCGCCTACCTCACTCTGCAGCTCAAAAACAGATCTGGGGGATATCCACTCTGACCAGGAGGGAGCAGATCCTTCCCCTGACAGGGCTGTGACAAGCACAGGGGGGAGGCCCCGCTCAACCAGTCACACCCCCCATCAATGGGACAGTGGCCAGGACACCCAGCAGCACCTATACTATAAAAGCAGGCCTTGCACCAAACATGATAGACCCACTCGGGCTACTACACAGGGAGGCTCCCACACAAGGAAGAAAAAGCCCTCCAAGACCATGGTAAGTAACTGTTTCTCCTAACAATATAAGAAATCTGAAAGGCAGAATAATGAAAATCATCCAATCAGAACAGCAGACAAGAAAGCCAAATGAAAAAATATGAAAGCAACATAAGAGACCTATGGGAAAATTTGCCAATGTACACATGACAGGGATTCTAGCAGAAAAGAAAGGGGGCGGTGCAGATGTATTTGCATGCCTCACGGCTGGGCCCTTCCCTGGTCCAGTGAGCTTAAACTGCCTCACAACGCAGCAGGCGCGGGCTCAGTCCCTGATCAGGGAGCTGAAACCCCACGTCTTCAAGTCAAAAACAAAGCAGAAACAATACTGTAACAAATTTAGCAAAGACTTTAAAAATGGTCCACATGGGAAAAAAATCACTTAAAATGGAACAGTCAGAGAGAGGATTCTAAAGACAGCAAAAGAGGGAGTGAGCTACAGGGGATCCCGTGCGCTGTCAGCCGGCGTCCCCACAGAGACACTGCGTGCCAGAAGGGAGGGGAAGGCACAGTCAAAGGCCTGCAAGGGAAAAGTCTGCAACCTGGAAACTCTACCCAGCAAGGTTATCATTTACAAGGAGACAAAGAACTTCTTAGACAAGGAAACTTTTTGTACTTTTAACACAGCAATACTACACCTATCCTAAAAGAAACATTAAAAAAAGTCTTCCCTAAGTAGAAAAGAAGAAGCTATAGGCAAGAGAAAACCCAACTGTAAAGTGAATCACCTAAAGCCAGTACAGAGATTTAAAAAAAAAAAAAAAATTCTGTGAAATCAATGATACCGCAATGAACACCTGAAGGGTCAACAGGAAAGATGTAAAAGACAACATCAAAATCATAAAGTGTGGAGAAGGAGTAAGAAAACGTTGACTTTTTCCCCCTAGAATATGTTTGAGCCTATATGACCACCAGTCTAAAGCAAGCAGATCTAGAAAGAGATTAACATACTATAAAAAAAGCTGAGTGCCGAAGAATCGATGCTTTTGAACTGTGGTGTTGGAGAAGACTCTTGAGAGTCCCTTGGACTGCAAGGAGATCAAACCAGTCCATCCTAAAGGAGAGCAGTCCTGGGTGTTCACTGGAAGGACTGATGTTGAAGCTGAAACTCCGATACTTTGGCCACCTGATGCAAAGAGCTGACTCATTTGAAAAGACTCTGATGCTGGGAAAGATTGAGGGCAGGAGGAGAAGGGGACGACAGAGGATGAGATGGCTGGATGGCATCAGTGACTCGATGGTCATGGGTTTGGGTGGACTCCGGGAGCTGGTGATGGACACAGAGGCCTGGCATGCTGCGGTTCATGGGGTCGCAAAGCATTGAACACGACTGAGCGACTGAACTGAACTGAATATACTTGAAAAACAGGGTAACCACAAATCAACAACGCACACTAGATTTACAAAATACAAAACGATAACAAGCACAGTACAAAAAACAAAAATACATCAAACTACAATACGCAGTCTACCAGAGACCTACTTTAACCAAAGGACACACACAGGTTGAAAGTTGAGGGGACTATTTCATGCAAAGGTAAATAAAAAAGTGGGGGGGGGTCACGATATTCATCAGACAAAACAGACATTAAAACAGAAGCTATAAACACAGAAAGAAAAACACTATATAATATTAAAAATCAATCCAAGAAGATATTATATTCCTCAACATATATGCACCCACACAAGAGCACCCAAAGTGCATAAAACAAATGCTACAGACATAAAGTGAGAAACTTCATGGGATACAACAGCGGAAGACTCTCCTGCCCACCTCGCATCAATGGACAGAGCTAGACAGGAAGTCAGTAACGCAACAGAGATCCAAAATGATACAACAGAGCAGCCAGACTTAACTGATATGCTCAAGATATTCCATCCAAAAATACAGAATACACGTTCAAGTGCACACAGAGCCTTTTCTAGGACTGACCACACACTGGGGCACAAAACAAGCCTTGACAACTTTAACAGAACAGAAACTATTTCCAGCATCTTTCTGACCAGAGCTGCATGAATCTAGGTATCAACTACAGAAAAAGAAATGAAAACAAAACAAAAACCCCAACTGTATGGAATTAAACAACACGCTACTAAAATACCAATGGGTCAACAATGAAATCAAAGCAGAAATTAAAAATTACCTAGGGACAAATGACAATGACAACACAGCCATACAAAGTCTACATGATGCAGCAAAAGCGGTTTTCAGAGGGAAGTTCAGTGATACAGGACTTCTTTAAGAGATAAGAAAAATCTCAGAACAACCTAACTTACCACCTAAAAGAATTAGAAAAATAAGAACAAACAAAACCTGAAGTCAACAGAAGTGAGGAAATAAAGATCAGAGAGAAACTAGAGATTAAAAAAACAAAAACAAAAACCCCCCCAAAAAACTGGCTCACCAAGAAAAGGGAGAGGATCCAAATAAAGAAAATAAGAAATGAAAGAGAAATCACAACTGATGCCACAGAAATACAAACCATTAAGAGAATATTATGAACAATTAATTATATCCCAACAAACCTGACAATCTAGAAGACAAAAACAAGTTCCTACAAAGATACAGCCCACCAAAACTGAATCAAGATATACATGATCTGAACAAACTGATAACTAGACGTGGAACAGAATCTGTAATTAAAAGAAATTCCCTACAAACAAAAGTCCAGGACCAGATGGCTTCACAGGTGAATTCCATCATAGAAAGAACTCCTAACAATTCTTCTGAAACTCTTTCAAAAGAATGAAGAGGAAGGAATACTCCCAAAGACATTCTATGAAGCCACCATTACCCTGATACCAAAACCAAAGACAGACCCTACTTAAAAAAAAAAAAAAAAAAAAATTACAGGCCAATATCCTTGATGAATACAGATGCAAAAATTCTCAACAAAATATTAGCAAATGGAAATTAACAACAGATAAAAAAGATCATACACCACGACCAAGATGGACTCATCTCAGGGTCATAACAATAGTTCAGCAGATGCAAATCAATCAATGAGATACACCACGTCAACAAGAGAAAAGACAAAAACCACATGATCATCTCAACAGCTGAAGAAAAAGCATCTGATCCAACACCCACTCACAATAAAAACTTATGACATAAGGATGCCCACTCACAACTTTTTCAACACAGTATTGGGAGTCTCAGCCACAAGATGTAAAATTGTCAGTATATACAGATGACATGATAAAATACTTATTGAAAGCCCTGAGACTCCACACAAAAACTACTAGAATAAATGAATTCAGCAAGGTAGCAGGATATAAGATTAATATACAGAAACTGGCTGGATTTTTTTACACTAACAATGAAATATCAGAAAGAGAATGTAAAGAGCAATGTCCTTTAAAATCACATCAAATAATAAAAAACTTAGGAACAAACCTGAAAGGAGGTGAAAGACTTACATGCTGAGAACCATAAATCATTAGTGAAGGAAACCGAAAATGATTCAAAGAAATGGAAAGATATTCCATGCTCTCCATGGAAGAATTAACATTGTTAAAATGGCCATACTACCCAAAGCAATCTACAGATTTAATGTGATCACGATCAAATTACCAGGGTTTCCCAGGTGGCTCGGTGGTAAAGAACCTGCCAGCCAATGCAGGAGACACAGGAATCTTGGGTCAATCCATGGGTTGGCAAGATTCTCTGGAGGAGGAAATGGCAACCCACTCCAGTATTCTTGCCAGGATGCCCATGGACAGAGGGGCCTGGTGAGCTACAGTCCATGGGGTCACAGAGTTGGACACGACTGAGTGACTGAGCATGCACACTATCAAATTACCCGTGACACCTTCTACAGAAGATGAGCAAGTGCAAACTATTATATACAGAATGAACAACAGGTTACCACTGTGGAGCATAGGGAACTATAGTTAATTATCCTATGTTAAGACAATAATGGAAAAGAATGTAAAAAGATGTATAACTGAGTCACCTTGCTGTACAGCAGAAATTAACACATTATAAACCAACTATATACTTCAATAAAATTAAAAAAAGAGAAGTTTGTTCTCTGTGCTGAACTTGGGTCTGTCCTTGGGCAGAGGGTTTCACCTCTTACAGGTCTGCGTGCAGAACAGGGGGCTGAAAGCTGTGTCCCCTAAGTGCTCAGACGGTCTTCTGGGTGACCAGCACAACGTATGTGGGGCTGGGAGACGGGCCTCGGCGCCAGCGCCACTTCAGTGCAAATCACTGCAGCCTCACTGACCGCAACTGCAAGGCGGGAAGCATGACGACAGAAGGATCCAACGGTGTCAATACAGGCAACGACTGACGAGGTCTCAAGTGAGACCAGCGTCAGGGCTGCTCCAGCTGAGGACCCGAGCCTCACAGGGCACCTCTGCTAGCACCTGCAGCCTCACACTGAGGTCCTTGTGCGGAAGAGAGAAGGATCCTCTCCTACGGAAGGAATCACGCTCACCACAAGTGTGCGTCACAAGCCAGCTCTGCTCCTTCTAGGCAACAGCTGACTCATCTCAACAAGTGGAGGAACGCAGCCAGCAGCCGCCCCACCTCCCCACCTGATCCACCATGCTGTCTAGGACCACACACACCCCCACTTTCTTGTCCATGTTTCCCAGGATCAATATCATGTAGTGTTTAAAGTTACCATATAGTTTTGCCTCCTCCACCAATTTTTGGCTCCTCTGCCGCAAGTTCTCAGTATCTGCTAGAGCTCGCTTATATTTTTCCTTAAAAAAAAAAAAGGAAGAAAAATTCACATGAAATAAATCTGGAACAAATTCATCGGAAAACAAATGTGATATAATAAAGTGCAAGTCAAAATACAAACAACAGCTATCAGTACTTTGGAGACTGGATTACAAACAGCTACTGTGGAATAAACACAAGTAAATTAACCAGTGCCACTATTTCCACTACGTGGGGAATAAGATGGCCAGGCGTCACATATTCATAAGCCCCCAAGGCCATTCTCACTCTGTGTACAGCTGAGCAAAGGACAAGAAAAGCTGCTAGTTTCCCCTGGTTCTGATGGTTCCTCGCAAGGAAGGACCAGTCATTCCTCTGCAGAATCTCCAGCTCAAGGGAACCCTAGAACCCAGGGTAAGGGCTGACCTGGCTTGGTTCTCACACCCCAAGGAGAGGGTCAGGAGAACCACCACCCTTAGCAGACAGCTTTGGCCTCTACCCCACAGAAGAGGAAAAACCTCAGGAATGAACCTTTGGTATTTTTAATATTGCCCAGATACGGTTCAGTTGGAACACTTACTGTGTAACAATCATTTGAATTCTTGTATCTTCCTCATTTTGCACCAACTCTTCCTATAATCGTATCCATCTCCTGGCCTTTCTATTTTTCATGGGCACTAGGTTACTGCCTTCAGCTTTCTGGGGGTTCTAGTGCCACAGTTAAAAGCAAGGTCTCACAGGCTCAGACCGTGGCTCTGCCACTGGGTAGTAAGGTGACCTTGGGAAGTTTACCAAACAGTCCTGGGCCTCAGTTTCCTCATCTGTAAACAAGGGTATTAAGAGCTGACTCACAGGGCTGTTGTGAGGATTCATATAAACAAAGGGGTTAGCAAAGCCCCAGCACAGTGCTTCATGGCAAACAGGCGGGGATACGATGGCAACCGCGACACACGGTCTTCTGGCCCCAAATCACTGCAGATGGGGAGCGCAGCCGTGACATTAAGAGACGCTTGCTCCCTGGAAATGAAGCTACGACGAACCTAGACAGCTTATTAAAACGTAGAGACATTACTTTGCTGACAAAGGTCCATCCAGTCAAAGCTATGGTTTTTTCAGTAGTCACATTTGGATGTGAGAGCTGGACAATAAAAACGGCTGAGTGCCATACTACTTTACTGCAGCATTGGAGAAGACTCTCGGGAGTCCCTTTGACAGCAAGGAGATCCAACCAGTCCATCCTAAAGGAAATCAGTCCTGAATATTCATTGGAAGGACTGATGCTGAAGCTCCAATACTTTGGCCACCTGTTGCGGAGAACTGACTCATTGGAAAAGACCCTGATGCTGGGACAGACTGAAGACAGGAGAAGATGGTGAAGACAGAGGATGAGATGGCCGGATGGCATCACCGACTTGGGGGATATGAATTTGGGCAGACTCCAGGAGATGGTGAGGGACAGGGAGGCCTGGAGTGCTGCAGTCCCTGCGGTTGCAAAGAGTCAGACACGACTGAGTGACTGAACAACACTTTTTCACATGAGGTCATAATCCGTATTACTAATTAGTTCAAAAACCTCCAACATTCCTAGGAGAGCACCAGGTGACTTTACCTCTGGTTCCCACCTTTGTCCTTCCAAAGACCCAGGCTCAAAAGTCCTACTGAATACTCCTCACTTGTAAAGGCCATTTTCAGTCTTAATTCAATATAATCTATGTAGCACATGAAGATAATTCTCATGACAACCAGAGTCACAGCAGATTTGAGTTCTATCCCTCCTTCAGCAGTAACTTGCTAGAACCCAACAGGGACAGAATTTGTCTGGCTTCCACCTCTGTTGTCAGGGAGGCCATCTTGACATCCCCAGGAGACAGACCTGGAGTTCCACAGACCACGCTCCTCACAAGAGCCCACAGCCTTACCATGGTCTCCTTCAGCTGCTCTTCCAGCTTGACCTTCTCTTCCATGAGTGTCTTCTCCGTGGAAGGAAGATCTGTCTTCTGTTCATTCTGACCCGCGTCCTCTTCCAGGTTCTGGCCGTTGTTCTTCTGTTTTGTAGCTGTGCACAAAAGCCGAGGAGAAGACCTGAAGGCAAGTCCACACGACAGAAATTAAGATCATGATTCTTCTGCTTGTTAAAGTCAGACGGGTGACTTTAAATCATCCAAATGGACGATGGAAATCAAAGGTAATTTAAAACTACTTGCTACATGGGGGAGAAAGGATTTGTCTTAGATACAATAAAGGCAAATTGCATGTGGCGTATGGAAGCCATCTGTCTATGTAGAGTCTTCTGCAGTACACGCCTAAACCAAAACGTCAGCGCGCCAAGGCCACAGCACTAATCTCCCCTTCTCCTCCCCCTCAGCAACTCCTGATCATCCAGACCCCACCACAAGCTGAAGAAAGAGCTACTACTGGAGCTGAGGTCCAGCGCTGCTGTCCCTTACAAAGCCTTGTGGGCAGACATCTTGCCCACAGGCGACTTCGGTTCAATCCAGTTGCTCAGTCGTGTCCGACTCCTTGCGACCCCATGAACCGCAGCACGCCAGGCCTCCCCATCCATCACCAACTCCCGCAGTCCACCCAAACCCATGTCCACTGAGTCGGTGATGCCATCCAACCATCTCATTCTCTGTTGCCCCCTTCTCCTCCTGCCCTCAATCTTTCCCTGCATCAGGGTCTTTTCAAATGAGTCAGCTCTTCGCATCAGGTGGCCAAAGTCATGCAAAAAGGTATCTATATACACAGAACTTTAACTTGGGTTTGAAAGTGATCAAAGAGGAACCAAGTGCTTTGGGAGGCCCAGAGTAGAGTATTTCTAGCTTTGGAGAAATCGAAGTCTGGGAAAGGATTTGGGCAGAGGGACTTTGAAGAACAGGCAAGAGTTCACATACAGAGCCAGGAATAGACAAGACAGACTCACTTCAGGAAGGGCGTGAACAAAGGCATGGAGGCAGGAAAGCACAGGGGTGGTTATGTACAGGGGAAAACACAAGAAGCTCTAAAAACTAACGCTGAGAGTGACTTGGGATATTACCCAATCTGATCCCCACATGGAAAAGGTTAAGTAATAAGCCCAAGGCCACAGCGCCATTCATGAAAAATATGGATCTGTTCACCAGGCCCAGTGGGGCTCTGAAGTATGCCACAGCCCAATCTGAAAATAAACTACATTCAATTTCCTCCCCAGATTAAAGCTAGCTGCCTCAGTGAACAGAAAAGCTAAGGGCACACAGAACATGTGTACAAGGGTGTTTAAGACAGCACGTACAGATGTTTTCCAGGATGGAAAGCTTGAAACAGAACACTGCTCAGAAGGACATGGGGGGATAAACCGTGGCTTCCGCCGTCTGGAATGCTGAGCAGCCACCAAATGGACAGCAGTGTTAGACTGCCATCTTTTGGCTACACCACGGGGGTACTGTGCAGGAAGAAGTGCAACGTAGAGAAATGCACAGAACATGACCCCAGTTTTATAAACACAAACCAGAAATCCTATTTTGAGGAGAATAAAAGGATACACTAGTCTGTTACCAATACTTTGGCCACCTTATGTGAAGAGCTGACTCACTGGAAAAGACCCTGATGTTGGGAAAGATGGAGGGCAGGAGGGGAAGGGGACAACAGAGGAAAAGAGGGTTGGGTGGCATCACAGACTCAATGGACGTGAATTTGAGCAAACTCTGGGAGACAGTGATGGCAAGGAAGCCTGGCAGGCTCCAGTGCATGGGGTCGCGAAGAGCAGGACACGACCGAGCAGCTGAACAACCACCTGGGGGTGAAGACCAGTGGCCTTTATGCTGCTGTTTTTACTTCTGCGACTGAAACACGAACCATCTAAAGACGGAGTGTGCTGCCGTGACCTGCCCTCGTTTCCAGCTGTCCTGGCGTCTGGGTGTAACAGTCACAGCCTTTCGCGTCGGCTCTACTCAGCAGAGGCCCTCCTGCAGCAGCCAGTCTGGGTTTGCTCCAGAACTGGCTCCCAGAACTCAGCTACTTCCAGAGCTCCGCACACAATTCAATTTGCTCTCTCCCCTACTTGAGCCTCCTTACACAAAACCTGTTCCTAGAGGCAGAAATGCATGCAGGCCTGGCAATCAACTGGATTTCCCAGGTGGCTCCAGTGGTAAATAACCCAGCTGCCAATGCAGGAGACATAAGAGAAGCGGGTTCAATCCCTGGGTCAGGCAGATCCCCTGGAGGCGGGCCTAGCAACCCACTCCAGTATTTCTGTCTGGAAAATCCCCAAGGACAGAAGAGCTTGGCTGGCTACAATCTAAATGATTGCAAAGAGTCGGCCACGACTGAGCACGCACCCAAGTCCAGGCAATCAATGCCAGTTACAAAAATCGCAAATTGAGCCAACAGCTTCTCCTCACTCGACTCCCCAGGTGGGTTTGTTCCCACACTGTCTATACAATGGATCAGGCTAGAACAGCAGCTTCATCCCCTCGCCCTGTCCTCGTCCCCGT
Source organism: Bubalus kerabau (assembly GCF_029407905.1). Lineage (NCBI taxonomy): Eukaryota > Metazoa > Chordata > Mammalia > Artiodactyla > Bovidae > Bubalus > Bubalus kerabau. Next base: position 117,594,585 of record NC_073630.1, read on the forward strand.
TTACCGTCTCACCATCACTAAATAAAGCTCCTTGAGGGCAAAGTCCGGGTCCTGCTCCGCGCAGCTTCTACCCCATGTTCGGCCCAGAGCAGCTTCTCCTAACAGATAACCTGGTTCCCCGAAGCTCCCCTCAACGTGGAAGGTGCTACTTCAGTTCAGTCGCTCAGTCATGTCCGACTCTTTGCGACCCCATGGGCTGCAGCAAGCCAGGCCTCCCTGTCCATCTCCAACTCCCGGAGTTTACTCAAACTCATGTCCACTGAGTCGGTGATGCTAACCCTAACCCTTCTCTTCCCGCCTTCAATCTTTCCCAGCGTCTTTTCCAATGAGTCAGTTCTTCGCATCAGGTGGCCAAAGTACTGGGAGTTTCAGCTTCAGCATCAGTCCGCTAAGCACGGGCTAAACTAAGTTAGGAGGCCGGACTTTGAAACGGCAGAAACCGCAAGTTTAAAAAAAAAAAAAAAAAAAGGCAAAGGAAAAGCCAAGGAGAGGGCAGGGCCTCGTGACCTCCGCCTCGGCGTCACTGCTCTAAGTCAGCGGCTCTCCCCACGGTGGGTTAGGTAGGGGCTGCGGCCCTTTTGTGCTCGGACTCCGCAGCACGCGGAGGTGGTGGAAGCTCGGGCCGGGCGGAAGGAGCCCGCTCGCCACCGCCGCCTCGCGCGGGGCGCCGTCCCGTCCGCCCCGCGGGCAGCAGGGACAGAGCGGCGGCCGGGCAGGCCCCACAGGAGAACCCAGCGGAGCCCGCGCCGCGCGTCTGGAAGCCCCCCCACGACGCCCGGGCAGGAGCCGGGCAGGGCTCGCGTCCGAGTCAGCGGGGACAGCGCCGCCCACATCGGCGCCCCTTACCTGAGAGACAACGCGAAAGCCGGGAGGCTGCGCCGCGCCAGCCGCACGCACCGACCCGCCATGACTGCTGCCGGCACTGCGTGCGCGCACCGGGCATGCGCGAGACTCTATTCTTGCTTCTCCCGCCCAATTGCTTCCCCTCAGCCAATCCACCACCGTTCTTCCTCTGATGGACAGGGCATATTCACCAATAATTGCCGCCCTGGACGGTGGGCGGGGTTTGAGGCCTTGAGAGACCCCCGAAAGTGAAGCTGAGGTGAAAGGTGAAGGAAACAGACTCCTCCGGGGGGGCGTGGTCAAGGGAAGAACCAATAGACAGAGAGCATGGGGGAGGGCGCCGGAAGTGCGGACTGAGGTGGCGCGGAGACTCTCGAGCGCGGTTTCCAGTGAGGCCCGCCCTTTCTGTACGTGCACCTGAAGTTTCAGGGCACTCTTTGCTCTGGGAGGTGGCGAGACGCCAGGGCTTTTGTCCTTTTCTCCCTCCCAGCCCGAGCTCCTGGGACCGAGCCAGACTTTGGGTGCTCAGTGTAGGCTAAAGGCAAATAGGTCAAGGACGAAAGCTCGTGGACGGGCGACCGCAGGGCTCCGGGAAAGTCGGTTAAAACAGCGTTAGGCGGTCACCGCCCGTCCTGCCGGCGACTTCGCGGCGCAGGAGGGCGGACTGGTGGCCGGAGGGGGCCTCCGTCGGTACTGTGGGTTTTATTAACGCAAAACCCGGGCGGCCTCTGTGGTCCAGCGCGGAGGCGTCGGAGCTGGGTGAGGAGACTTGGGTGGTGTGTTTTGTTTGCGCTCTTCTTCCACCTTCAGTTTTCTCAGTGTGTGAGTCGCTCAGTCGTGCCCGGCTCTTTTCGACTCCATGGACTGCAGCCCACCAGGCTCCTGTGTCCATGAGATTCTCCAGACAAGGATACTGGCGTGGGTTGCCATTCCTTCTCCAGGGGATCTTCCCTACCCAGGGATCAAACCGGGGTCTCCTGCACGGCAGGCAGATTCTTTACCGACTGAGCTACAAGGGAAGCCCAATTTTCTCAGAGTAAGACTGAAAAGCATACCAAGAACAGCATCGAAGACGACTTCTGGGAACACAACCAAAGCTCATAAAATCCAAATGTTTTCGTTACTCTTAACAAATGCCACTGCTGCTGTGTCTCGTGCCACGAAGGAGCCCAGGTGCTGCTTGTACCTGCGTCCCGCAGCTGCTGTCCCCTCTGCCCGAATCGCAGAGCCCGTGGTGTCCCCAACGGAGCGCTGCCTTCGTGTCCCATCTGTGAGGACCAAACCTCTGTTCTGCTTTGCTTCCATTGAGAGCATTCATCACGTTGAATATTAGGCCCTGGGCCACTCGCAGAAGGAGGCAAAAAGTCAAATGCAGAACGTAAGACGTTCTGTTGGGCAAATGACCCAGTTTATTAGTTAGGGGTCTAGAAGGAAAAAGGAAGTAAGACTGTTTGAGAATTAGAGCGCATAAAAGATGGAATGTGTGGACCTTTATTTGAATCATGATCGAACAAACCAACTGTGAAAAAAGACTTGTGAGATAAAGGGGAGAGTCAAATATAAACTGTTAGATGATAGGAGTTATTGATATTTTTGTTAGGGAGAGGTGACCTAGTGTTTATATAAAAATACCATAATTGTTGGGAGATGTCAACGGAAGTATTTTAATTGCCACAGGATTTGGAATTTGCTTTTTGATTATGCAGGCTAAAAAAAAAAAAGGATGGAAGAAACACAGGCAAAATGTTGATAATGGTAGCTGGATGATAAATAGTGTGGGAATTATGATCATTTTCTTCTCTGTGTGAAGTTTTCTATAGTAAAATTAAAAACGTCATGGGGAAGGGATAAATTAGGAGCTTGGAACTAACGTACACTGCTGTATGTAAAATAGATAACCAGCAAGGACCTACAGTATAGCACAGGGATCTCTACTCAATATTCTGTTATCACCTATATGGGAAAGCAGCCTGAAAAAGAATGAATATATGTGTATATTTAACTGAATCACTTTGCTGCTTACCTGAAACTAACAGCGTTGTAAATCAGTACACTCTGCTGGTTCACTTTGTTGTACAGCAGAAACTAACAGCATTATGAAGCAATTATACTCCAATAGAAAACAAAAAGCTGTACGCTAATAAAATTTAAAACATGTTTCTCACTGGCTGTGACCTTGGGCAGTATCATTTAATTGCTCTCAGCATTGATCCGCTCACCTGTAAAACTCGTACTATATCATTTATTTTGAGGATTAAAAGAGGTGCAAATACTCATTTCCTATCTCAGGACTCAAGGGAATCAGATGGGAACCCTGCTGTAAAGAGCTCACAGTACAGCATGGGGGCTATCAACAGTGATGGCTTCCGTGTCTTGAAGCAGACTTTGGATGGCTGTGGCAGTCGTGATGTTTCTGCTGTCACTGAACGCGGGTCCAGGACAGCCGAGAGGCCATGCCCTGGATCTACATCCAGAACGGTCGGTTTTCCCGAGCGGAGGCCTGTCTGTGCTGCCACTTCGTGGCCACATTGGGAACTGCATCCTTGACAGCCTGGTGAGGTCTGCAAGTTCACCCCAGAGCAAGTCATCAGCCCTTGGATGTGAAGCTGCCCGCATGGGGAGACTCCTGCGTCAGGCCTGGAAACGCAATTCCAGCAAAGGGAGTGGGTGGCCCGGGCAGGGGGTGCAGGAAGAGCAAGCTGAACAGCCCATGGTGCCCCTAACAAGGATGGAAAGAAGTGAAAGTCGCTCAGTCGTGTCTGACTCTTTGTGACCCCATGGACTATACAGTCCTTGGAATTCTCCAGGCCAGAATGCTGGAGTGGGTAGCCTTTCCCTTCACCAGGGGATCTTCCCAACCCAGGGATCAAACCGGGGTCTCCTGCATTGCGGGTGGATTCTTTACCAACTGAGCCATCAGGGAAGCCCAACAAGGATGGGGTCACATGTCAAAGAAAATGTCCTCAGGAGAAGGTCGTGCAGAAGACACAACAGCATGTGGGCCATGGGTGTGATGCTTGTGAGAGCTGAGTGCCTGCAAGTGCCAGGCTTCGCACAGGTGTCTCCTCTTGGACCAGCCCACCCTGCCGTGGTGGGGAGACAGGAGATGGGCCAGGTTCATCGCACACTTGGAAAAAGGCAGAGCTTTTGCCTGTTTTTCCCAACCAATCCCAGCCCACGTAACCATCACAGTTGAAGCCAGAACCGTCATCAGAGTGTTGGCTGCTGCCACAAGCTGCATCATCCTCTTTATTATTACTATCCCTCAGCAGGGGCATGGATTTGCATCTTTTATCCAACTCTGAAATACGCAAATTAAAAAAATATATATGGTATGGGTGTGACAGACAGAATTCTAAAAATGGACTCAAGCTACCCACCCCTGGTTTTCCAGTCAAACACTAATCCAGGTGCTGCTGTGAAGGGACTTTGCAGATGTAGTTGGAGTCCTAAGCCAGTGACCTTTTGTAGAGAGTATCTGGTGGGCTCAATTTTGGTGAGCCATTTAAAAGCAAAAAGTTTCCTCCTGCGGGCAAAGTCAGAATGCTTCACGGCATGAGAAGGACTCAGATCTCTGCAGCTGGTGTGAAGATGGGTGGGTCTAGTGAGAAGGTGGCCTCAGAGCAGAGAGCAGCCCCCATCTGGCCACCAGCAAGGACATGAGGGCCTCAGATCTGCTGTCTCAAGGAGCTGGACTCCATGGACCTTCTGACCAGGCCCCCACACCAGAGCCGGGCCTTGTGAGATGTGGCAAAATGGAAACCCCACCTGCTCACTAAGCCACATCTCTATCCTAGGAGGTGGGCATTACGGCCACCCTCTCCACTTTAACTGTATTTGGGCTCCTGGTACGCAGAATGGATTAACCATACACCTTGTTCCGATTCCCATCATAGTGTCTCATTCTTGGCCCACTTCTGTTTGTTCACTTGTTTCAGTGCTACAGGAGAGCCACCCCTCCCCACCAAAAAAAAAAAAAAAAAAAAAAAAAACACACACACACAAAAAACCCTCCAGCTGGAGGAGACAGGGGCTTCCTGGTTAAGATATTTTCCTGGAAGAGGGACCTGACAACCAGCAGCAAATGGCACTGCTATTCCTCTGGAGCACACGGGCTCCAAACTGAAGTGTATATTTTTGGTGAGAAAATGCCACCAGAAGGGGCCACAGATGTTGAGGCTGAAATAACCTTCTGCAGAAAGAGCCAAATCAGTTGCATGAGGAACTAACAAACACGTGAACTGACAGTCGAGAGCATCTGGAACCAGCGGCCTCCATGTGTGGCTTGGGTGCGGGGAGGGCTCCGTTGGCTCCTCCTGCAGAGACGCCTGAAGGACAGGGAAGGGGGGGGTGGTGGAAAACTCCTGAACCCCGAGAGGAGTGTCTTACAAAGCCCGTGGACATGAGAGAGGATTTGAATCTGAGGCTGATTAAATTGTTCATCACCAGTGCACTGCGATTGGAATACTCCTGTGCATCAGCAGAATCAGCTGTTAGAAGAAAAATGAGAGCTGTGTGAAGCATGCGGGTTGGCAGGAGAGAGAGCTTCTCGTTATGAAAATAGTGGATGCCCACTATAGAAATGTTAGAAAATGTAAATGGTAGGATGTTGTTTTTGAGTCGCTAAGTTGTGTCCGGCTCTGACCCCATGGACCGCACATGCCAGGGTCCTCTGTCCTTCACTATCTACTGGAGTTTGCTCAAGCTCATGTCCATTGAGTCGGTGATGCCATCCAACGATCTCATCCTCTGTCATCCCTTTCTCCTCCTGCCTTCAATCTTTCCAGGCATCAGGGTCTTTTCCAATGAGTCAGTTCTTCACATTAGGTGGCCAAAGTATTGGACCTTCAGCTTCAGCATCAGTCCTTCCAATGAATATACAGGACTGATTTCCTTTAGGATTGACTAGTTTGATCACCTTGCAGTCCAAGGGACTCTCAAGAGTCTTCTCCAACACCATAGTTCAAAAGCATCAATTCTTCAGTGCTCAGTCCTCTTTATGGTCCAAACTCTCATATACACACATGACTACTGGTAAAACCATAGCTTTGACTCTACGGACCTTTGTTCCTTTTTCTCTTTTCGCTGTTGAGATCTTGGGCACCTGCACTCTTTGTCTCCCCTTGAACTCTTGACCCTGACCTTGGATTGATCAGAAATCCAAAGCTGGAGCCGGAGGCATCTTGAGGTGACAGCCGTGACCCTGTGATGAGCAGAGGTGAAGTGTACCTCTTGCTTGTTTCATGAGGCCAAACACAATCGTGAAAAGCCTGGGCTTCCCACAAGCAGGGCAGAAGGGCAGAGGGGTCTCTGGAGCTGTGGCTGAACCCAGAGTGCCTCAGAACCTCCTTCCCCACCACTGGTGGCCTGGCTGTCAGAAAACATGGACATGGACGTGGGGTCCATGGAAGCAGTGGGCACACCTGCCCTTGCCCTCATCCTTACACCCTCCTGGACTAGGAACCAAAGCAACAGTAACTTAAACCAGAGAAGTTTAATTCCCCATCTGCCAAAGTCCAGGTGGCTCTGTGGCCCCAGGTCTTCAGGGTCCCCTGCTCCTTCCTGCTCACAGCTCTGCCTTCCCCTGGGGGGGACCCTTGTCCTCACCATGGTTCTCACAGCAACATCCCAAAAAGCAGGCTGGCAGAGGTAAGGGAAGGGAAAGACCACACTGCAAGAGTCTTCTGAGGAGGTGCCAGGTGCCATAGCAGCTCACACCCTGTTGGCCTGAGTCACATGGTCACACCTAGCTGCAAGGGAGTCTGGGAAATGAGGTCTTCATTCTCATAATCCCTTCCCAGCTTAACATTCTAGTCCTGCAGAGGATATCAGCAACAGCTCTATCTGGGATCTGCTGTGGCCCTCCACCCGCTCCGGGTATGGGAGAGCCCTCTCCTCAACGTCTTAGGGATCCGACCAGACCTCCTGCGAGCCAGTGTTGTGCTCTCACCAGCTTATGAGGTTGGGTTCTCCATCCACTCGTCCAACACTGATGAATTCTAGGCTCTGCCTGTTCTCCCCACCCCACTGGCCGATAAACTGAGAGCGGTCCACAGCCAGTGCACGGTGGAACCAGTGTTTGAGCCCAAGTCTGGTCCAGATGGCCAGCATGCTCCGTCCAGACTTTGCTCCCCCCCGCCGGTCCACCCTGCTGTGCATCTGTCTTGCTTATTCGTCTCGCCTTTTGTGGGCCTCTCCTGACCAGCACATAAGTTTGTGAGGGCAGAATGGGTCTGTTGTATCTGCTGTGGATCTCAACAGCCCACGACTGCCCCTGGCGCTCAGCGCAAGCCCCTGTGGGTGAGTGGATGGATGAGTGAAGGCCTTCTAAAGTCCTTTCACAACCACACCGTTTCCCTGTCCATGAGGGCATGCATGCTAAGTTGCTTCAGCCGTGTCCGACTCCTTACGACCCCATGGACTGTAGCCCCCCAGGCTTCTCTGCCCATGGGATTGTCCAGGCAGGGATACTGGAGTGGGCTGCCATTTCCTCCTCCAGGGCATCTTCCCGACCCAGGGATGCGGCTTGTGTGCCTACATCTCCTGCGTTGGCAGGCGTGATCTTTAGCACTAGCGCCACCGGGAAGCCCCTGTTCCTGCCGGGACTCAAGTTAAAGCGGCTTCTCGGATTTGACTGCATTTCCCTCAGGTGGAACGCTGGAGAGCACTTTCTCCAAGGGGAGTTTTCACAGCCGAGGATTCTCCCGTCAGCAGGAACAGAGCCAGTGTCCGGAGGTGCCAGAAAAGCCAGTTGGAGCCCTACTGGGCCGGGACCCCAGGGAGAGCCGGGCACTCCCGGCGGGCTTCTCCACCCCCCGCTGGGGCCTCTGGCGTAAGCGGCTCTGTGGGCTCCTGGGCCTCTGCCTGTCTCTGCTCTGTCATATTGCACCACCCTTCCATCCCTTCCGGCCACAGGGGAGCCTTGGGCTTCTCTCACGCCCGTCTCGATGGCCCTGCTGCTCACTGCACACGGGGCAGCACACAGAGCACGCCCTCCTGAGAGTGTCTGTGTGTGTGTGTTCCTCTGTGTGTATGTGTATACCTGTGTGTGTCTTCTCTGTGTGTTCCTCTGCGTGTATACCTGTGTGTATATCTTTTCTGTGTGTTCCTCTGTGTGTATGTGTATATCTGTGTGTATGTCTTCTCTGTGTGTGTGTGTGTGTGTGTGTGTGTGTGTGTGTCCTGGCTCTGGGAGCCTCAACCCCGGTGTCATCTTGCTTTTCAAAAGTCAGCCATCTGACTTCCCCTGCGATGTTTACTGCCCATTTTTCACCTCAGGATCCTTTTCCTAACAGTGCTCCTGCTGGGCATTAATCCCAACCGAACACAGCCAGAACTCAGGCAATGTGAGCGAGTCTTAATATCAGTCTAACAGACTGCAAACTGCGCAGGAACCCTCACGTCCACCCCAAACCAGTTTCGAGTCATCAGGTGGGCACCCCTTCACCCCCACCTCCCCGAAGGATTAAAGACAGCTGAGTCAAGCTGTTCAGAGATGTCACCTCTTACGTCTCCTGCATTGGCAGGCGAGTTCTTTACCGCTAGGGCCACCTGGAACCCCATGTTATCTATATTTTACCACAATTAAAGACAATAATATAAGAAAAAAAAACTAGGATAGGCTTGGAAAAGTTTCACTAGATGTGGGCATGGACATGCTTAGGAAAATCCTGGCAGAGCATCAGGAGGAAGGGAAGTGAATTAAAACCTCTCTGTAACCCATGGCTTAGTCCGTTTCAATTTCTTCTAAGTAGAAAAACATACAAGACCAACAATTTAAATGCTTCTCAAAAAATCAGAAAAGTTTTATGGCCCACTTAAACATTGTAAATCTTCAATTAAGACAAGAAATAAACCCGTTCTGGAACTCTGAGTAGAAGTGATGGATTAAATTGTGTTCTGTCAAAATTTACATGTTGAAGTCTCAACCCCAGGGCTTCAGGATGTGACCTTATTTGGAAATAAGGTCTTTATAGATTAATCAAGTTAAAATGAGATCATCAAACATTTGCAGGGCAGCAGTGGAGACGCAGACGTAGAGAAAAGACTTGTGGACGTGCGGGGAGAGGAAGGAGAGGGAGGGCGAAAGGAGAGTAGCGTGGAAACACGCACATTACCATGTGTACAATAGACAGCCGGTGGGAATGTGCTGTATGGCTCAGGGAGTTCAGCCCGGTGCTCTGGGACCACCTGGAAGGGTGGGATGGGGTGGGAGGTGGGAGGGAGGTTCAAGAGGAAGGGGGCACCTGTACACCTATGGCTGATTCATGTTGTACGGCAGAAACCAATACAATATTGTAAAGCAGTTATCTTTCAACTAAAATAAAAAGATGAGTCATCAGGCTGGGCCCTGATCCAATATGACTGATGTCCTTATAAAAAGGGGACATTTGGACATGGACACACGGGGAGACGTCATGTGAAGATGAAGGCAGAAGGTGGGGTGATGCTTCTTCAAGCCAAGGAGCCCCAGAGATCGCCAGCAAACCCCCAGAAGCCGGTAGAGAGGCAGGGGACAGGTTCTCCCTCAGACTCAGAAGGAGCCATCCTGGTGACACCTCGACCTTGCACCTCTGTCCTCCAGAACTCTGAATCTACAGATTTCCATCGATTAAGCCAACCAGTCTGTGGTGTTCTGTTATGGCAGCCTCAGAAAACTAATACACAGGGCTTAAAACAACAGGCCTTCTTTTCCTCCCTCTGTGACCATGTTCAAATGTTCCTCTTCTCAAGGGGCACCAGTCAAATAGGGTCAGGGCATACCATTCTCCATCATCACGGATTACATCTACAAAGACCTCATTTCCAAGTAAAGTCGTATTGACAGGCATGGGGTGGAAGCAGGGTGATGATTCTCAGGCCTTTACACTCAGACTGAATTACACCATCGGCTTTCCTGGGCCTCCAGCTTGCAAACTGTGTGACTGTTGGTCTTCTGAGCCTCCACAACCCTGTGAACCGAGTCCTCTAATAAATCTGCTCTTGTGTAAATCTGTCCCTGGTTCTGTGTCTTTGCAGGGCCCTGACAAGCACAAACTCAGACTTCTGCTTCTGGGCTCTGAGCCACTGACAGGCGGCGGTCCTAGTTCGTGAGGTTGGCCAGCAGAGTCCAAGCACACTTTTCTGGGCCCCATGAAGGAGGCCTGTCCACGCTGGGGAGGCCTGGGGCCCAGTGTCAGGAGACCCATTGGCCCACAGATAGAAGCCGCATTCTCCAAAATCAACTTGTCCAGCCACAGAGGGAATATTTTGGTTTCCCATCTGCCAAGTCATTTTCCTGACATCGCCCCTGGTTGAGAACATTGGTGAGGCGCCATTGGCTGGGCCCCTGGGAACATCTGACTGCGTGGTTCCTTTCTGCCACCCAAGGGTGGTTCCCTGCTGGCTGTGGGCTAAAGCTCACATTCCTAGGATGGCCAGCCTCAACTCCTTGCCCTCCAGGCCCCAGCAGCATGCTGAACTGACATCTTGCAGACCCTCTGTTCTCTAGAGTCCCAGCCTGGAGCATCCCTTCCTCTCCTCCTAGACGTCTGACCCCAAGCGGCCTTTGCCTGGCTGATGGTTGTATTGTTGTTCAGTTGCTCAGTCATGTCTGACTCTTTGCCACCCCGTGGACTGCAGCACTCCAGGCCTCCCTGTCCTTTACTATCTCCCGGAGCTTGCTCAGACTCATGTCCATTGAGTCGGTGATGCCATCCAACCATCTCATCCTCTGTCATCCCCTTCTCCTCCCTCCTTCAATCTTTCCCAGCATCAGGGTCTTTTCAAATGAGTCAGTTCTTCACATCAGGTGGCCAAAGGATTGGAGCTTCAGCTTCAGCATCAGTCCTTCCAATGAATATCCAGGGTTGATTTCCTTTATGACTGACTGGTTTGATCTCCTTGCTGTTCAAGGGACTCTCAAGAGACTTCTCCAGTATCACAATTCAAAAGCATCAATTCTTTGGTGCTCAGCTTTCTTTGTGGTCCAACTCTCACATCCATACATGACTATTGGAAAATCCATAGTTTTGACTATATGGACCTTTGTTGGCAAAGTCACGTCTTTGCTTTTTAATATGCTGTCAGTTTTGTTGTAGGTTTGTCATAGTTTTCCTTCCAAGGACCAAGTATCTTTTAATTTCGTGGCTACAGTTACTGTCCACAGTGATTTTGGAGTCTAAGAAAAGAAAATCTGTCACTGTTTCTGATTTTTCCCCTTCTATTTGCCATGAAGTGATGGGACTGGATGCCATGATCTTAGTTTTTTGAATGCTAAGCTTTAAGCCAGCTTTTTCATTCTCTTCATTCACCCTCATCAGAGGCTGATTAGTTCCTCTTTGCTTTCTGCCATTAAAGTGGTATCAGCTGCGTATCTGAGGTTGTTGCTATTTCTCCCAGCCATCTTGATCCCAGCTTGTGATTCATCCAGCCCAGCATTTCACTTGACGTACTCAGCATAGAAGTTAAATAAGTAGGGTGACAGTATATAGGCTTGACATACTCCTTTCCCAATTTTGAACCAGTCTGGCTGATAGCTATCTTTCAACTCAGCTTCCAATCTGGCTGTCCCCTCCTCCAGGAAGCATTCCTAGATTGCCCTGGCTGCTTAGGTCTCTCTCTGTGGCCTCCTTCATTAAGGCCCTGATCACAGGAGTGAGAAGGGGAAGGTCTTTGCACTTGTCTTGGCTGCGGCTGTGGGCTCTGCGTGCCTCCTCTCAGTGTGCTGAGCAGAACAGAAGGAACCATTTTTCTTCCCATCCTCCCCATCACTGCCCCCTCCAGTTTCTCTTCCTTCCTCCTCGACTTCACCTGGTCCTCCTTCAATCTGCTGATTCCCTCACATGCCAGGATAATGAGAGAGCTGCAAGGGGCCTCCCCTCCAGCCGCTGACACCCCCTCTCAGATCCAGCCTTCTCTCCCAGCTGCCCCCGCCTTCAGTTCCACACCAGCCTTGATTTACTGCGTGGGTCGGGCTGTTTGCCAGGTGTCTGGCCCTGTCTATGAGCAAGCAGTTAGCTTCGAGGTGATAAATGTGGCTCAACAGAGCTCAGCCCAGCCGTGGCTCCCAGGTCAGTCCCCAGATGCCTTGTAGTTCCCCCACTCCCCATCTCTGCAAAGAGTTTAGCCAAGACAGACGATTTATTTACTCACTTTAAAAATGCTTTTATTTATTTATTTTTTTTTGGCTGCGCTGGGTCTTCAGTGCTGCGTGGGCTTTTCTCTGGTTGCAGAGAGCAGGGGGTATTCCTCTTTGAAGTGCATATGATTCTCGCTCTGATGGCTTCTGTTGTCACAGAATATGGGCTCCAGGGCACGTGGGCTTCAGCAGTTGTGACACGTGGGCTGAGTAGCTGTGGTACACGGGTTTAGTGGCTCTGCAGCACGTGGGATCTTCCCGAATCAGGGATCTAACCCGTGTCGCCTGCACTGGCAGGTGGATTCTTTACCACTGATCTATAAGGAAAGCCGAAGAGAGATGATTTAAATAAGCTGCCTCCAATTCTTCTTTGTTCCTGGAAATGTCTCACACACACTATATTTTGAAAAATCCATGTAACAATTACACTCAATATACTCCTTAGCTGGGAAAGATGGACTCCTTTCTGCCTGGGCATTTCTATTCCTGCCGGCAGGGAAGGCACGCGGGCTGATGGACGCCGACCACAGGGATGACCTCAGGTGTTTGGGATTTGTCTTCAGAGAGCCGAGGAGGGGCAGGCGCTCCGGCTGCCTTGTGCAGCCGGGAAAATATGTGTGTTAAATATCTCTGAGCTCATGAAGGCTTCCAGTGAACAATGTGACAATGTGCCCTCAGAGTGACCCCCCCTGCAGGACCCGAGGCAGAGGACGTGCCCCTGGGTCACAGAGCCATCTCAGCAGGGACGCTTGTGTGGAAGGAGCAAAGCAAAGGAAAGAAAACACCTGGTCATCAGACACAGAAAGGTAGCTGAATAGCCCCTGGAGCTCTGAGAAGAAATACTCTGCGTTTGGCCACAAGGCAGGCGACAATTTCTCAGAAAGAACATACAAGGCAGTTCATGTGGGCTTCCCAGGTGGCTCAATGGTGAAGAATCCGCCTGCCAATGCAGTAGACACAGGTTTGATCCCTGGGTTGGGAAAATCCCCTGGAGAGGGACATGGCAACCCACTCCAGTATTCTTGCCTGGAGAATCCCATGGACAGAGGAGCCTGGCGGGCCGCAGTCTGTGGGGCCACAAAGAGTCAGAAACAAGTGACTAGGCAACAACAACGTGGCAGAGTCCTATCTTGCAGACAATGGTGGGGTGCCGCGGAGGGTCCAGGTGTGGGGAGCTGTTCGGGGCATGGAGCAGAGGGCTCCATCTGTGAGCCCGGAGCCTGGTGACAGCCTGTGTGCGGACCTGACTCACAGCTCCAGGAACCCGCATTTTTGCCCAGTCCTTTTTGGGCTTCTGGGCCCAACTGTCCACATGCACGTGTTCTGGGTATCTGTCCACCCCAGTGAAGACGCCTATTCAACACACTATGGGTGTTGGCCAGTGCCCAGCTCTGCTGTGGATTCCGGTGTTGGAGGAGGTGGTAAGACACCCTGCCCTGCCCTCGGAGTGCTGCAGGTCGGACAGTCAGAGAAGCGGCGTATATATCAGGCCCGCTCGCTAGGACCTCCTCTGTGGGCCCTCCATGCAGCGACAAAGACTCACCACAGCCAAAAAATTAAAATAAATTAAAATAGTAATAAGCGTGACTGGTTCTGTGTACAGAGCACTTGCTCTGAACCCCCTGCACTGCTGAAACCTGCACCCTCCCTGAACCTGCACAGCCTCCTGTGGGCTGCTGCTGTTTTCCCAGGGTCTTCAAGGGAAGAAGTCAGTGTTAGACGAGGGGCAGGGGGTGTTGCTAGCCAGGGAGGAGTGGAGGTGGGCTAAAACTTGGGTCCATCAGACTCCAACACTCATGCCCTTGTCCTGCCCTAAACACTCCCCCTGGAGGAGTTCCTGCAGGTAACGGAGCCTGGGCTGCACCAGTGAGGGGCAGGACCCCATCTGGGTCCCCACGTGTGCGGAGGAGCGGAGCAGGGTGGCCCCTGGCTCCAGCTCCCCTCCTGCTCTTCCCTCTAGACCTCTCAGCACCTCCCCTGGGCACACACGGAGTCCGAAGAAGGCTGCCCTGGCCGGAGCAGGTGGGGGGGCCACGCTCTAGTTACAGCGCGCGGGCTTCTCAGTGTGGTGGCTTCTCTGGTGGTAGAGCACGGGCTCTAGGGCTCGTGGACTTCAGTAGCTGTGGTGTGCGGGCTCAGTAGTTGCTGCTCCCGGGCTCTAGAGCACTGACTCCGTAGCTGTGGTTCACGGGCTTAACTGCTCCATGGCGTGTGGGATCTTCCCAGATCAGGAACCGCTGAGCCACCAGGGAAGCCCTGCGGTCACTGTTACTGGTCTTAACCCTGAACGGCAGTGTACTGGGGTGAAGATGCAGCCACATATTCCAGAAGTGTGCACCCCCTGAGAAGCCCAGGAACTGGCCCCTGATCCAGACCCTGCAGCTAGCTACTCTGGGGTGGTTGTAGAGGGAGAGAAGGCTGGTTTGTTAGTTTCCTTGAAACAGGCTCTGTCCCTTCCTAACTGTGTGGCCTTGGACACGTTGCTTAACCACTCTGAGCCTCAGTTTCCTCATCTGTAGGAGGGTGTGGTCTTGAGGTTATGTAGAGGAAGGTGCATGGGGGGAGCGGCCCCTGGTGTGATTTCAAGCTGCTGCATGAAGCTGCCAGGAGTGAGGCTACTGTGTCTCTGGACATCACATCCACATCCCAGGCAGAAAGACATAGGACAGGAAGACCTTGAGGTCAAGAAGGGGAGCTCTGCGGGCAGAGTCCCCTTACCTCTCATTGGTCATCACTGGGTCACATGCCCACCCTTTAACCAATCACAGGCCAGAGGGATGTGGTGCCAGGACTTGTGTGGACCAATCACAGCTCATCCCTTTCATGGGTGGCCCTGCCTTTGAGATGCTGAAAGCTCCAGGTGCTGTCTGCCACCTTTCTATGTGGGGGTCAGGATAGCATGGTGGCTGGTGGCCGGTAGCCGGGAGGTAGTGCAAAGTTCAGGCTTGCGTAGCCTTACCTAGGCAGGAGATGCCCTTGTGCCTTGTAAAGACAGAGCAAAGAGGATGGGTGACCTGGTCCTGTGTGCAAGGCCACACCTGATGGGGACTGGCCCCAGGCCACCACTGTCCACGCCTGATCACGTTCCCCTGGCAGATGCTGGAACTGAGACTCTGGCAGGGGGGTCTCCGGTGAGATGTTACTTAAATGGTGTTACATCCAGCTGGCTATCAAGACCCTGGGAGCCATTGGAGGCATCCCTGGCTTGCACACCTCCTGTGATGGGGAGCTCTCCACGTGTCCAGAACTGGCAGCTCTGGTCAGGCACTGTGGCCACAGGAAGAACCTCTCAGTCCCTGGGGAGACTGGAAAATGAACAGACAATGGAAATCCAGCCAGGAAAATTTTATACACCATCTGCGCTCTGGCCAGGGTGTCTAGAGAAAGAGCCTTGAAAAATGCAGCCTTTGAGCCAGACCCAAGGGTCAGGGGTGGGCTCGTCCAGCCCCTGGCTTTCAAATGGTTAAGCAAATCTCTGCAGCCCTCCACCCACCCTCAGGCTGGTCCCTGTCCCCAAGGCTGTGAAGGGTAAATCAGCTCCAAGGGGGGCTTCAGGTGTCTCCTCTCTGTCTGTCTCACCCTGTTTCTGTCTCCTCTCTCATTAAAGCTCAAAGAGTACTTAACAAAAAACACCTTGAGAATTTCCAAGGCCTGGATGGAGCTGCCAAGAAAACTGCAAACTCTGGAAAACAAACAGCTGGCAATGGTCCTTCGGCTGACCAAGGAGGGTCTGAGGAGAGATCTACTCCCTCCAAACTCCCCACCAAAGACAGAACCCCGTCCTCAGGAGGCTCCAAAGTAGGGGCACCAAGGCTGATCTCAAGGGGTCCTGTGGGCAGAGGCTGATGGGCGATCCCTGGGTGGAAGAGAAAGGGGATACTCTCTGTTGGGAGGAGACCGTGAACACCCGCAGAGACTGTCGTCTTTTCCAGACCCTGGGCCAGTGTCTGTGTGCTGGTTTGCAAGGTCTGGCTCAAGAGCAGAAACGGTCCTCGAGGGGGAGGGGAGCAGCGCCCACAGGGTGTAGGAGAGCGAGGGCCAGCTGGAGAGCCTTGGCGCTCCCAGCGCCACCTGGGCCTGGGGGCCTGGAGACTGGGGGGACTCACCTTCTCCCCACACCCCATCCTGCACTAGTAGGTGGTTAAGAGCATCCACAATGGGGCAGCTCTGCCAGCCAAGCCTCCTCGGCCACTGGCGCCCTGAGCCTTCCGCCTGCATCTCCAAACGGGATCACAGTTCCCGGCTCAGCTGAGTTTTGCTGCTGTAACAAAAGCTCTCCAGCCCCAGGGGCTTAGAGCAAAGGTTTATTTCCTGCTCAAACATGAGGAGGAAATATGAGGGCCCCGCGAGAAGTCCTTCTCATCCCTCGTCTGAGGTTGGGGTCCTCAAAAGCAGTCCTCGAGATAAAGCTTTGCGGGGCAGGCAGTTTACCTGGGAGATGATGGCCAGTAGGGGAAAGAGAGAGGGAGGGAAGGAGGCACACGAAGTTGCTTTCTTTGGGGCTGACAACCCGGTGGACAGCAGGCTCATTCCTACGGGGCCGTGGGAGAAGGTGTAGGACCGCCCCACCCAAGCGCAAGGTTATCTAGTCCGGGGCGAGGAAGCTGTGGGTCCTGGAGATGGGTTGCCCAGCCTTTTCATCTGCCTGTGAAGAAACCCAGGCCAGACACCTGGAGACAGAAAAGGGCTTCTACAGGGAGGCCCGAGCATCAGTGACTGAGCATGGGCACCAACGCTGTCCGCTTGGCTCCGGAACCCTGGCCGCCCGGGAGCCAGGGTCCTGCCGGAGATTCTGCAGAAGGACAAGGGGACGAGGTGTCCTGCCCTGGTTCTGAAGCTTCCGCCGGAAGTGATGGGGGCACCCAGCATTCATAATTATTGGCCAAAGACTGGGATCTGCCCTGAGGGCTCCAGGGTTTACGTCAGCTTAAGGGTCTGATGCCAAGTAGGAGCTAAGTAAATGTGATTTTCTTTTTTTGCATTAATTCAGCAAGCATTTCTGAGCCCCTTTGTGGGAACCAGGCATAGAGCTGGTGCCAGCCCCTGCCCTCTGTGAGCACGGGCTGGAGGGGCGAGCCACGTTGGCACATCATTGCGATGCTGTGGGGGAGCTGTGCCTGGAGTCTGTACCCTGGAATCCTGCATGGAGGAGTCATGAAAATCCTCCCAGAGTGGGGATGTTGGGGTGGGGCTTTGAAGGATGGCTGGGAGCTCTTCCAGAGGGTCTCAATAAAGATAGCTTTTCTCATGAAGTAAACTGCTGTCATGACAGCTCATCGATGCCTGCGACCTGGCGGTTTACAGCAGCATTTCTGACATGTAATTTCATTCATGTCAAAACGACTCTTTGTGGCAAATATTAGTGTCCCTATTTCACAGATGAGTAAAACTGAGGCTCATGGTTAAGTCAGTTTCCTGGGGTGATATGGCTAAAGGGTGATTCAGGATTTCAGCCTGGGTCTCATAGTCTATGCCAAGTATCTTACAGAGGGGTGTGTCTGCCCCTCGGTAACTGTGTGACTTTGCACTGGTCACTCTGCTGCTCTGAGTTCCTCATCTGTAGATGGGGACAGTCCCCTGGGCTGTGCACCTCAGCATGAGCAGGTGACCTTGGACCAGAAGGCCCTCTGCTGACATCCCAAGCTGCAGCGGTCATGCCTGTCTTAGCTCAGCGAAACTCCACCCACTGGGGGCTCAGACCGCCCAGGCTACTTCTCACAGCTCTGGACACCCCAGTCCAAGGCCAGGGGGCCAGCGTGGTCGGGCTCCTAGGGGATTTCTCTTCCTACCCTGGGCATGGCTGCCTTCTCCCTGTGTGTCTCCTCCTCTGAGGAGGGCACGAATCCCATCAGGAACCCTACCCTCATGAGCTAATCACCCAAAGGCCCACCTCCAAATACCACCTCATGCAAGGAGGTGGGGGGCGAGATGTTAGGGCCTCATCATATGAATTTTTGGGGGACAAAAACGTTCAGTTCACAGGAGACCCCTCTCCTTTATGGGCACAGTACCGAGCACTGGAGTGCTGTGTGCCCTCTCTTGTGGCAGCTTCTGTTGGTTTACCTGTGTGTCTCTGCTCGGTCGCTCAGTCGTGTCTGACTCTCTGCGGCCCCGTGGATGGTAGCCCACCAGGCTCCTCTGCCCATGGGATTTCCAGGTGAGAATACTGGAGCGGGCTGCCATTTCCTCCTCCAGGATTACCTGGATCGCTTGCTATTTTTGTCTCCCCTGCTGGTGTGAAGCAATGGGTGAGCGCTTCTTTATTGGTGATGGTCATAGGGCAGAGCGGCGCCTGCTCTGAGCACCTGCAGGGCAGCTTCTATGATCACCGGGAGGGAAGTCTCCAGAACGGTCCACTGAGGGTGTCCAGCCCAGCGGTCACCGTCCTAGTGGTCTAAGACGGCAGCTACCGGGTCACCTCTCCTCTAACCTACCTTCTATGTGGTACCCAGAGCATCTTTCTAAAAGGCACATCGCACATTGCACCAGCTGCCTCACCCTGCCACGCCCCTCGTTACATTTTCAGGAGATTAACTCTGCTTCCCGGGGTTCCGGGTGGCACTAGGGGCAAAGAACCCGCCTTCCATGCAGGCCACGGAAGAAACGCAGGTTCCACCCCTGGGTCAGGAAGATACCCCGGAGGAAGGCATGGCAACCTGCTCCAGTGCTCTTACCTGGAGAATCCCATGGACAGAGGAGCCTGGCAGGCTACAGTCCGTGTTCCCAAAGAGGAGCCAGACGCGACGGAAGCGACTTAGCACGCACGCACCTCTGCTTCCCAGTTTCGGGGGCCCCGGGTCTGGTCCTCAGCTTCCTCTGTGAGGTCAGCTCTTCCCTGCTTTACTCCCTAAACACCAGGCCGCGGAATGGGTTTTGGCTCCGGCCGCATGCCCTGCTCTGCACTCCACCGGGGGTTGGGGGGTGTGGGAGGTGGGGAGGCTCGTCTCCTGGCTCCGCCTCCGCTTCGGGCCTCAGGCCCCATCAACACCCCGGAGCCTCCCTAACCCCTCCCACCAGGGAGAGGCGGGTCAGTGCTGGGGGTGGGGGGCTCGGGGCTCTGGGTCCCCCCTATCCCGCAGGTTCCCCCCACACCAACGCCCCCCCACCCCCACTTCTGCTACCTTCTGGCCCCCACCTGGCGGGGAGCGTGGGAGGATGGAGTGATCCGCGGGATGGAGTGATCCGCGGGAGCTCCCGGGTTGTCTGAGGTCTGAGCAGGCGGGCCGGTGGGTCGTCAGGGAAGCTCTCGGTCCGCCAGTGCGCCGTCTGCTCTCCGATTGTCCACGGGCTCCCCAAAGGCCAGGCTGGGATTCGTCCACCCGCGGTGCTGCCGGAGCCAGGGCCCGGGCCCTGTGTGCTGGCCACTTGCCTCCTGGGCCCTGGCTGTTGGCCTTGGGGATTCTTGTGTGTTCCTTTCCGCGCTCCTGTGATGCAGATTTGATACTGCTTTACTTTGCCTAAATGACCAGCAATTAGAGATTTATGTGCAAAGCCCCTGCCAGGTCAATATTAGGCTGGCCTTGGGCCCGTAACCTTCCTCCCCCTCCTTCCATCCCTCCTCCCCCTGCCTCCTGGTCTCCCATCCTTCCCCTGTGCTCAGAGGTGCTCAGAGGCTTCCCAGGGGGCGCTAGTGGTAAAGAACCTGCCTGCCAATGCAGGAGACAGAGAGAGGGCTCTATCCAGTTGGTGGGCTCTGTCGGTTTTGATCCCTGGATTGGGAAAATCCCCTGGAGGAGGGCAGAGGAGGGCATGGCAACCCACTCCAGTATTTTTGTCTGGAGAAGCCCATGGACAGAGGAGCCTGGCAGGTCGCAGTCAATGGGGTGGCAAAGAGTCGGACACGACTGAAGCGACTTAACACGGCTCGCTCAGGGTTCCAGGCTGAATGAGCCCACCCTTATGCTATGGTTTTATGGGTGCTTCCAGTTCTCTCCAAGGTAGGCACTGAAGGCGGGGTGATGACACAGGTGTGAAAGGAGCATGGAGGTCAGAGGTCGAGAAGGTGAGAGGCAGCCAGGTGACAAAGAAAGGTCTGGTTCCTGGGATTGGGAGGTGCACGTGCTGAGCTGGTCCTGGCTCTGCCAGAGTCAGCCCTGTCCAGTGGGAGGAAGGCTGAGATCTTACCACCATCCCTACCCCACCTCTAACAGGGCGCGAATCCTGCCTCCCAGGTGGTTTTGAAGACCAAATAAATCAGGGACTGTACAAGTTCTCTGTAAATAACCAAAGGCACTGCACATTTTTGATTCATGGAATTCTACCTTCCCATGTGAATGAAATTTTCTTGTTTGAATATATATTTAAAATGGCTAAACTAAAACATGTGTGCTGAAAAAATCTGAGCCCCACTCAAGCTGGTAAACAAAACGTGGAAGGTTTCTCTCCGAATCCAAAGATTCTCCGCTGTTAGCATTTTTTACGGGGTAGATGCAGAAACATCCAGAAAGCGTGGAGGCTGGGCTCTCTGCTGTGTTTTCTTGGTGCTACAGACGCCCTCCGCACCCCGAGCCTCGGCTTTGCCAAGTTTACACTGGGGATGAGCGTCGGCTCTACCTTTTGTGTGGGGATTAAATGATATTCACCAGGCACGGCCTTATTGCAGGCAGTTCCACCACTGTGGCTCCAAGGTCCCAGTACGTTTATGGAGCAGGCTTGGTTCCCAACTAGCGATTTGCAAAGGCCAAACACAGCAGGACTCTTGTTACAATTCCAAGAGTGATTTTAATGGCAGACAAGTTGCTTTGGGCTTCCCTATTTTGTTTGCTGAAGTTGCTTAATGCCTCCCATTCAGTGTGTTTCAAGCCCTGCTTTCCAGGTTTTAAAAAATTGTGATAAAACGCCCATAACCTAAAACCACCTGAGCCATTAGGCGTGCGCTCGGTGGCGTCACGTGCATCCACGTGCTTGCACAACCACCATTGCCATCCACCCCCGGAGTTTTCCCATCTTGTCAAACCAAACCTCTGTCCCCATCAAACATCACCCGCTGCTCCTCCAGCCCCAGCCCCTGGTGCCCGTCATTCTACTTTCTGTCTCCAGGAATTTGACGGCTCTGAGGACTTATATGAGAGGAACCATACTTTTACAAGTGGCTCTGTCTTTTTATGAGTCACTTACCTCACTGAGCAGAAGGCCCTCAAGGTTCATCCGTGCTGTACCATGTGTCAGAACTGCCTTCCTTTGTAAGACTGTTCTGCTGTGTGGTTGGACCACATTTTGCAGATCCATTCATCCATCCGGGGACATGAGTTGCTTCCACCTCTTGGCTCTTGTGAATAACACTGCTGTGGACATGGATCTGCACATATCTGTTCTAGTCCCTGCTTTCTGTTCTTTTGGGTGTAAACCCACCCAGGTTTTTAACACCTTCCAGGCCTGGCACCTCATTGATGCTGAAGCTGAAGCTCCAGTACTTTGGCCACTTGATGTGAAGAGCTGACTCATTGGAAAAGACCCTGATGCTGGGAAAGACTGAAGGCAGGAGGAGAAGGGGACGGCAGAGGATGAGATGGTTGGATGGCATCACTGACTCGATGGACATGAGTTTGAGCAAGCTCCGGGAGATGGTGAAGGACAGGGGCGCCTGGCGTGCTGCAGTCCATGGGGTCACAAAGAGTCGGACACGACTGAGCGACTGAACAGCAACAACAGGCCTGGTGCTGGGTGTCAGGGGCGAAGAGATGAGGAGGGGGAGGTTTCTGTCCTCAGGGAGCTGGAGTCCGGAGCAGGAGGTGGAAATGGATGGGCAGATAGTGACACTGGGTGGGAGATGCCAACCGTTCCTCTGAGCAGCACTTTGACTTTCTGGCGTGCTGTCTCATCTGTTACTTCATCACTTCCTCATGGGCACCGAGAAGCAGCCTCGAACATCAGCTCCCTTTTATAGGTGGTAAACTGAGTCACGGGGGGATGCAGCGCCTCGGCTGAGATCACCTAGTGAGTCATGCGATCGACTGCCAGAATTCAGGTCCGAAGAACCCAGTTCACCAGGCTGCTCTTTAGAAAAAGATCCCCATGCAGCTGGTTTGAGACATTTTTGGCTGCGCTTGCAGGTGACAAATGCAACTCACACTGGCTCCAGGGAGGGAGTTGATGGCGCGTGTAATTAGCAAGGCCAGGTGTTAGGCTGGCTCCCGGCTCTGCCAAGCTTGGGATGGGGGCTGCCTCTGCTGCTCTCTCCGGCGGGGGCTGCCTTCCTCTGGATCTTTATTTAACAGTTCTGGGCAGCTGGGGAAGCTGACCCCCCGAAGTCCAGGCTTCTGTGGTCCTCAGAACTCAGATCCCAGAGCCCCCCACCCCGCCCCTGGCCCAGGGGCCCAATTGTTGGAGACCTTCTGGGACCTAGCTTGGTTTCTGAGCCTGGGCTCGAGTGAGTCGTGGGCCAAGAGGACAGATTTTGGACTTGCAGGTCCGGCAGACTTCACAGGGGGAGAAGCAGGCTGGCAGGAAAGTCACGAAGTCCTCACAGGGAGCGCTCTGACGGCAGAGCCCAAACAAGAGTGGAAATGAAAGGCCGACCGTGGGTGCCAGAGGCCCCACGTGGTTGTCATCTCCTATGTGCGAGCCCACTCTGAAGATGGCTGCAGTAAAAATAGCTGCCTTTCCAGGCACCTCATGGAAGTTTATCATCCGCAGGGATTCGTGTAGGAAAACCTTTCTTGTTTTTTGATACAATATTTTAACTTTGGTTCTTCAGCGTGCAGATGGAGACCTCTGCCAACTTTTCCTCCCAAGCAGAGGTGCTCCTCCGATTCCTTTCCTGGGTGTTGCCCACAGGCTGGGCTAGCCACGATCAGGCTGACCACCTGCCTCCTGGGGGTGGAGCGTGTGAGACCCCGGGGCCAGACGCCTGGTCCCGTCTCCACATCCACGCTCGCCTCTAACGCGGAGGTTGTTATGCACAATTCCCAGCGTAAGGTTTAAATAAAAACAACGTGGGTGAGGAGGCTTTGCAACCTGGAAGATGGAGGGAGTGAGGAGAAATCAAACCGCCTTGCGGTTTTCTGTGCCCACTCTGCCTGCAGGGAGGCAGACCCCTCCACCCCGGGACCCTCGCCCACTGCCCACCTGCAGATGCTGGCACTTTTAAGGAGCTGCTGACTGTCAGGGGGCTTCCCTTGGCATCTTTAAGACCTACTCATTGGAGAGGCGGTGCTTGGTGGCCTGGCCCAGGGTGGTGGCAGTGTGATTGGGGGAGTGGATGGAGGGAGGTCCCATGGCGGGGGTGCTGTGGCTCAGAGTGGGGAGTGCGGTGGAACCCGCCCTTCTGACCTGCGCGTGGACACCTGTGGGAAGCCGGGGGCCACCATATCTCCAGGCCCCTCTGCTTTATTTCTGGAGGACACTCCCGGTCATTGCTTCTTTTGGGGGGACTCAGGGTCCTCGCTTCTGTTCCCTCCGACCCACCCCTATCTTCTCCGTTTCCAAAATACATTTTTAAGTTCTGGGTGGGTACCCGGCCCTGTCTCTGGAGCTGGGTATACAGCTGGCAACAACAGAGACAGCCCTTCTTCCCTGAGCGGGGCTTATGATCCAGGGAGGAGAAGTGACGGCAAGCAAGAAACAAGTCACCTGCCTGCTGCGTGTGTTAGAAGATGCGGGGGAGGGTGGGGGGCATGGGCAGCCCCCAGGGACAGGGTGAGGCAGCTGAACCTGGGGGAGAAAATTCCGGGAGGAGGCAGGGGCCACGAAGGCAGGAGGGGCCTGGCTGGCGGGACGGGGGTGAGAGGAGGCCAGGCACACACAGGCCATGGCGTCTTTTTAAAAAAAATGTTTAAACATGACATTGTAACGCAACCATGCTCCAGTAAAAATTAATAAAGAAATTTTAACAGTTTTATTGAGGCATAATTCTCGTACCATTTAATCCACCCATTAAACAGACAATTAAACAGGTTTAATATATTCGGTGGTTGTGCAGCCACAGTCAATTATAGACCAGTTTCATCATCTCGAAAAGAAACCCGCGCCGTTTAGCCTTGGTCACTCCCATTCTGCCGCCCAAGCCCTGAGCACCAGCTCTCACCGGCTTTCTGCCTCAGCACATTTCCTGTTCTGGACATTGCATAGGAATGGAATCCCATGGGGCGTGGCCTTTTGTGTCCGGCTGAGCATCTTGTCCTGGAGTTTCATCCATGTTGCAGCCGACATCAACCCTGCTCTTTTCCGTGGCTGAATAGTATTCCACCATGTGGATGGACCATGTTCAGCTCACCCATTCATCCCCTGTGGAGGAGTGTGGTTTCCACCGTTTGGCTTCTGTGGGTGGTGATTCTGTGAACACTCGTGTACACATGACCATATGGACACGCCCTCACTGGTGGCAACGTGTTGGGTGGAGGAGAGTCACACTCCAGCTCACACCGGAAGTTCTTGGGCAAGTTCAGAAATAGGGAATGTCAGCCCCAGATGGAAAGATGGAACCCAGGTGGCCCCATGTGGGTGGAGGAGCTCCCCTTCTAGCCCAGCACTTGCTTGAAGTGTGGGCTCAGGTGCACCGGACCCCGCCAAGCATCCCTCTCTCTGTGTGATTAACCGTGGGATAGTTTCAGAACGGCCAAACATCAGCTTCCCCTAATGTTAACTGTGAGTCTCACAATGAGAATAACTAATTAAAAAGTTAAGTAACTCACGTACAAAACAAAAGGTGTGTCCTGAGAGATCCATCTCCTTCTCAACCACTAGCCCATCCTCTGCTGACCCGCCCAGGCCCTCCTGTCCTCACCTGGGAAGAGAGTGGGCTGGTAAAACATGGGGTGCCCAGTTAAATGTGAATCCCAGATAAACAGGGAGTCACTTTTTGTATAAGTATGTCCCAAATAATGTAGGGGACATATTTGTTACTACAAATCATGTCACTTAATCTGAAATTCAAATTTTGCTGTCTTATATGTGTATATATATATATATATATATATATTTTTTTTTTTTTTTTTTTGGTGGGGGAGCTTCCCTGGTGGCTCAGTGGTAAGGAATCCACCTGCAATGCAGGAGAGGTGGGGTTGATCCCTGGGTCGGGGAGATCCCCTGGAGAAGGACGTGGCTACTCCTGTGTTCTTCCAGGACAATCTCATGGACAGAGAAGGTCGGCAGTCCATGGGGTCGTCAAGAGTCAGACACGACTGAAGTCGCTGAGCACTTGTGTTTGTTTTGCTGAAACTGCAATGCTGCCAAGGAAAGAAAGCAGCCCACGAGAGAGATTCGGCTGGAGAGGAAAGCGGGGCTGGGGTGGATCAGCTACTTCTGGGCTGCAGCTGGTTCTTGATGATTTGTGTCAGGGTTACCCTCTTCCTATCTGGCAAATTGGTTCCACAGGTCTCATTTTAGTTTCCGTTTGTTTATTCATTTGTTCAACCCAAGACACCTACTGCGTGCAGGCCATAGTAAAGGCAGAGGCTGGGCCCACGGCTGCTCTTCCCAAGCTGCTAAGAGAACAGATGAAAGAGGAGCAACCTCCCTGGCATTCCTTTCACTGTTTTCCTCTAAAACATTAGCCCTGTGAGGCTAGGGTCTGTCCTGCGTGTCTTGGCCACGGCTGAAGCACCAGTGCCCAGAGCAGGGCCTAGGGCAGAGCAGAGATTTCAGTGAGTATTTGTTAAGTGGAGAACTCTGAAAATGGGCACTGGGCATTAACCATCATGTGAAACTCAGTGTGGCGATGGGGGCAGGTCATTAAATTTGAAGCACCCTTTCTGGGGTAATTTCATTGGAAATACTTGCAGGATAATGAGTTTCTGCTAGATTTCATCTTTCAGTTATTGCCCAGGACAACAGCTCAATTTTCCCCATCGTTGTACCAGTGAACATTGCTGGGGATTCCAGAATCTCTTGCAAATGTGTTTCCTTGGGACCCGGGTAAGCCTTATACCTCCTGGGTTCCCCCTGCCTTTCCTCCCCTCCCCGGGTTCCTTGGTCTCCATGTGGCCTCCGCCATGGAACTGTGTGCCGGGAACTTGAAGCCAGGCTGTCGCCTCAACTTTGTGAGGTGTGTGGACAGAAAGAGAGGCAGGGCGGGGAGGAGGAGCCAGAGTGATCTTTTGCGGCACGTGTACAGAGTGTGACTGGAAGACGCAGGTGTGTGGTGCCTCCCCACCACGTGTATGGTGGGTTCTGTGTGTGCTGAACGAGGTAATGGGGACCAAGGCCCCCGCCCTGTCCCAGCACATGAGGGAAACAGGAGACTGCCTGATTCTCCTTAACAAGGATGCCACTCCACGCCCTGAGCGCCCCGGTCACCCGGAGTGCTTCCAGCTGGAACCTGGCAATGCAAAAGTCGTCTTGAAGCCTCTGTGTGAACACATGTGCACGCACGCATGTCCCGTGTACACACACGTCACAGATATGTGCATGCATGTTTGCGTGCATGACACGTGCACATGTGAATATGTGAGTGCACGTGTACTTGTGCGCACACACATGTGCACACATGTGTTCACACATGTGCTCATGCATGTGCATACATGTGTGTTCATGTGTGTGCATGGGAGGAACTATCTGGGGGAATGAGAATTTGACAGCAATGCAGCTGAGTGGGATTTTTATGGGGCGTTTCCTGCTTTGGGGTCCCACCTGCACCTTCTACAGACAGCAAGTTTCTGTCCAGACCCATTTCCTTCCATCTGGTCCACGCCTCCTTCCACATCCAGGTCCAGAAACCAGCCCTTTTGGAGATTAAGCTAAAACCAAGAGGTTTCTAGCCAGCATCCAGCCTGAACCCTGGGGAAGGCTTTTGTTTGAAAGGGGTGGCTGTTAATGTCTCAGAAAAGTAGTCTTGCTATACTTCCCTTTGGAGGTAAAAACACCATATGGGCACGATCCTCATGACTCCCATGCTGGGGAGGCAGGATTGTCAACCCCTATTCGTCTGTCCAGTGTCCCTAAGTTTTGGGAACTCCTCCACGCTTCCACCCCTAGAGGGGTTTTCAGAGAGGGGCCATGACCTCCCTGCCACAAGCTGGGCACAAGCTGGGCCCAAGCCCCCAGCAGGCAGGTCGGAGCGCCCTGTGCACCTGCATGAATGATTGGGCCAAGGCTGAGTGCACAACCGAGGCAGAGTCCAGCGTCCCTGTCCTGAGCTGTGGCTATTGAGACCCAGAGAGGTTCAGTGACCTGCCTTAAGACATACAGGGACCAGAAATGGAGAGGCCCCCGAGGCTGTGGCACCTCCAGAAGAAGGGCAGGAGGCTGAACCCTGGGCCCTGAGCAGGGAGGGAGTGACGGTGGAGTTCTGACTCCAACCCGAGAAGGCCCCTGGGGGTGGGAGGAGGGGGTGGCGCTGGGACCCCCAAACACAGCCAGAACGTTCTGACAGAGACAGGGGCAGCCAGACTGCTCCTGAGCAGCCGGGAGAAGACGCTGGCCTGCCAGCTGTGGAGGGTCTTGGCTGTGCTGTGGCGGCGGGAGCAGAGGCGTTGCCTGGGGAGTTTGCTGGAGTGGGGCCGGGACCGTGGCGCCTGCACGGGGAAGGAGCCTGGGGGAGATGGCCCAGTGGGAGAAGACGTGGGGTGGGCAGCCCTGCCCTGCGTGATGAGGAGGGAGAGGAGACCGGCCACTGGGCCAGGCCAGGACATCCTGGCAGGGTGGGTGTGCACTCTGGTGGGCATGGGAGCGTGTGGAGAAGAGGATGTATGTGAATATGTGAGCATGCACACGTGTAATGGTGTGTACATGTGAACATGTGCAGGTGCACACAAGCACATATGTGTAATGTACACACACGTGTGAATGCAATGTGTGTACACACACGCATGTGTGTATAGTGTGTGCACCAGGGCATGTGTGTGTGGTGTGTACCTGGGCATATGTGTGTGTGCACATATATATGTGTATAATGTGTATACACATACACTCAAGCATGTGTATATGGTGTGTGCACCTGTGCATACGTGTGTGTACATGTGTGTACACATACATCTAAGCATGTTTATGTGGTGTGTATCTGCACATGTGTCTGCATGTGCATATGTATGTGTGGTATATATGTACACAGGCATGTGTGTGCAAGTTGCATGTGACCGTGTGTCCTTTTGGGGCTGGGGCTGTGGAGGTGGCAGAGGTGGATGCACTGCAGGCAGGGCTGCAGGCAAGGGATGCCGCAGAGGGAAACTGAGGCAGCTTCAGGCAAACAAATGCCCCTGTCAGGGTCTTGCCGCTGTTGACTGTGGGGGCCAGGGGGGCACTGCAGGGAGAAAGTCCGGCTCAGATCCCGGCCAGGGAGCTCTGCTCCCCCCACCGGTGCTCACACACAGTCCCACCCCGGCCAGGGAAGGCAGAGCTGCAAAGCTGCTGGAGATTGGGCAGCTTCTGAGGCAGAGGTTTTGGCCAATGCCAAAGGATTAAAGGCAGGAGGAGAAGGGGACGACAGAAGATGAGATGGTTGGATGGCATCACCGACTCAATGGACATGAGTTTGAGTAAACTTCAGGAGTTGGTGATGGACAGGGAGGCCTGGCGTGCTGCAGTCCATGGGGTCGCAAAGAGTCAGACACAACTGAGCAACTGGACTAAAGGATTAAACCTGAGAGAATACTAAGAAAACCACCCAAGCACCCACGACCACAGTCCTCCAGTCCGAGGCGGCTTCAACGTGCGCATACCGCCCACACAGGGAAGGGAGTGGACCTGGGAGTCTTTATAAAAGGATGGATTCAGCTTCAGCTGCAGGCCCACACCGCCACCCTGGGCTCATCCTGCCCAGGCTCCCCCTGCCTGCCCTCCTCTGGGCCTGGGCTGGGCCTGGGTTGGGCACCCAGGATAGGACGCCAGGGAGAGGCCAGGAGGTCCCCTGGGGCGGGAGGATGGAGAAGCAGGGTGGAGGACACGTGGGGGTGGCCGGGGATGGCCCCACACACCCAGCTTCGCAAGGTCACGGGCTGCAGGGGAACCCTCCTGCAGCCTTGGCCTCTCCAGCTTGTTCCTCCCATGGACCAGTGTGGGGCGGCCCTGCTGTGGGGCGTACTGTCCGCTCCCCCTGCTCCATCCCCAAGGTCTTCCCAGCTGTCATCTGGGCCATTGCTTGGCCCTCTCCCTGGGCTCCCGCCTCCATTCCGAGCCTTCCCACCCACCCTCCACAGTTGGAAGAGGCTGAGTCCCCTACCCAATATTCCCTTCTCTCTTTACATCAGGCAGAACCCTGGTTTTGTGTTGGAGGCGGGGGGCGCATCATGTCTGGATAAAATGCAGACTCCTCAGGCTTGGTTGCCATGTGGGTGTTCACGTGACTCAGTGCTGGCCATGAGAATGTGAGTGGAAATCCTGGGTGGGGCTTCGGGAACATCTTTTATTACTTAGCCTGTTCTCTTCCTTCCTGCCTGGAATGGTGACATGATGCCTGGTGTCCTGGCAGCCATCCTGTGACCACCAGGAGAGAACATATCTCCGGGATCCTAAAGACAGAGAGAGTCTGGATTCCTGAACAAATTCTGGGACTTCCCAAGGAGCCCTGGATTGGTGCTTATCTAACCTGCTTATTATCTAAGAAAGGGTGGTGGGAGAGCGAGCCTTCCAAAGCCTCACAGTGGGGGATACAGCTTGTTCCAAGGAATGGAGATAAGAACACAGTGGAGAGGCCAAGGCAGGGGTTGCCTCCCCACGTCTCCCTGGCTGTTGGCCTGAGGCGTTCTGCTCTGTTCCTCTGGCCCTGCCGTCCCTGATGGAGCATCCCAGGGTGAACTCAGGAGAGACCAGCCTTCCCCGCCCCCCGTTCCCAGCCTCCACCTCCAAGTTCAGCTCCCCTTGAGGGCCCCCTCACCTCCACGGTGACCCCAAAGCCCCTCTCTGATGCCTGTCTTCTGCCCCAGCTGGAGGGGCCAAGCCTTTGCCACCCCTGCTGCTGCCCAAACATGCTGGGGTCTCGGTCCCCAGGCAGAGGCTCCTGGATTCAGGACACGGCAGCTACACAGAGACGGGGGTTTGGGCATCTGTAATGTGATAGCTGCGTTCACAGGCTCCTAGGACCTCCGGTGGCCAAGGGGCCCCTCCAGCCCAGGGGCTGGGGTCCAAGCAGGTGGGGGTGATGGTTTGCCACGTCTCTCCAGATGACACGGCTGTTCAGACACCTGATGACCGAAATGCCGTGCCCAGCACTGCCTCCTGGGCAGCCGGCCTGCGTGTCTCCTTCCCACATGCGGACAGGGTTGTCCCAATTCTCCGGGTTTGGAGGGCCGCCCCAGCAGCCGCGGGTGTGCGTGCACAGGTGAGTGCTCTGCTGAGGAGGCTGGGCTGGTCAGGCCCCGCCCCGTCCTCTCCCCTGGCTGCACCCTGGGCCCCAGGACCTGTTCTCCCTGGACGCTGGGGGGGTCTTCACCGCTCTGGACCCTGGGCGGCCCTTGTGCTTCCCCCTTAGTCTGCCATCAGGTCTTGGCTGTTCCTCCAGCGTCGTCCCTGAGAGCGTCCAGCACTCTCCAGGGACACACGTGCTACATCTTGGAGTCCCAGGCTGGGCCCCCGGGAAGCTGACCCGAGGTGGCACGATGATCTGGGGCTGTATCCAGGGTGCCCTTAGGAACCAAGCCCCAGGAAAGGGAGAGGAGGGAAGCAGGATTCGGCAGAAGTTGTTCAGCGGAGCTCAGGCCCAGGGCAGCCTGGTTCAGCCTGGCAGAGGGCTCTAGAGCTCGAAGGCCCTTTCGAGCTGAGAAGCATCAGGTCCTTCTTCTGCAGCCTGGACTGTCCTTGAATGTGGGCTGTCCCGCAGGGTTGTGGCCTCGGGTGCAGAGGCCTGTCCTGAGCAGGGGTAGGGATTGAAGGCCGGCCACCTCTGCCCTTGATGGGGAGTCTAGGGGGTCAGTCCCCTCGATGTGGTTTTTGAAACCTCACCCCCTGGTGAAAGTGGAAAGTCCACCCCCGCACACCCCTCAACTGGTGCCCTTCCAAGGGCCTGTCCTCCTCTCCAGGAGAGTCCCTAGGGCCTGTGGGCACCAGTGGGGATGGTCAGTGTCCAGCGCAGCCCCAGCCCTGCCCGGGCTCTGACTGTGTAAAGGGGGCTGCTGTTAGGAGCCGCTGAATGGAATCCTGGCCGAAGCAGACTTTGTGGCCAGAGGTGGACGCGATGAGAAACAAAATGGAAACTGTGGGCTTGGATGAATGGGAAAGGAAGGAGGGGCTGTTCGGGCAGACCCAGCATGGTTGGAAGGCTGGAGATGCGGCGGAGGAGGTTTAATCTGACGGTCCTCGGCTGTGCTGTGCTGTGCGGGTTGTAGAGTGAGGGGGTGGAGGGCAAGGCTCAGAACGTTGGCACGTGCTGGTGTCTCGAGACGCGTGTGAACTGAGACCAGAGCCGGCCCGTCTATAAGGAGGGGTGGAGGAGGACAGCTCATACGAGGCCATGCCTGCCATCTACCTTCACCAGCTCAGGCCTCCGGGGTGAAAGGGTCGGTGCTTTGCCACCCCGACTGAGGGTGACGCGGGTGGCTCTATATGGGGTGGGCACAGGCATAGCAGGAAATGGGTCGGATGCCCCAGTCCTCCAGCTAGCAGGAACTCTTGAAAGAATCTCCCAGTAATAATCCGGCTGAAGGTGGTCTTTCTCTCCGGAGCTTGGTGTCTTGAATGACCTCAAGACAAACACAGCTGGGCTGAGGCCCGGGCTATGGGCACAGCACAGGGTGGACATACTCAGATGTTCAGGCTTCGAGTCTAGGCATGGCTCTGGACGTGTGCACGTGGAGTGGACTGGAAACTGCCTAGGTTTTGAGGGAACTCGGTAACTAAAGCAGCCTGGGCCTGTCTGGGCTCACGGCTGTTGAACCCCTCAGACTGTCCCCGGGCTCCCCAAGTGGCACCAGAAGGAGGTGGGCAGTGGAGGGGTCGGCCCCCGGGAGAGATGGCCTTCTCCCCAGTGCTCATCTCAGGCAGCCGTGGAGCCCCGTGGCCCAGCAGACTTGGCTCCACAGAGCACTGAGCCGGGGCCATGGGGGACACTGTGCAATAGAACGTCTCCCAGGGCAGAACGGGGGTGGCCGTTCGCCCTCTAAGGCAGAATCACTGCTCAGGCTTGACGGTTGCCAGGGAGCGTGTGGGTTTCCTGTTCTGCAGTGGTCCAGCCAGGCTGGAATCATGATGGGCACGGCCCGCGTGCCCTGACTACACCATCCTCTAGTGCAGCTTCCCTACAGGGTCCGTGTTCTTCCCTGCCTGTGCTCCTTGTCTGTGGTTACTCCATCAGCTGAGAGAGACTTCCAGCTTTCTTTTCCTACTTACCCTTCAAGGCTCAGTCCACATGTCACCTCCTCCCAGAGGCCTTCTCTAACTGCTCAAGGCTTCCTTTGAGCTCGCCTGCGTTTATTTCCAAAAGGGGCTTCCCTGGTGGCTCAGATGGTAAAGAATCTGACTGCCTTGTGAGAGACCTGGGTTCGAAACCTGGGTCGGGAAGATCCCCTGGAGAAGGGCATGGCTACCCACTCCAGTATTCTTGTCTGGAGAGTCCCACGGTCGGAGGAGCCTTCCAAACGAGCACGGATGGTGCCACGTCATCATGTGTCAGTCAGGTATCGCCCCACTCATGCTGCATAACAAGTAATCCCCCCAGGTTAGGTGGCTTGTTACAGGAAGCACTTGTTTTCTTATTCATGGGTCTGCAGGACGGCTGCAGCACGTCTGGCCAAGGCTGCGGGTCAGCAGGGCTTGGCTCCCGGCCTTGGGTTGGCTTCAGGTTTCTTCCAGGCGTCATTCTGGGAGCCAGGCTCATGGTGGAGCTCCAGAGCACAGGAGGCCAAGTCCCATGAGGCAGGTGCATTGAAAGCCTCTGTTTGCATCACTTCCTCTAACACGCACAGCCTCAAACCAGAGCTGGTGAGGCAGAGGGGTGCCCTCCACACACGCTACCTAGGTATATTCTGTGAGCGTCTCACTGCCTGCGTCTGAGTCTCCTGTGGTCCCAGCCCCCATCAACAGCAGGTGCCCAGAGTCTTTGAAGAACTGGCCTCGCCCCTGAGGCCACCTGCTGGCCTCTGTTGCCCCTCACCAGCTGCTGGGTCTGTCTACACAAGCCCTCCTTCTGCTGGGGATGTCTTCAATTAATTAATGCCTCATCTTACTGCTCTGTTAGATCCTTCTGATCAAGGAAGTACATTTGTTCTCCTGATGGGTTAGGGCTGAGTTCTTTCCTCTGATACAGGGGAGCATCACGCACCCAGGACGTGCTTTCTGAATGTTGGCCAGCCAGAAGGCAGACTGGGATTTGGGGTGTCATCAGGTCGAGCAGGCTGCCAGGCGGGCGTGAGCAGCGGCACCCCCAGTGGTGTTTGCGTGTAGTGGGTGCTCAGCGGGTGTTCCTTTCCTTCCCTCTGCTGTGCCCCAGCCCCACCCCCCCACCTCTGGATCAGAGCCCCTCACAGGCCTCCTTTCTGCCTTTTCCTTCTCTGCACCCACCCTGTCTGCTCACTGCCTTCCAGACCTCATTCCCCATCGGATGCTGGGGATACATCGTTTCTCCTGAATGGAAAGAGGCTCTGGCAGTGAGGTTGCCAAAAACGTAGACTTGAAATCAGAGATTGTTTTTTTTCCAAGAGGAAAAGAATTTTAAAATCTTGGCCTGAGAGTTTTGTTCCAGGGAGAAATTGAGTCCCAAATCTTCCTTTGGGACATAGCTTCTCCCAGCTTTCCGTCTTGAGATGAGTTTAAAGGAGAGGTTCGTGGAGGGTTGAAGGGACGCTGTGTTGACCTGCAGCTTTGTCTTCCTGGCTGTCCACCTCTGTGCCTCAGCTCACACTTCTCTCCTTTCTGGGAAAGGCCTTTCTCTGCCCTTAACACCTCTGGCTCTTACTTACCCTTCAGGGCTCAGCACAAATGCTTCCTCCTCCATGAAGCCTCCCTGATCACTTTGTGCACATGCAGTGAGTGGCCGGTAAGTGGGATTGGATTCAGAATCAGACAGCCCCGGGCTCGGGTCCAGGTCCTGCCAGCAGTGCGAGCAAGTCCCGCAGTGACCCTGGGCCTGTTTCCCACCTGTACCATGGGGATGGCAAGGGCAGCACTCACCTTAGGGGATGGTCAGGAGAATCAAACAGTCAGACAGCATCTGTCACCAGAGTGCCTGGCCCCTACAGGCTTTTGGAATTGCTGCTGCTTCATAACTGTCCCTGCACATGCATGCATGTATGTTCAGTCCTGTCCAACTCTGTTGTGACCCCATGGACTGTAGCCCGCCAGGCTCCTCTGTCCGTGGGATTCTCCAGGCAAGAATACTGGAGTGGGTTGCCAATTCCTACTCCAGGGAATTTTCCCAACCCAGGGGTCAAACCTGCGACTGAGTCTCCTGCACTGGCAGGTGGATTCTTTACCACTGCGCTGGTCCCTGGGTTTCTGCTAAATCATCGCAGTTCCCATGACCCATGCACCCTGCTCAGGCTGGGAAGAGGCTGGCAGTGAGCTCAGTTTGAGGTTTTCTGGCAGACTCCCCTCTCTGTAGCTTCTGCAAAAGCAGCACAGGTTCTGGACTCTGCCTCCCAGGCAGGGGGCTAAGATCAACCTCCCGGTTGCCCGGTTGCTCCCTCACTGCTCCCACATTGCTCCGAAATGTTTTCAGCTTCCTTTACAACATGCAGACAAGCACCGTCACCTGGCAAAGGCTTTGTTTAAATCAGTGTTGCATGAGAAGACGGAAAATCACTTATCAGCCTCAGCAGCTGTGAGATGAGACAGATGTAAAGCTCCTGACCTGGTCACTGGCTTTTAAGAGTTACAGAACATGATGCTGATTGGGGTAGAGGTTTCACCCTCCCTGGAGCAGCACAGATGATTTTTGGAGGATCAGATCAGGAGTGCAAACCCTCTTCCGATGCGTGGAAATACAGCAGGATGGGATTGAAAAAGCCTAAGTCTGGTGTCTGTCGATTTTCCCTGTGCCCTGACCAGCTGGCCAATGTGGCTCGGTCACTTCCTGGATTTGCACCCCAGGTCTCTCATCTGGAAAAGAGATTAATCTCTGCCTCAGAGGGGATTTGTGTGGATTTGCTGAGATGGTGTGGGGAGCTGATCACCCACACAGTAGGAGCTCAGAAGATGCCAGACCCTCTCGCTAAGGCCCCTAAGTACCTCATCCAGGTAAATTCCCTAAAACGTAAATTCTCGTAGGTGACTCTTTTGGTCAAAATCACACGACTTTAAGAACAAGTCAGCATTCTTCTGCTCAGTGTTAAAGTCCCTTCAGTATCTGCCCCCAGCTGTGTTCTTGCCCTGTGACCTTCCAGGTTCCCATCTGAGAGGGTGGTGGTTAACCCTTGGAGCGCCACCTTTTCCCATCTCCACCTCAGGCACGCTCTCTCATCCCTGTCTCAATACCACTGCTCATTGGCAAACAGACCTGCATTCAGACT
Source organism: Bubalus kerabau (assembly GCF_029407905.1). Lineage (NCBI taxonomy): Eukaryota > Metazoa > Chordata > Mammalia > Artiodactyla > Bovidae > Bubalus > Bubalus kerabau. The sequence goes on from NC_073630.1 coordinate 117,629,859, forward strand.
CTCCTCTGAATCATCAGAGTTCTAAACTGCAAGTAACCAAAACCCACTCTGGCTGATTTAAGCAGAAAGAATTTGCTGAAGAGGAGAGTGAGTGACCACAGATTTACTGGACAATGAGGCGGGAAGGCAGCTGTTACTTGAAAAAGTAACAGTAAACTCAGCTCAGAATGACTGAAGCAACAAGGAGGGTTCACAGTTCCCAGTAACAAGCAGAAGTCCAAAGGCAGGGAAGCTCCAGGGGTGGTTCATTCAGGGGCTCCATGATGGACTCTAGGACCCAGGTCTTTCCATCTTTCTGCTCAGATGGGCCCTCCTGATGGTCACAAGGTAGCTGGAGCATCTCATTCAGATACAAGGGTGTCCATAGGAAGAGGAGAGCTGGTCTCTTCCTGTGAGTCATTGGGAAATAAGGGAATCTCCCAGCATCCCTTGGGCAGTCCTCTCCTCAAACTTCATTGGCCAGATGGACATCACATGCCTGTGAACAGACCAGTCATTAGCAGGGAGGTGAACCAATCAGGAGGCTTGTCTGTAGCAGATGCAAATGCAAATTGGTGCCACTCTCTTGGAAACAGGCTTGGCAGGGTCTTCTAGAAAAGGCCATGGTTATTCCAGTAGTCATGTATGGATGTGAGAGTTGGACTATAAAGAAAGCTGAGCACGGAAGAATTGATGCTTTTGAACTGTGGTGTTGGAAAAGACTCTTGAGAGTCCCTTGGACTGCAAGGAGATCCAACCAGTCCATCCTAAAGGAAATCAGTCCTGAATATTCATTGGAAGGACTGATGTTGAAGCTGAAACTCCAATACTTTGGCTACCTGTTGGGAAGAGCTGACTCATTTGAAAAGACCCTGATACTGGGAAAGATTGAGGGCAGGAGAAGAAAGGGATGACAGAGGATGAGATGGTTGGATGGTATCACCAACTCGATGGATATGAATTTGAGCAAGCTCCGGGAGTTGAGAATGGACAGGGAAACTTGGCATGCTACAGTCCATGGGGTTGCAAAGAGTTGAACACGACTGAGCTGAACTGAACTTTCGCCTTCATCAAGAGGCTCTTAGTTCCTCTTCGCTTTCTGCCATTATGGTGGTGTCATCTGCATATCTGAGATTGTTGCTATTTCTCTCAGCAATCTTGACTCCAGGTTGTGCTTCATCCAGCCCAGTATTTCACATGATGTGCTCTGCATACAAGTTAAATGAGCAGGGTGACAATATACAGCCTTGACATACTCCTTTTCCAATTTTAAACCAGTCTGTTGTTCCATGTCCAGTTCTAACTGTTGCTTCTTGGCTTGCATATATACTCCAAAAAAAAAAAAAAAAAGGTTATAGAGTGGATAAGTACAATAACTTAACAGTGATGCCAACTTACCTGTGAAGGAAAACAAGGGAATGAAGCAGCTGTTTCTAGGTGGGGCCAACTTTCAGAGTCCCCTCCTTGATGGCTCCCGGTCTCCAGAGTCCACACCTTTGAGATGTGGCTACTCCTCCTTGGTTCTCTCCTCTGGGTCAGCTCCAACAGGTCTCCCTGCTGGGCCCCGGACCCAGGTCTGCCCTGATCTCCCACATGGCACCCTCTGTCCATGCAGGACCCCTCTTCCAGAAGAGGCCGCTCTTCCTCCATTTGGCAAACTCCTACTCACCCTTCAAGGCCCAGCTCAGAGGTCATGTTCTCTGTGACATCATCACTGCCTGCACAAAGCCCTGAAGGAGGGTGGAGCGAACCCTGGAGTACTGATGGGAGTGAACTCCTGGTTGAGGGCACAGCGGGTGCAAAGGCCCTGAGGTATTAGTGTTTCTGGAACGGGCGAGGAGGCCCGTGTGGCTGGAGCAGCGGGTGTGGGGGACACAGGAGAGAGGGGCTCATGGGATGAGGTCTGTGTGGGGCAGATGTGGGGTTTTGTAAGGACCTGGTTTGTACACTGCCTGTGATGAGAGGGAAAGGTCTGATTTTAGGTTTCAAGGGAACCCCTGGCTGCTGATTTGAGATGAGACCACCAGGGGAAGTTAGGAGCTGCGGATGAAGTAGTGTCCTGGGTGTGGCAATCACTGTTTTGTAGGTGCTGAACCCCAGTGTCGTGTCCTACCCCATCCCCTGCTTTGTCTTCACAAACACACACATACACACCAGTGACACCCACGCCGTGAATCCGTTTGTCTTATCTTCCTTCCTGATCTGCTTACCTGGTGTGAGACCCCCGGGAGGTGGGGGGTGGTGCCACTTCCTCAGGGAAGCCTCCCTAAGCTCCTCTGTGTCCTGGCAGACTCACCATTCCCTCCTTTCAGTGTTCCAGAACCTTCCATGCCCCCCCACCACTGTGTACCATAACACCAGTGACCCCAACTAAGCACCTCATACGACCATGTCCCATTTGACCCCAAAAGAGTCCCACCAGGGTCCCCATGTTACACCTGGGAGAGCAGGTCAGGCCACCTGCTGAACACACAGTCTGCAGGTGGCCACGGTGCCAGACACCGAGTGTGTGTTTCCTCTGCTGGCCTGGCGGTCTCAGGCACAGGGGTCTGGCCCCAGTTACCTCTGGGCCCCTGGGGCCGGCGGCAAAGGCTGCAGCAGGGACTCTGGGGGCCGTGGACCGTCTGTGGCCTGGTTTAATGCCAGGCGGGTAGCGTGCCTCTGGGTCTCAGGCCTGAGAGCGTTTCCTCCTCTTGAAGCCTTATGCTTGCTGTGCTGGGAAAGAGGAAGCTCGTCTGCCTGCTTGCATGCGTGGGGCTGACTCCTTAGCTCTCAGCACCGTCTAGCAATTGTTGGTTTTCCTCGTTCATCTGGTCTACTGTCTCTCCCCAGAGCAGTGCGCCTCTGCCTTGGCTCTCTGGATGTTTGGGGCTGGGTAACTCCCTGGGGGTGCCTGTCCTGCGTGTTACCAGTCCGTGTCCTCCACCCAGTAGAGGCCATGAGCAGGCCCGCCCCCAGCTTTGTGAAAACCAGACATATCTCCACCTGGCCTGGTGGCCTCCGGGAGACCGAACCGCCCCTGCCTGGAGAACTACAGCCCGCAGCGTCAGCTGCATGAGGACAGGAAGCTCGGTCTGTATGTCCACTCTGGAGTCCAGCCCCGACCCCCACCTGCCGGGGACGGGGTCTGGGACGTGGGCATCCTGAATAAGGTCCTGCTGTGTGTCGCTGAGCAGAGTGCACGCGGGCCCAGCCAGGTCCCTGCAGGAGGCGCTGTCGTCCCATTTCTCAGGTGAGGAAATGAGGCTCAGGAGGGTCGAGCACCCGAGTGGGAGAGGGAGGTGCCAGGAAGGGGGCACACCGTTGGGTCCCCGGTGTCTTCGGTGTCCTGGGGCAGGGCTGGCCTCCAGCTGGTCGGTGCCAGGCCCGGAGGGGCCGCACGAGAGGGGAATGTGGGAAGGGGCCAGCGGGTGCATCTTCTCTTAGCTCTGGTGGGGACCGACGGTAGCCAGTGCAGCAAAAGTAATGGGGGAAAAAAAGCAATCAAAACATCATCCAGCCACGAGAGAGAAGGATGGCTGGCACTTGAGGGTATTATCTTAAGTGAGATAAGTCAGGGAGAGAAAGACAAGGACTGTATGGTCTCACTTCTACATGGAGCATGTTTTTTTGTGGAATATTTTTTAAGCAGTCAAATTCATAGAAACAAAGTAGGAAAGTAGTTGCCGGGCAGTCAGGAGTGGAGGAGGAGTGACTGGGGATGAGAGAGAGGTTCATCAAAGGGAACAGACTTCAGCCGTAAGATGAATAAGAGGTGAGGCTCTAACATAAAACATGGTGTCTGCGGGTGACGGTGTGTGTCGTTCACTTGCTAAGTTGTGTCTGACTCTTTGTGACCCCACGGACTACAGCACACCAGGCTTCCCTGTCCTTCACCGTCTCCCAGAATATGCTCAAACTCATGTCCATTGAGTCAGTGATGCCATCCAACCATCCCATCCTCTGCTGCCTCTTTCTCCTCCTGCTCTCAGTCTCTCCCAGCATCAGGGTCTTTTCCAATGAGTTGGCTCCCTGCATCAGGTGGCCAAAGTATTGGAGCCTCAGCTTCAGCATCAGTCCTTCCAGTGAATATTCAGGACTGATTTCCTTTAGGAAGGACTGGCTGGATCTCCTTGCAGTCCAAGGGTCTCTCAAGAGTCTTCTCCAACACCACAATTTGAAAGCATCAGTTCTTCGGTGCTCAGCCTTCTTTATGGTCCAACTCTCACATCCATACATGACCACAGGAAAAACCATAGCTTTGACTCTACAGACCTTTGTTGGCAAAGTGATGTGTCTGCTTTTTAAAACACAGTCTTGGTTTGTCATATCAACTATGGTGGATACATTGTATGTACAATTGAGCTTTGCTAAGAGTGTCCGTGTGTGTGTGTGTGTGTGTGTGTGTGTGTGTGTGTGTGTGTGTTAGTCGCTCAGTCGTGTCCAACTGTTTGCGACCCCATGAACTATAGCCCTCCAGGCTCCTCTGTCCATGGGATTCTCCAGGCAAGAATATGGGAGTGGGTTGCCATTTCCTTCTCCAGGGGAACTTCTCTACCCAGGGTTCAACCCAGGTCTTCCGCATTGCAGACAGATTCTTTGCCATCTGAGCCACCAGGGAAGTCCTTGCTAAGAGAGTAGAACTTAAATATTCTCACACACACACACACAAACCGAAAAGAGATAAATGTGTGATGTGACTGATGTGTAATTAACTAGATGGGAGGAATCTTTTCACAGTGTATCTATATATCAAATCACCATGACACACACTGTAGATATCTCACAAGTCTGTCAGCTGCACCTCAATAAAGCTGGAAAAACCCACATCAACTGGAGATTTTTGGTGAGAAGGCTGGTGTGGAAGCCCGGCTGGGGCTCTGGACCCTGCTGACCTTCGAAGGCAGAGCCTGGGGCCTGTCAACCTGCCTGTTTAGGTACAAAGCGCCCACCCACCCGTCTGGATATGCTGGGCTCCCCTGGGTAGAACCCCTTGCTTAGGGCCCAGGTGCTGGCTGACGGGCTCTGGGAGATGGACTGCAGTCAATCTGAGTCAGCTCGTCCTGATTTGAAATTCAGATCCCGACTAAACAGAACATTAATCTGCATTTCATATTTTGTTATTTTTGCAGACCCAGCCAAGTGTGTGTGCCAGGCAGTGTGAGGGAGCACTGAGACTGCTCTGCGGCAGGGCGGCGGGGGGCGGAGGGGCGATGCCCACCTGCCGCCCCTCCCCCACCCCCGGGAGGGGAGCCGGCTTTTCTCTCTGGATAATTCAGCCGCAGCTGAACGACAAGTCAGAACCGCAAGGACTGGGGCCGACCTCCTGCAGCCAAGGTACAGCGAGCACGTCTGGGAGTGGGGTGTCCCAACTCCGTCAATGTCGCTGTGTTTCAGAGCAGCCTGCAGGCCTGGCCTTGGACGTGGGATGTGGGCTCAGCCAAGAGGGAGGAAATGGATGCCAGCCGGGCCTGGCAGCGGCACTGGGAGTGGACTTGTGGGCCACTTGTTCCTGACCTCGTGAGGAAGAGTACGAAACGCCAATCAGAAGAGACTCTCAGACCCCCCACCCCACTCCCCACTCAGGGCCATCACTGCCGATCCCCAAGTAGGGCCCAGACTCTGCTGTCCCAGGGCTGCTGTCCATCACAGACATGGAGGGATTGTGACCAGACCTCCCCCTCCAGCCTCATCCTCCACCCAACTCCATGCAGAGCGACCAGGTCCCTCTCTCTCTCAGTAACCTTCCGTGGCTCCCTATGGCCAAGAGGCATTAAAACACTGGCTTTGGTGGGGGGCGGGGGGGGGGGTCAAATCTTGGCTCAGTCAATGTATTAGCCAAGCGGGCTTGGGCAAGTTTCTTAGCTCCTCTGTGCCTCGGTCTCCTCGCCTGTATGTGGGGATAAGAGTGAGGTAGGGTCAGGACAGCGAATGTGTGAGGCCCTAGGGCGGTGCTGTAGGACCCGGGCCTGTCTGCGTCCGTAGCCTCCTCACTTTCCGGATAGGACCGGGGGCCCCCCTGGCCAGTGTCCTTCCTGGGGGTGGGGGTGGTTGTTCCTGAGCCTCCGGACGCCCGCTGACACTCCAGCCTGGGGGCCTCGATGGGGCCGTCTGCAGCTGCACGTGGGGAGATGGATGACAGCCCATCTGTCGCCAGATCCATCTCCACCGAGGCAGCCCCATCCTGGGCTCCAGCACTTTATTTACAGCCGACTGGAGGGGCTGGCTAAGCCCTCTCTGGACTCCACTCTATCTATCAGCCCCTCCAACGTGGCTGATCAGTCTCATTGCTCTCCCGTCTGGGACCCCTACCTTCCTGTCCCAGCCCTTCCAGGGAGGAAGGCAGGCAGAGGGCACGGAAAGTTATGTTTATCAATGGTCGTAAAAACAGCGACTTCTTGAGGGCTCACCGTGCTCCTTTTACACGTCCTTTGTACCATCCCCTGGGCATTCTTCGGGGCACAGACTCAACCACTTCCATTTCCAGCAGAGAAACAGAGAGGTTGAGCGGCCACCTGGACTCACACAGCAAGGACTCGGAGGGGCTGGGGCTGGAACCCGGCAACCTGACTCCAGAGTCTATATTCTTTAGCTTGGCAACTGCAGTGTTATTACCAGACAGAGGCCATGGCTAGGTGACTGGGGCGGGTGGAGTGGCCGGTCAGTTAGTCAACAAGTGTTTCTGAGACCTGGGCACTGGGGACACAGATGGTAGAAGTCAAAGCTGAGCGTTGAAGAATTGATGCTTTTGAAGTGTGGTGTTGGAAAAGACTCTTGAGAGTCCTTTGGACTGCAAGGAGATCCAACCAGTCCATGCTAAAGGAAATCAGTCCTGAATATACATTGGAAGGACTGATGCTGAAGCTGAAGCTCCAATACTTTTGGCCACCTGATGCGAAAAACTGACTCATTTGAAAAGACCCTGATGCTGGGACAGATTGAAGGTGGGAGAAGAAGGGGATGACAGAGGATGAGGTGGTTGGATGGCATCACCAACTTGATGGAGGTGAGTTTGAATCAACTCTGGGAGTTGGTGATGGACAGGGAGGCCTGGTGTGCTGCAGTCCATGGGATCGTAGAGTCGGACACGACTGAGCAACTGAACTGAACTGATGTATTCCCTTCTTTAATTTGCTAAAGTAAAGCCCATGCAAGTTAGGTGCGATTATTGTTATTTTTTCTTTTCCAGTGTGGTTTATCCCGGGATGTGGGACATGGCTCCCTGTGCAGGACCTGGGTGCTTTTCCAATCCGTGCGTGATAGTTTGCACCTGCTAATCTCACCGTCCCGCGCCATCCCCCTGCCGTTGGCAGCCCAGTCCGTTCTCTACCTGTGAGCCTGCTTCTGTTCTGTAGATAGCAGACGTGCCCTGCAGTTACAGCAATGACCGCGGGGGTCAAGGCCTGGATGGGCTTGGCTCCTACCCTCTGGGGGCTCTTCCGGGACCAGGGCAATGGGAAGGACAGGCCCAGCGAGCTGGCGCTGAGCCCTGGAGGAGCCCTGGGCACGAGGCCTCTACTCGTCTGAGGCCCACCGGGTCTCCAGGGGTGGGTCAGGGAGCCAGGTTCCCCTTCTGCTGGGGAGGTAGGCGTTTTGGTGGCAGAGGCCCAGAGGCAGCTGAGTCTCTGACATCCCTCCGACTTGGCACCTCCTCCTGTTGTCTCTGCCTCCGTGAGGTCACTACCCTCCAGACCTCATGTGATACAATTTAGATCTGCCACTGGAGGCCTGGTTTCACCAAAACATTTCAAAGTCACCATGAAGTGCTCAAGTGATTTTTGCATTAGCCTGCCCTCGTTATCCTCCGTATGCTTTGGGCCTCTGGGGTGGAGAAATGGCCAGGAAGGAGAGTTCATGGTGGGGAGGAAGTGATGGTGGAGGGAACAATGAGAGGTCTGTGGCCTCGGGGGATGGGCAGAGTTTGGGACTTCTGCCCCCACAGTTGCTGTGTGACTCTAAGTAAGTGTCTTCACCTCTCTGGGCTTCAGGACTAGAAGTTGGAGAAATCCAAAGGTGTGGGGAAGGCTGTTGTCCCACTGTACAAAAACATCCAACTGCTTTGTGCCCCAAAACGCATTCGTTTTTATCCAGCAGGGTCACGTTAATAGAACATCTCTCATCTCTCCTGTTCTCTGTTACCATTGACCCTGTCTAAGCTCAGTCCCCTTGGTATCGGACGGGGCTGAGGGCCTGAGTTCTGTCCTAAGTACCATACACATTCCACTGAGTACACGGGACACTGGCCCAAGAGGACAGCTTCAGGGCACAAGGGAGCTTTTTGGGGTGATGAAAATGTTTTTCATCCTGATCATGCTGGTTACATGACTGTAAATATATGTGAAGATGCAGAACCATGCACTAAAAAGGGTGGATTCAACAGTCTGGGGCTTCCCTGGTGGTTCAGCTGGTAAAGAATCTGCCTGCAATGTGGGAGACCTGGGTTTGATCCCTGGGTTGGGAAGATCCACTGGAGAAGGGAAAGGCTACCCCACTCCAGTATTCTGGCCTGGAGAATTCCATGGACTGTATAGTCCATGGGGTTGCAAAGGGTTGTACATGACTGAGTGACTTTCACTTTCACTTTCTTTCTTCCTACTTGCTTTAGGAATTCCACTTCGGGGAATTAAGGGAAGAAAAGGAATTTGGACAAAGAAGTAAAGAGGTGAGAAGATGTTTATGAAAATCATTTACTACAGTAAAAATTTGAAAACTGTGTGTGTGTTCAGTCATAGATGGTAACAGATAAGCTGTATATTTATGTGCTATAAGATTTTGTATTATTTTAATAAAAATAGGGATGATGAAAAAATTCTTTTAAATGGTGGCGTCTAGGAGAGTGAAAAAGCTGGCTTAAACATTCAGAAAACTAAGATCATGGCATCTGGTCCCATCCCTTCATGGCAAACAGATGGGGAAAGAATGGAAACAGTGAGAGACTTTATTTTGGGGCTCCAAAAGCACTGCTGACGATGACCGCAGCATGAAATTAAAAGACGCTCCTCGGAAGAAAAACCATGACGAACCTAGGTCATGTGTTAAAAAGCAGAGACATCACTTTGCCGACAAAGGCCTATATAGTCAAAGCTATGGTTTTTCCAGTAGTCATGTATGGATGTGAGAGTTGGACCATAAAGAAGGCTGAGCACCGAAGAACTGATGCTTTCGAATTGTGGTGTTGGAGAAGACTCTTGAGAGACCCTTGGACTGCAAGGAGATCCAACCAGTCAACTGTAAAGGAAATCAACCCTGAATATTCATTGGAAGGACTGATGCTGAAGCTGAAGCTCCAATACTTTGGCCACCTGATGTGAACACCTGATTCATTGGAAAAGACCCTGGTGCTGGGAAAGACTGAAGGTGGGAGGAGAAGGGGAACAACAGAGGATGAGATGGTTGGATGGCATCACCAACTCAATGGACATGAGTTTGAGCAAGCTCTGGGAATTGGTGATGGACAGGGAGGCCTGGCATGCTGCAGTCCATGGGGTTGCAAAGAGTCAGACACGACTGAGTGACTGAAGAACAGCATTTAAATCAGTAGACTTTCAGTAACGCAAATAACCATCGTGGTGTGGGTGGGCCTTGCCCAATCAAGTGAAGGCATTAGTGAAAAAAGACTGAGGTCCCCGAGGAAGAGGGGGCTCTGCCAGCAGCTGGCCTTCAGCTCTGGCCTGGGTGTCCAGCTCACTGCCCTGCCCTGCAGATTTTGGATTTGCCAGCCCTCACCATCTCAGGAACCAATTCCTTAAAATAAACCCCTCTCTGTGTGCACACATGCGCAGTCTGTTGGTCCTGTGTCTCTGGAGAACCCTGAGACCAGAGGCCCCTTCGAGGGCTGGGTCAGAGAACCTCCTGTCACTTCTGTTAGGACCTGACTCCTGCGTGTCTGCGACTTCTGGACCCCGAGGGCCGGGCTTCCACAGCGTAGCTGCATGGACTGTCCTGTGCTGTCTGCGTGTCCAGAGTGGGGGACCGCGGGTCTCTGCTGCTTGTGGCCTGATTCCCCACTCCTGGAGGGAAATCCCCTCTCCATCTTGGAAAATCGTTTTCCTACCTTCAGACGACCTGTTCATCTGTCAGCTGTCCTCCCTGTCTTGCCCCTGCAGATCACGCCCGAAATGGGATTTCTCAGGCTACCGGGCCTCCCTCCTTGGTCCTCCATGCAGGTCCCCCTCACCCCTCCAGAGATCCGGGCTATGTTCCTCTAATCTCCCCCCCATAAATCAACGCCCTGGCTATTAATCATGCTTGTCTCTGGGAGCGGTCTCGTGTCTTCTCTCCTGCGGGTAACAGTGCTTATCCGCCTTTCCCACCCCAAATAGAGATTGATTATCTCCTTCCGCGTGCTCAGAGATAAGGATCGCTGGGCCCCCAGCGCACGTGGAGCTGCGGGAGTCAGGAGCGCTCCAGTCTGTCTCCCAACACCCAAGCCCAGCGTCCTTGGCCCTTGGAGCTGAGCGCCCTGGCCAGCCAAGGCTGTGCCCCTGGGTTCAAGGATGATGAAAGACGCTACCTGTGCTTCCGGTCCCCTCGGCCACACGGTGCCCACCTTAACACGTGCCTGCCTTGCCGTTTGGGCTTCTCAGGTGGCTCTAGTGGGGAAGAACTCGCCTGCCAATGCAAGAGACATAAGAGATGCGAGTTTGATCCCTGGATGGGGAAGATCCCCCGGAGGAGGGCATGGCTACCCACTCCAGTATTCTTGTCTGCAGAATCCCAGGGACAGAGGAGCCTGGTGGGGCTACAGTCCATAGGGTCTCAGAGTCGGACACGACTGAAGTGACTTAGTCCACACAGACGCCTGGCTGTTTTCTGCTCCTAGAAAGGTCTGGTCTCTGTGGCATCCTCCCCCTTCCCCCAGGCCTGCCAGGCCCAGACCCCGTCATCTCACATCTGAAGCCTCAGAGCCTTCTCTTTTCTCATCGGCCTCTCCCACTCCAGGGTGCCCTTCACACTTTAGTAAGAGCAAGTCTGCTCGCAGGCAAATCTGACTCCGCCGTGTCTGTTCAGACCCCACTGCGGTTGGGAGGCCCTGGCCTGGCCTGCCCCTGGAGGCCACACTCACCCGTGCGCCCTTGCTCGGCCAGGTCCCACGCCCGTGGTCCTGAGGGTGAACCTGCCTCTCTCGCCTCTGCGCATGGTGCTTCCTTTCCTGGTTCAGGTTTCCGCGCATAACACAATAGTGGCAATAGCGTCGGTGGGCTTGGTGGGTTAATATATTTGGCCTGTGAGGAGAGAGCGGCAACTCTTGCCTCACCCCTGGGGCCGTCCCTTCCACGTGAGCCACAGCAGGGCCCCTGGCTTTGGGAGAAGAAGCCACGCCCCTTGAAAGGTGAACACAGTTTCCTCCCGGGGCCCAGGCACCCTGGTCCTCACCCAGCGCACGTGCACACTGGCCCACAGGGCAGGTGTGCGCTCCTCTGTGTGGGCTGGCTCAGAGAGGCTGAGCAAGCTGCCCCAGGGCACACAGCAGAGCAGCAGACACGCTGTGCCGGGCTGCAGGCCTCGGGGTGGGGCCCTCCACCTGCCCGCTCCCCAGCCCCTAACACGTGTGCCCCAGTGTGACTCCTGGGGAAGCGGACACTTCTGGCCCTTGCTGTTGTCCAGATCATGGGAGCCCCACACGGGGCGTGGCGGTGGACATGGCGTGTCCCCGTTGCAAAGGCTCACATCACCTCCACGGTCACTGTCTGCTCTCGGGTGTGGCCTGCTGCCCGGGGAGGTATTCTGGATCTTTATGGAGCCAGTCAAGATTCCTGACTATGGTGAGGCTTCCCTGGTGAGGGAAGAACCTTGGAACTCAGCCAGCCCGTCAGGGGACAGGCCGTCAGCAGGCGGGAGTGGTGTATGTCTGCATGGGGGCCTCCAGGCACCGCATTCCACCCACCGAGTCATGATCAGCCTGGCTCTCTACACCTGCTGGGACCCCAGCCCGCTGCCAGCTGGTCCCCTCTCACAGCACCTATTGCCCTGGGCTCCTGATGCAAACAGTTCAAGTTCAAGAGCATTCACTGTGAATGCCAGTGCACAGTAGGACACAAGATTGTTCGAGGACTGAAGGGCTGATTCCTCATGCTCTGATCTGTTTGGTGTGAGAATTTGGCTTCACCATGGAGACCCCATGTGTGCTGGGTGGGTGTGCATGCGTGCTAAATCACTTCAGTTGTGTCTGACTCTTTGCAACCCTATGGACCCTAACCTGCCAGGATCCTCTGTCCAAGGGATCCTCCAGGCAAGAATACTGGAGCGGGTACACATTCCCTCTCCTGAAGATCTTCCCAACCCAGGGAATGAACCCTGGTCTCCCACATTGCAGGCAGACTCTTTATCGTCTGAGCCTCCAGGGAAGCCCCAAGGGCGTAAAGACGCCTGCTGTGGGCTGAATTGTGTCCCCAGAGTCACATGTTGAAGCCACTGCCTCAGTGGGACGGTATTTGCTTTCTGAACCATCTCTCTGCCCCTAGGAGCAGCCCTGTACTCCTAACCACTGCTCTTTCTTTTCAAAAAAAGTGAAAGTCAAGTGTCAGTCGCTCAGTCGTGTCCAACTCCTTGTGACCCCATGGACTGTAGCCCGCCAGGCTCCTCTGTCCATGAGATTCTCCAGGCAAGAATACTGGAGCGGGTTGCCAGTTCCTTCTCCAGGGGATCTTCCCGACCCAGAGATGGAACCTGTGTCTTCTGCATTGCAGGCAGATTCTTTACCGTCTGAGCCACCAGGGAAGCCACACCCAGATATGAGACATTTTCATCGAGAGAAGTGAGGCAGACCAGTGGTCTTTCTTGGACACGTGCAGTTTAAGAACTTAAAGCATTTTCAACCTCTGAGACTGTGTTTGGAGACAGGGGCTTTCAGGAGGTGATTGAGGTGATATGAGGCCATAAGGGTGGGGCCCAGACCCAGGGGGTTAGTGTCCTTGTAGGAAGGGACATCCGAGCTGGCTCTCTCTCGGCCTTGGGAGAACACAGTGAGAAGGAGAAACTGACCAGAAACCTCACCAGAAAATGACCCTGATGACACCCTGATCTTGGACCTCTGGTCTCCAGAATTGTGAGAAAATGCATTTCTGATATTGAAACCCCTTGATGTGTTTGCCGTATTTTGTTACATGACAGGCTGGGCTGAGACGCAGACAGTGACTAATGACAGGCTGACGACAGGAAGGAGAAAGAACACGAAATTGGCCAAACCCAGAGGCTTCAGCTGTGTTTTCTCATGATGAGAAAGACCCAGCGGAACACTCACTTTTGCTAGATGACAGTGTTTGTCTCCAGATGTGGCTTCACGCGGCTCTGAGCAGCTAAGGAGAAGTAGAAGCTGCACATGCCAAGGCGGATGTCCTGGCACAAGGCCCCGGCCCGCCCGTGGGCCCCCAGAGCTGCAGGGAGGAGCCAAGGCAGCCAGGGGGCGCTTGGGGGGGCTGCCCCCCTGGCCACCCATGGCCCCCATCTCCCCAAGGGGGCTGGAGCAGGGCTTTTGGCAGATGAGGTGGGCTTGTCACACACCAGGCGGCGTGGATATGCCTCTGAGATGGATTTTCAAGAGGGTCTCCTGAGCCTCGGGTGCTGACGTCTGTTGCCAGCAGCAGCAGCAGCTTTGGGAAAGCTAGACCCACGGCACGCTGGATGCTGGAAGCTGCTGTGATTTCTCCAGGCAAAGGGCCCAGAGCAGAGGGGTGCAGCCCCTCTTCCGTCACCAGGGCTCCAAGGGCGTGTCAGCGTCCTAGGGCTGGTGGAGCAAGTTGCCACTAAGTGAGGGCCTTAAGACAACAGATATTTGCCCTCCTGGCTCAGGAGGCCAGGAGCTTGACACCAAGCTTGTCCTGGGTGGCTTCTCTGGAGGTTGAGAGAGAGGGTCCATTCCAGGTCCCTCTGCAGCTCCTGGTGGTTTTCTCAGAGCGGCTTGGTTTGGCCTCCAGCCTCCCACGGTCTCCTCAGTGTTTCTATGTCTTTGAAGTGAAAGTCATTCAGTTGTGTCTGACTCTTTGCGACCCTCTAGACTGCAGCCTGCCAGGCTCCTCTGCCCATGGGATTCTCCAGGCAAGAATGCTGGAGTGGGTAGCTATTCCATTATCCAGGGGATCTTCTTGACCCAGGGTTCGAACCCGGGTCTCCTGCATTGCGGGCAGATTCCTTACCATCTGAGCCACCAGGGAAGCCCCTAGTACCACCTTTCTTGTGTTAGGACCCCTGTTGTCAGATTAAGCGCCCACCTAAATCAAGATGAACTCAAGACCTGAATTACACCTGCAGGCAAATCCCATCTGTTCTGAAATAAGCTCAGAATGGCAGGTTCTGGGGTTAGGATGCGGGCGTATCTTTCTGGGGCCCCCATTTAACCCCACTCCAGAGGGCAGGGACTGGAAGGAGCTGTTGTGGGCATGGTTTACAGGGTTGTGCTGGGGTGAGGGGCCCCACAGGGCAGGAGAGGTGTTCCCGCTCTGTAACTTCAGGGATAACTCCATCTGAGCTCCAGGGATAACGAGGTGAGTCAGCACCCTGACACGGCGCTGGCCTCGCTAACAAGCAGCTCAGTGATGAGCCAGATGCGTGAGGGCGGCAGGGATGGCCTGTGGGTGGCAGGAGGTGAGGAGGATCTGCCAGGCAGGAAGGGGCAGGGGTGGGAGTGGCCGGTGTGTTCTGGACCCGGAGGGAACCGCCCAGCAAGGCCAGAGCGAGAAGCCACAGAATCGGTTCCTCCGAGGCCAGTGTGGGTGAGTGAACCTGGCCGGCGTCTCCCCCACCCTCCACTCATTGTCCCCTTGGTGGCTGACGGCCTGCAGCCAGGTGGGGTGACCACAGGCCTTTCTGAGGCTGGACGCGGGTTTTCAAGGGGAAAGGAGGGTGGGCTGAGCTGGGGGCGGTGGCCGGGGAGAGGGTGACTGTTGGAGCGGGTTCTGACCGGTGGCAGGAAACGACCTCGTCCAGCTCCCAGGCTCCTGGCCTGCCGGTGAGCTGGGGCCAGAGAGGAGGGGCTGGGTCAGGTTCCCAGAATGGGTGAGAACCCAGCTCCCTGCTCCCGCCAGTGTCTCCTGGGGACACGTGGCAAAACCGGGTCCTTGTGTGTTTCTCCAGGCCCCCTCTTGTGATGAGGACCCAGTGTCCCATTCGGCCAGCCCTGTCCCTTCCCACCCAGGTTTCATCTGAAAACTGCAGGAGTACCGCATACCGCCGTGGGGAACGTGAGCATCCAAGGGGCCCCGGGACCCTCCACGGGCTGCCCAGCACTGCCCAGAGGGCCCACCCCACAGCCTGAAATGTGTGGCATTTCAGACTTGCTGCAATTTGTTCCATAAAGAGATGAGTATGGAACTTTGTTCCCAAAGTGAACCTCACACCCTCTGTCCGCCCCTCCTGGAGGTCACTCTGTCCTGGGCTGTCACCCCGTGCACGCTGGGCTGCCTTGGTCCATGGGCCTGGGGGCCGGTGGGGTCTAGGTCTGACGGTCCACCGTTCACGTCGCAAGGCTGATGCAGAGAGATGCTCGGTGTCCCCGGCTGACCAGCGTGGCCACGAGGGTGCCTCAGTGCCAGCCTGCTGGCGTGGGCCCAACGGCTTTCCACTGCGTGTCTTGCTACAGGTGGAATGAATTGTCGGGTCAAAAAAGCCACGTGTTTAAAGCTTTGATGGAGGTTAAAAAATAAAATCACTGTCCAGTGAGGGTCGAGCCACACTGTCACGACTCCGAGTGTTGGCAGCCTTTGCGATTCTTGTAGTCTGAGAAGCGAGGGCTCTTAACACAGTGGAGATAGTCATGACGAGGCCCAAACTCCTGTTCTACCTGGTCCCCCTGCCCTGTCCCGAGGGGCCCAGGGCTGGGCTTGTCCTCACTCCCCCACCTGTGACCACCGCCCCCCCCACCCCGGTCTCCTTTAGGCCTCTCTCATGTCTGTTTATCTGTTTATTCCTCAGTCTCCCCGTTTCCCTCCCTCCCCCCAGACGACTGTTCCAAGTGCCTAGCACACATCTTCATTTTTATCCAGTGTGCACGGATCTTTTTGGGGCAGGGATTGTGAGCAAACTTTTAATGGAAAAATCACGCACACAGAAAATACATACGGAAACGTACACAGATCGTTGAGTGTGTGGCTGGAAGAGATTTTCACAACATTTATTAAACCAGTGTGATCAGCAACCCAGATCAAGAAACAGAATGACGCCGTACCCCAAAGCCCCCTCGCTGCCCTCCATGTTCCACGGGGGCTGGACTGTGAGGTTGCTTGTGGTTGGCTGTGGCTTTAGGTGAACACGTGTGTGCGTGTAAGTTGAATTCATGCCAGCGAGGTTGTGATGTGCAGCTGGCGGTGTTTTACAAAGTTTTGTGTTTTAAAGCTTTGTCCCTATTGCTCTGTACATCCTGGAAATAAAGACCCACAGAAGGAGACAACCAAAGGGTGTTGGCTTGGAGCTGGCTGAGCCAGGGATTAGCCTCGTCACTTGTGTTTGGCAGAGACTCATAGGCAGGCAGAGGGGTGGGTGGGCTTCTTCCCAGTGGAGAAAAGGGGGCTCCGGGTGCCTGATGGAGCTGGGGGGGCTGCCCAAAGTCAGGGTGGGGGGGTGTCCTCGGTGACTGTTCAGGGGGCAGATGGGTCCTGCTCATGCTGGTCCTGAGTCGGGAGCAGGACCATGATTAGGGAGGCTGTCTGATATTGATCGAGTCCTGGCCAATTGTCACCGGGGTTGCTGCCTGGCTGCCTGGGCTGTCACCAGAGACAGGAGTCTGACTCATAGGCGTCTGGCTCCCCAGGCCCGCGGATGTGGGCCAAGGGTCAGAGTTCTGCTTTTGCACGTGATCTGGCCCTTGTCTCTATTCACCCCCAGCCTTTACTCCGCTATTCACACTCTGCATCGTGCTCTTGGCCTGATCCACCACGGCGGTCCCCAGGCCGCCTCCAACTCCCGACACCCCCACAATGCGGTAGGGGGCAGGCTCACATCGGGCCCTCGTGGGCCAGCGTGAGGATCTCTTTGGCCCACATGACCAGGGATGGATTGCCGGTCACAGAGTAGTGGTCTCAGCCGCCTAGGATCATCCAGAGGTCCTGGTGGCTTCAGCGAGTCCCCTGTGTCCCTGCCCTGGGTGAGCCCCCACCTGGTCCAGGTGCCACTCAGGGTGTCAGAGCTGGGGCTCCAGGAGGAGACCAGGGACCAGGAGAATATAGAGAGAGGCGCCAGCAGCCAGGAGAGACACAGGGTAAGCCCTGGCCTCACCCGGGGCACCAGGGCTCTTCCGAGACAGGTGTGTTGATTCAGCCCTGATGTCAGTTTCACACCCAGACTTATTTACACTCACGTCGCAGCTGCATCTAGCATGTGGTTTAGGCAGCGTCACGGGGGCTGGAGGGGGGTAGGTGGGACTTCCCAGGTGGTGCTAGCGGTAAAGAATCTGCCTGCCAATGCAGAAGACTAAGAGATGTGGCTTCAATCCCTGGGTCAGGAAGATCCCCTGGAGAAGGAAATGGCAACCCACTCCAGTATTCTTGCCTGGAGAATCCCATGGACAGAGGAACCTTGTGGGCTACCGTCCATGGGGTGGCAAAGACTTGGACACGACCGAAGTGACTTAGCACGGGGTAGGTGGGGGGATTTGCTGTGCCAGAGTGGTGAGTTTTCTGTGCCGGAGACTTGACTCCAAGGTAATAGTGAGGCATCAAAAGAAGCCCCCTTCCCCTCCCTCTGATTTTTATTTTGAAACATTTAGAACCTCTAGAAAGATGGAAAGACTAGAACAATGTAACTGTGCTCTTCCCTTGGTCTGGTGATTGTACACACAGACACACACACAGACACACACAGACACACACACACCATACCACCCCCTGCATGCATGCACACATACACACACACACACACACACACCCCTGCTCACTTTCCGGTTTGCTGAGCCATTTGAGAGCAAGTTGCAGACACTTTGCTCCCAAAGAATTCGGCCCACATGTCCTAGGGTGTCCCCCAACACAAGCACACCATAACTGTGTTGGCCAGGGTTCTCCAGAGAAACAGAAGTCATCTGATTGGGGTGTATATATGTATAGTATATACATGATTTTTTATAAAAACTGGTTCTTGTGACTATGGAGGTCGGCGGTCCAGAGTCTGCAGATGGGCCAGCAGGCTGGAGCCCCAGGAGAGTCAGTGGTGCCTAGGAGCCTCAAGGCTCTGCTGGAAGCCCCTGGTCTCAGGGAGACCAGTTTGCTCTATTTAGGACTTCCACTGATTGGATGCAGCCCACCCACACAATGTGGGGGGCGACCTACTTTACCTCCAACTGACCAATATAAATGTTAATCTCATCCAGAACACCCTTCTAGCTGACACATAAAAGTAACCATCACAACAGTGATCGCCCTCCAGACATTTAGTTCGGATACAATGTTGTTTTGTAGAATAAATCCATATTCAAGTTTCCCCACTCATCCAAATAATATTCCTTATGGCTGATTTTTTTTTTTTTTTTAAGTCAAGATTCAATCAAGGATCCCATTAGGGACATCCCTGGTGGTCCAGTGGTTAGGAGTTTGCCTTCCCATGCAGAGGGTGCAGGTTTGATTCCAGGTCAGGGAGCGAAGATCCCACGTGCATCACGGCCAGAATCCCAGAACATAAACAACAGAAGCAATAGCAATATTGTTACAGAGTCAATAAAGACTTTAAAAATGATTCACATAAAATTTTTTTTTAAAAGAGGATAATACATTGCATTTAATTATCATGCCTTCTGGTCTATTTTAACCTAACGCAACACTACCCCAGCCGCCACCCCCAATCCGCCCATAACACTGATGCTTCAGAAGAATTCAGACCACTTATTTTGGAGAGCATCCCTTGCTTGGGATTTGCTGATGCTGCCTCACTGTAGATTCAGGCCCAGCATCTGTTGTGTCTTTCCCGGTACACCATGCCAGGAGGCACATGGAGTCACTGTGTCTTCCTTGCTGGCCTGCTTAACGTGGTCTCTGCTTGGGTTCTCCCTTGGTATTCATCAGTAACTCAGCAAACTTCTGCCCTTTCCCCTCACTTTGCTCCACCCTCTTTTCTCCCCATCTTAGTTGATGGTGATTCCATCCTTTCAGTTACTCGGACCGAAGTCTTGGGGGGGCTCATTCTTGAATCTCATCTTTTTCCTATGACCCATCTTCCACATGTCCACCCACCCTGTCCACTCTACCAGCCAAATGTTTCCAGAGTCCTCCGTCCAGTGTCCCCTCTTCTCGCCATTTCCATCCCAATTCAAGCCGCCACCCTCTGACACCTGAATTATGGAATTATCAGGGCTCCCTGCCTCCTTCTTATACCCCTCTCCCAAGCCTATTTTCAACTCAGCAGCCAGACTGATCTTTTTAAAGCTCAAGCTGGATCGAGTTACTCCTGAGTCAAAGGCCTCCAGTGGTTGGCTCACCTAGACGTCACCCCTGCTTCCTCTCCGATCGCGTCTCCTCCTCTCCTGCCTGCTCATGTGTTCCCACCACACTAGCCTCCGTGCTGTCTCTGGAAACCCCCTGAAATGCTGCTGCCTCAGGCCCTTTGCTCTTGCTGTTTCCTCTGCCTGGAATGCTCTTTCCCCAAAATACCCACGTGGCTGCTTCTCTCACCTCTTTGAGGCTTTTGTCAAATGTTCCAATATCCTCACCTTCCTTGGTGAGGATATTGGAACATTTAAAATTGCATCCTGTTGGAGCTGCGGTCCTAAAGGAACATGCAGGTGAGGACTGTGGTGTTCACGCTTCACTTGGGAGGTGCAGGTCCAGGCTGGTGAGAATGAGGCAGGGAGGGAGCCTGTGGGGTGGGGAGGGACCACTGTGTCTCTGGTCTCAGGGTGAACCGTGAGATGCACAGGAGGCCACCTGGCCCACAGGAATTCTCCAGAAAGTTTTCAGGAAGAGGTTGTCCACAGGGGACCCCTCTAGTGGCTCTGACAGTAAAGAATCTTCCTGCAATGCAGGAGACCTGGGTTGGATCTCTGGGTCAGGAAGATGTCCTGGAGGAGGGCATGGCAACCCACTCCGGTGTTCTTGCCTGGAGAATCCTATGGACAGAGGAGCCTGGGAGGCTACAGTCCACAGGGCTGCAAAGGGTCGGACACGACTGAGTGACTGACCCTTTCACAGGTGTGAGCACAGAGCAGGGATGTGTCCGCTCACCTCTCTCTACCCTTTTTCTCAAGGTCAAGGACCACGCCCAGGGAGCTAGTCCACTCGAGGGTCTGGGTTGTTTCACCCAACCTTCGCTGGGCATTCAGGGACCCAGAACCCAGATGTTTGTTCTGGATATGAACGTGCCCGGGCCCCAGGCACAGGTGGGAGCCAACAGAGAAGGGGGCAGGAGACAGGCCAGTGACCCGAGCCGTGCCCAAGGTCTGCGCTCAGGCCCCCTGCTGCACCCCTGGCTCCCTCTCCTGCCTTGTTTTTCTCCTTGCAACTTAGTGTCTGACACACTCCAGAGTTTTGTTTATTTCCTCTGTTTATTGTCTCCTTCCCGCCACTGGAAAACAAGCTCAAGAAGACAGGGATTCCTGCTATGCTAGCAGGTAAGAAGCATCTGCTCCGTGATAGGCTCTCAGGAAACATTGGTTGAATCAAAGAGTGAAAGAGGATCCTCTCTCATTGACTCAGAGAAGAGTCTCTGTAGAATGATGCTGGATTATATTTTTTCCTCTATGCATCTTAAATGCTTTCTTGAGTCTGGGCATGTGTGTGTACGTGCTTAGTCCCTAAGTTGCTAAGTCATGTCAGACTCTTTGTGACCCCATGGACGGTAGCCTGCCAGGCTCCTCTGTCCATGGGATTCTCTAGGCAAGAATACTGGAGTGGGTTGCCATTCCCTTCTCTGCGGGATCTTCCTGATCCAGGGATTGAACATGGGTGTCCCGCATTGCAGGCAGATTCTTTACCATGGTGCCATCTGGGAAGCCTAAAGTGCTCTTATTGTAAGGACTCCAGTCATGCTGGATTTGACCATCCTACTTCAGCATGACCTCAGCTTAATTAAGTACTCTCGCAGTGGGACTTATTATTTCCAAATAATGTCAAGTCTGGAGACACAGGGGTTAGGACTTCAGCGTACAATTCTGGCAGGAAGCAATTCAAACCATCTCAAGCAGTTAATGTTGTTAACCCACCACGTCAAGCCCCCAGGTAGACTGGAAACTGGGATGTCCTTGGTCCGGTGACCGCAGTGCTCCGATGGCTGTGGGGAAGGGCAGGGTGGTCCCAGCTACGGTCCTGGGGTCAGCTCTGTGCCTGGTTACTTGGTCTGACATGCAGTTTCCTCATCTGGCAAAATGACGCCACCCGCTGCCTCCTCTCCCTGGGCTGGCCGAGGGCAACATCCTGGGTTGGGAGTCGCTGGAGTCAGGGGAGCTGGTGGGAAGGGCAGGGCCAAAGCCACGAGGACAGACTCAGCCAATGTTGACGACTTCAACAGGGTGCAAAGACGGGCTGAAAACAGGTCTGCAGAGGATTCATGTTTTGGATTATTTCCTGGCACTTCTCACTGCTCTGAATGGTTCTGAAAATCACAGCGTGAGAGATGATGAGAAAAGTGGAGAGTAGAGCCCAGATTCCTCCTAAGAACAGATGCCCCAAGATGCCCCCGGTAAGAAGAGATCCTCCAAGGCCTCCGGAAGGGAGAAGCGTGGTCAGCTTGCTAACTGGACCAGAAATAACTGACGTAACTGGTCCTCTATGAACGTGTTCCTCACTGTGGCCATCTGAGCAGACTTTCTCCGGGGCCTCATCTATAAATCATGAGACACAAAACACATTTAAATTGCCCCGAGGTTTAAACACATCTGGGGCAGCTTGTCGGAGTCAGAGCTCAGGCTCCCGGACATCCGGGAGCTAATAGAGGGAGGGACTCAGGGCCAGGGAGAATTAGGCGGTGTTCTGCCTGTTTCAAGATGTCATGTCCTGTTCTGCTATTTTCCCAGCTCACTCCTGGCATGAGGGCATTAGAACTGAAAGCTGCTCTCCTCCCGATGGCCTTTCGTGTGTTTCCTCGTGTTTTAACGCTGCGCAGACAGCTTGGGGTTCCAAACTCAGATCTGCCATGTGACCCTGGTCACTCAGCTCTCTCACTTCTTACCTGGGAAGCTGGGACCTTTGGACAACACCCTGCAGGGCCGTTAGATGATTCCAGGCAAAGTGGATGGATGTCTGGCATGGTGCCGGCATACCGAAAAGGCCACCCTCCCGAGGACGCTGGCAACCGCTCTGGAGAACGGATGCTCCATTTCCTCTGGGTGCTTGGCTCCATCCTCCCTGCTGAAACTTGCTCACAGGAGGGGCCGCACTTGGGAAGACGGTTTGCCGTTCTCCAGGGAAGTCAGGATGTCCCTCCCCTCGGGTCCAGCAGCCCACCCAGTCGTTCTGTGGGCAGGGATACGTGGCCAGCCCGAGAGGCCGGTGCCGCATCCACGTGGTGGAAACAGCAGGGCTGGGTCCACATGCCAGGGCCCTGGGCGAGTCTCCTGCGACGGGAGCCACCCTCCGAGACAGGGCCGAGCCTGACAAACACGCTGGGTGCAGGAAGCTGGGCCCCTCGTGTGCCTCCGTTTACGAGATGTCAGATCGCAGCTGAGCCGTGGGTCTCATGCACCCCGGGGGTGTGGGGCTGAAACCACACAGCGCGCAAGGCCGCCATGACGTCACAGCCGGTCCTGGCCACCTCGGGAAGGGCCCGGGGGCCTCGGGGGCCTGCATGTGCTGCTTCTCGTCCTGGGCTGTGGTTGCTTGCGTAGCGCCCCAGTGAGGCCAACGTTTCTGTTTCACATGCTCTTGGGTGTATGTTTTATGTTGTGTTGTGGGTTTAACCTTGGTGTCCCCTTGGATGCCTGATTCTTATGCTGGAGTCCTCAGGACCTCAAATGGGACCTTCTTTGGAGACAAGGTCTTTACAGATGATCCAATTAAGGTTAGGCCATTAGGGTGGGTCCAACATGCCTGCATCCTTTTAAAAAGGGGATGTTTAAATACAGGGTCTCACATGCACACACACACCACACAGAAAGCAAGTGATGATGAGGGCAGAAGTCTACAGGCCAAGGAACACCGAGGATGGCCAGCAAGCCCCCGGGAACTAGGAGAGAGGCCTGGGAGAGACACCCTCCCTCCCCTCTCAGCCTCAGAAGCAGCCAGCCTGCTGATGCTTGGTCCCAGACCGCTAACCCCCAGACCTGGGAGGCAGCACATTTCTGTGGTTTCAACCCTTTTGCCCCTTCAGGCCTAGCCCTGGTGACAGTGCCTGCTGTTGATCCTGAACAGCCACAGCTTCCCATGGGGGTCCCTCAACCCCAGCCCGTGTCCCTGCAAAGCCCTTTTGCTGAAACCTTGTCATCAGCCCTCCAAGCGAGGCACCCAGACAGCACCCCTGAGTCTCCCCCAAATGCACAGATGATTCCAGAATTACCCAGTGCCCAGCTTGGAGAGGAGGTGTTTAGGGGATGCCCCCAGAACCAAATATGTGATTTTCAAAGGGCCTGAAGCTCTTGGATTCAGTTCAGTTCAGTCCAGTCACTCAGTCGTGTCCGACTCTTTGCAACCCCATGGACTGCAGCACGCCAGGCCTCCCTGTCCATCACCAACTCCCGGAGTTTACTCAAACTCATGTCCATTAAGTCGGTGATGCCATCCAACCATCTTATCCTCTGTCGTCCCCTTCTCCTCCCGCCTTCAATCTTTCCCAGCATCAGAGTCTTTTCAAATGAGTCAGTTCTTCACATCTGGTGGCCAAAGTATTGGGACTTCAACTTCAACATCAGTCCTTCCAATGAATATTCAGGACTGATCTCCTTTAGAATGGACTGGTTGGATCTCCTTGAAGTCCAAGGGACTCTCAAGAGTCTTCTCCAACACCACAGTTCAAAAGCCTCAATTCTTCGGCGCTCAGCTTTCTTTATGGTCCAACTCTCACATCCATACATGACCACTGGAAAAACCAGAGCTTTGACTAGACGGACCTTCGTTGGCAAAGCTCTTGGATTAAAGCATTTAAAAAGTGCAAAGTTATGTAATTATTCATATATTATTCATCCAAGGAGCCTTGGAATTTCTGCCACGTAAGCTCCGTGGCACTCTGGGCCCTTGCTTGTTTTCTGTAATGAAAGCCAAGGCCCTTGCATGTCCCGGCCTGGATTTTCTTTACCTGAGGATTCTGTCACTGCAGTGAATGAAGAGGGTGGGGAGAGAGGCTGCCTGAGGGTAAGAAAGCCTGGCAGCCCGGGGGGGGATGGTCAGTGCAGGACCGGGGCCCCTGGGTGCAGCGGTGGTCGCTGATGTGAGGCAGGCTGTGGTTGGCTGCTCCCGGCGTTGCCTGGGTGCTGACACTTCTGGGAGGAGAGGGCTGAGTGAGGAATTTAGGGAAGGTGCAGAGTCACCCATCAACTCCCCCTGCTCCTGAGCAGCAATGGGAGGTGGGGCGACACCCTCCCTGTCTCAGGACTCCACGGGACCCCTGAGACCTGGGAACAGCATCTGAAGCCCTTTGTCATGCTGCTTCTCCAGCCTCCTGCCCACGGCTGGCGGCCCGGCGGTGAATGAGTCAGCTTCCTGAACCTATTGTGCCCGCGTCACACCTCCGCGCCTTCACCCATGCTGTGCGCTCTGGCTGTGCTGCTGCCGCTTGCAATCAAAATAATCTCAACATAAAGAAAAATGTCAGGGGTAAGACGGGAGGAGAGCTTGGTCCTTTGTGAGTGAGTGAGAGCATCCCGCGGGAGAGATGAGCTCCAGAGCAGTGGGAAAGGTCAGACTCTTTGTGGAGACGGCCCCAGCCCCCTCTTCCCAGGGACCCAGCCACCCCAAGAGTGGTCCAGGCCCTGGGTGAAGACCTCTGGCTGTGGAGTCAGACAGGTGGGATTCAGTCCCAGCCCTGCCGCTTGCCAGCAGCGGGAGCCTGAACAGGTTCCTCCAGGAGCCTCAGTTTCTTCATCTGGGAAACGGGTGATGATGCTTGTCACCCAAGATGGAGGTGACCCATGTAAGAGCTAGTAGGTGGGCTGCTGTGTACGACTCACTCAAAGATGGTCCTGGCTGTGGTTTAGGGTAGTGTTTGGGGACAGAGCTGGCCCCCGGCACCTGTCCTGGTCATGGCAGAGGGTCTTTGAACAGGGGCCTGGGCTGTGGACTAATGATGAGCCACTAAGTATAGGTTTCATGCTCTTGAAGGCATCGCTGAATGGGCGGCTTGAAGAGCAGCTGTTCATTTCTCACAGTTCTGGAAGCTGGGGAGTCCATGATCAAGGTCTAAGATTCCTAGAAGTTTCAGTATCTGGGGGAGGGGGGCTCCCCTCTTGGCTTGGCAGGTGCCGCCTCCTCACAGCGTCCTCATGTGGCCAAGGGAGACAGGAAGGGCCCAAGTCTCTTTCTCTTCTTATACGGACACTAATTCCATCCTGGGGGACCCGCTCTCATGACGCTGTGTAATCTAATCACCTCCCCAAGGCCCCACCTCCAAATACCATCACGTTAGTGGCTGGGGCTTCAGCAGCTGAATTTAGGAGGGAAACGATTCAGTCCATAGCAGAGTGGAAGGCTGGTTTCTGGCCTCTTGATCTTCAGGCTTCTTTGAGCACCCAGACATTGGCTTCCTCCCATGTTTGAAATTTGCTGATTTTGCTAAATGTGATCAGTCTCTGTTAGTGCCTGCCCCCCAAACCTCCATCCTCCTTGCCTGTCACCCCGCTGATCATCCAGGATGAGGGGAATGCTACACCGCGAAAGATCTGTGCTTTGGAGAGGACAAAACACCCTCTAAATGCACATTATTGTTATTGTTATTACAGCATCAGAGCAAAACCACCCGTTCAAAAGAGCTAATTTAGTTAGATCAGGCAGAAGTGCTACTTGAGTTGAAAACTCATTCTCCTTGGCAATATTTTCTTTTGGGTATAAATCAAGAGAAGGGCTTTTAAAATATTTTTAGTGCAAATGTGCTTCAATCATGTGGCCCGTCACCTCTTAGCAGACTTACCTCTCAGGATCCCCACGTGACTGTGGAAATTGGCTTGCCAAGACAGCCTGGCAATCCTTTCTCTATCCAAACCGTACTTGACTTCATCTATTTGAAAAGGAAGCCAGGAAAATCTCCCACAACTTGGCTTGGATAATCAGGTGTCCCGCAGGACGGTGGAAGGTTCCATCGCAGCCCTGACCTCTATGTGGGATTGGACATTACTTTGTAGTTCCGTGGAGGGGTCAGCTCTAGGAAGGTTCCCTCTGCCTTCTCATGAACAAACATAAATGTGAAGTCACTCAGTCGTATCCGACTCTTTGTGACCCCATGCTGTGTAGCCCGCCAGGCTCCTCTGTCCATGGGATTCTCCAGGTAAGAACACTGGAGTGGGTTGCCATGCCCTCTTACAGAGGATCTTCCCAACCCAGTGACTGAACCCCCGGTCTCCTGCGTTTCCTGTATTGCAGGCAGATTCTTTACCAATGAACCACCAGGGAAGCGCTTCTGCTTGTAGAGGTGCTACAAATTCCACCCTTGAACATACAACCCGCAAAGCCTGCTGCAGTTAAATGTCCTTGGGAGGCTGCACTTCCTAAACCAGGACTGATGAGCTAAACAGTCACTCACACGCCCTCGCCCGGGGCAGACACCACTAACTGATCTGGCACAGGGACCTGTGAAGCCTTGATCTCCACCAGCAGCTCCAGGCAGCCACTCCCGTTGGGTCTCAGCTAGCACGTGGGTGGAAGATATTAGCCATCCCAGCCTGAATTCGTGATGGGGTCCAAGAAGATGGGGAAGCAGATGGAGGTGGGGAAGGAGGCAGCTCAGGACAGGAGGGTACACGAGAACAGGCCCCTGAAGAGCAGAGGGGAACGGGGGAACCGAGGAGGCAGCCAGGGGAGGCCACTGCAGGGCGAAGGGGTGTGTGAGCAGAGGCACAGAGGGGCAAGAGGGGGTCGTCTCCCGGAGGGGTGGAGGCCAGCTCCCAGGGTGCAGGCTTTCGCGCTGGTTCTGTGGTGCTGAGCAGGACTGGAATGGGGGAAGTTTGAGGACCTGGGGTCCTGAGGTGGAGGTGAAGGGGCTGCAGAGGTGAGAGTTCAGACTTCGGCTTTGACGGTTGCTGGGTTACTGAGCACAGGGCTCCCCCTCGGAGCCTCACTCTTTCCATCTGTAAATTGGGGATGAGGATCACAGAGGGCTGAGAACCGAGGTGAGGAAACGTGTACTATAATTTACCCCCAGTGCCCAGCATCCAGAGGAGGCTGAACGCAGGAAACACTCAAAAAATGCTGGTTGAACCGCCGAAGGAAGAAAGCCCGAAGCACTTTTCTTTCTTCTTGAAAAGCAGCTCTACGGAGGCACAATTCCCACAACGGTGCAATCCACCGTTGTTAAGTGTGCCATCCGGTGAGGTTCAGCACATTTCTAGATTCGCAGTCGGCCCTCGGTCTGGTCCTGGGACCCAGCCAGTGCCCGTCTGCAGTCAATCCCCACCCCACCCCGGCTCCAGGCGACCACGGGTCTGCTTTCTGTTTCGATGGATTGGCCTCGTGTGCACATTTTGAAATAAATAGAATTTCACAATATGTCAGTTTGGAGTCTGGCTGTCTCACACTTGGCTTGATGTTCTGGAGGTTTGTCCGTGGTGTGGGACGCATCAGATAGTCACTCATTCCCTTTCATTGATAAAGAGCGTTTCCTTGGAGGCGTCGGCTATATTTTGTTTATTCGCTGCTCCTTTGATGAACTTCTGCGCTGTTTCTAGTTTGGGGCTGTAATGAATGATAATGAATAATGCTGCTGTGAACATCCACATATAGTCTTGGTGTGGGTGGATGTTTTATTTCTCTCTGGTGAATTCTTTTTATTTATTTTTCTGGCGTTGCTGAGTCTTCGTTGTGGCATTGATAGCTTACGGTGAACAGAGTCGGATTCGGATTACAGTGTCAGATTTGAGATCTCTGAAAAAGATTTAGCTTCAGGACCAGAGAGCAGGCTTGCCCACTCAGGGCTCTTGTGTGGGAGAAGTTTTATTACAGTGAGAGGGGCAGAGAAAGCTTCTGACAGACATCGGAATGGGACAGAGAGCGCCCTACTCCCTAGTCTTTGGCAAGGGAATTATATACTTTTTAATTAGTTATTACAATAAATCAAAAGAATGTCTCAAGCTGGTGGAAATTTTACCAGACCCATTCCCACAATTTACATTTTAGGATAACAGGATTAGAATTTAACAATAGAAAGATCCTACCAGATCCACTCCCATAATTTACATTCTAAAATAATAGGATTAGTCAGAAGGTTTTCAGGAAAGAGAAACTGTCCTCAAGCAGGATACACTGTTGTTATAGAACTGACTCTTTGCGGCCCCATGGACTGTAGCCTACCAGGCTCCTCTGTCCATGGGATTTTCCAGGCAAGAATACTGGAGTGGGTTGCCATTTCCTTCTCCAGGGGATCTTCCCAATCCAGGGATCAAACCCGGGTCTCCCATATTGTAGGCAGACGCTTTACCGTCTGAGCCACCAGGGAAGTCTATAGAATCCCTACTACAGAGTTTAAACTGAGTTGTTTGCTGTGTAATCAATCATCAGTTCCGGGCTTAAAGAAAAAAACGTTTCATGTGGCTAAGACTAAGGAATGTAGAGAAAAAAAAAGGTTGTCCTTTCCTCCTCCTTGAGAACCCCAGACCCCTCTCTCCTGGGGGACCCCCGGACTTCTTATCAACCTGCCTACTAATTGACTCTCTCAGCATGTAAAGTCTCAGATTTTTGTTGTGGCATGCAGAGTCTTTGGCTGTGGCTTTCAACTCTCAGTTGCATCATATGGGATCTAGTTCCCTGACCAGGGATCACATTGAGATAGATAGATAGATAGATCGCATTGAATCTTAGCCACTGCATCACCAGGGAAATCCCTCTCTCGAGTGGATTCTTGAGTGAACTTGCTCTCACACCCCTGAGAGGTGGGTACCCTTATAGTCACCCCCATTTTACAAATGAGGGGAGTAAGGCTCAGAGGTATTGAATGTGTTGTGCAAAGTCAATTATCACTGTTTAAGAAACTTGTCAGCTTCTTTTTCCCAAAGTGGTTGTGCCATTTCCACCCGGGTGTACATTTCCACCGCAGCAATGTCTGCTGCGCTCACGTCCGTGTATCTTATTCGCGTCTGCCTTCTTTATTATGGTTACTTCTGTGGGTGTGTAGGAGCAGATCGCTGCAGTTTTAATTTGTATTTCTCTAATGACTAATGATGTTGAATGCCTTCTCATGTGCTTATTATCCATTCACGTATCTCCTCTGGTGAAATGTCTATTCAGTTCTTGTGTCCATGTTTGAATTGCTTTTTATTTTTGGTGGAGTCTTCTCAAGGTTTAAGAATTCACATATTCTGGATACAAGGTTATTTTATACCCTACTGAGTTCTCTCTGCACTTTTGCCAAAAATCTATTACCTAGCTGGATTTATTTCTGGACTCTGAATTCTGTTCCATTGATCTATACGTTTTTCCTTCCGTGAGTGTCCCAGTGTCTTAATTACTAAGGCTTAACACAGCCCTTCCCGACTGTCTGCAGGGCTGGCGTTGGGGGCCTGCTGCAGGAGAGCCCAGCCTAGCGCCTCTGCCAGGAGAGCAGCCTCCAGGACCCCCAGGAAGCAAATTAAAGCACATGTAACCCAAAGCAATGGCACCCCACTCCAGTACTCTTGCCTGGAAAATCCCACAGACAGAGGAGCCTGGTGGGCTGTAGTCCATGGGTTTGCTAAGAGTCGGACACGACTGAGTGGCTTCACTTTCACTTTTCACTTTCACACATTGGAGAAGGAAATGGCAACCCACTCCATTGTTCTTGCCTGGAGAATCCCAGGGATGGGGGAGCCTGGTGGGCTGCCATCTATGGGGTTGCCTAGAGTCGGACATAGAGAAGCAACTTAGCAGTGGTAGCAGCAACAGGAAGTTATAAATCAGGTAAAATAAGTCTTCCAACTTAGCTGTTTTAAAAAATTATTTTGGCAATTCTAAGTCTTTTGCATTGCTATATAAAATTTAGGATCAGTGTATAGATTTCCATAAAAAAAAGCCTAATGAGATTTTATAGGAATTACATTGGATTTATTGATCAATTTGTAAAGAATTGCCATTTTGGCAATATTGAGTCTTCCAGTCCATGAACATGGACTATTTCTCCATTCATTTAGAGCCTCTTTAACCTCCCTCTCAGCATTGTTTGGTAGATTACAGTCTTTCAGGTCTTGCAGTTCTTTTGTTAAATTTATTCCTAAGCACTTTATTCTTTTCGAAGCAATTGTAAATGGAATTGTTTCCTTCATGTCATTTTTGGATTGCTTGTTCCTAGTATATAGAAATACAGTTGAGTTTTGTATATTGATCTTGTATTGTGCAGTCTTGCTAATCTTGTTTATTAGTTCTAATGTGTCTTTACGGATCTCTGGGGATTTTCTACATAAGGGATCGCATCATCTGTGAATATACATAGTTTAATGTGTTCATTTTGAATCTGGATGCTTTGATTATTTGTCTTTTTGCTCTGCTTATAACCTCTGGTCAAATATTGAATAAAAGTGGTACAAACAGATGTCCTCGCCTTTTTCCTGATCTTTGAGGGGAAGGCATTCAGTTTTTGTTTTTGTTTTCATCATTAAATATGACATTACCCATGGATTTTTGTAGATGTCCTTTTTCAGGCTGAGGAAGTTCACCTTTATTTCTACTTTCTTGAGCTTTTTCTTTCTTTCTTTTTTGTTTTATCATCAGTGGGTACTGTGTTTTAAAAATGCTTTTTCTGTGAGATAATCATGTGATTTTTCCCTTGTTCTCGTGATATAGTGTATTACATTAGTTGATATGTGGATGTAAACAAATCTTGAATTCCTAGGATAAATTCCACTGGGTCATGTTGTAGAATCCTTTTTACATGTTGCTGAATTCAGTTTGTTAATATTTTGAAATTAAAAGACGCTTGCTCCTTGGAAGAAAAGCTATGACCAACCTAGTTCAGTTCAGTTCAGTTCAGTCGCTCAGTTCTGTCCGACTCTTTGCAACCCCATGAATTGCAGCACACCAGGCCTCCTTGTCCATCACCAACTCCCAGAGTTCACTCAAAGTCACGTCCATCCAGTCGGTGATGCCATCCAGCCATCTCATCCTCTGTCGTCCCCTTCTCCTCCTGCCCCCAATCCCTCCCAGCATCAGAGTCTTTTCCAATGAGTCAACTCTTTACATCACGTGGCCAAAGTATTGGAGTTTCAGTATTAGCATCAGTCCTTCCAAAGAACACCCAGGACTGATCTCCTTTAGAATGGACTGGTTGGATCTCCTTGCAGTCCAAGGGACTCTCAAGAGTCTTCTCCAACACCACAGTTCAAAAGCATCAATTCGTTGGTGCTCAGCTTTCTTCACAGTCCAACTCTCACATCCATACATGACCACAGGAAAAACCATAGCCTTGACTAGACGGACCTTTGTTGGCAAAGTAATATCTCTGCTTTTCAATATGCTATCTAGGTTGGTCATAACTTTCCTTCCAAGGAGTAAGCGTCTTTTAATTTCATGGCTGCAGTCACCATCTGCAGTGATTTTGGAGCCCCCAGAAATAAAGTCTGACACTGTTTCCACTGTTTCCCCATCTATTTGCCATAAAGTGTTGGGACCAGATGCCATGATCTTCATTTTCTGAATGTTGAGCTTTAAGCCAACTTTTTCACTCTCCTCTTTCACTTTCCTCAAGAGGCTTTTTAGTTCCTCTTCATTTTCTGCCATAAGGGTGGTGTCATCTGCATATCTGAGGTTATTGATATTTCTCCTGGCAATCTTGATTCCAGCTTGTGCTTCTTCCAGCCCAGCATTTCTCATGATGTACTCTGCATATAAGTTAAATAAGCAGGGTGACAATATACAGCCTTGACATACTCCTTTTCCTATTTGGAACCAGTCTGTTGTTCCATGTCCAGTTCTAACTGTTGCTTCCTGACCTGCATACAGATTGCTCAAGAGGCAGGTCAGGTGGTCTGGTATTCCCATCTCTTTCAGAATTTTCCACAGTTTATTGTGATCCACACAGTCAAAGGCTTTGGCATAGTCAATAAAGCAGAAATAGATGTTTCTCTGGAACTCTCTTGCTATTTCCATGATCCAGCGGATGTTGGCAATTTGACCTCTGGTTTCTCTGCCTTTTCTAAAACCAGCTTGAACATCGAGAAGTTCATGGTGCACGTATTGCTGAAGCCTGGCTTGGAGAATTTTGAGCATTACTTTACTAGCGTGTGAGATGAATGCAATTGTGACCAACTTAGATAGCATATCAAAAAGCAGAGATATTCCTTTGCCGACAAAGATCTGTCTAGTCAAAGCCATGGTTTTCCCAGTAGTCACGTATGGGTGACTGAAGAATTGATACTTTTAAACTGTGGTATTTGAGAAGACTCTTGAGAGTCCCTTTGACAGCAAGGAGATACAACCAGTCAATCTTAAAGGAAATCAGTCCTCAATATTCATTAGAAAGACTGATGCTGTGGCTAAAACTCCAATACTTTGGCCACTTGAGGGGAAGAGCTGACTCATTTGAAAAGACCCTGAAGCCGGGAAAGATTTAAGGCAGGAGAAAAAGGGGAGACAGAGGATGAGATGGTTGGATGGTGGCATCACCAACTCGACAGACATGAGTTTGAGCAAGCTCTGGGAGTTGGCGATAGACAGGGAAGCCTGGTATGCTTCAGTCCATGGGGTTGCAAAGAATCAGACACGACTGAGCGACTGAACTGAACAGAACTGATACTTAGGGTTTTGATATCAATTTAATAAGGAATAGATAAATTAAAAATATCTTCCCTCTTCCTCTATTTTCTGAAGAGTTTGTGAAGGATTGATAATATTTCTTCTTTAAATAGCAATATTTGGTAGACTTCGCCAGTGAAGCTGTGTGGTCTGGGCTTTTCTTGTGGGAAGATTTAAGATAATTAACTCAGTTTCTTTGTTGCAGGTCTATTAAGATTTTATATTTCATCCTTTTAAAAAATATTTAGTTGTTTATTTGGCTATGTCAGTTCATCTGTCTAGTTGCCACGAGCAGGCTTAGTTGTCCTGTGGTATGTGGGACCTTGGTTGCCTGACTCGAGGTCAAACCCACATCCCAAGCATTGGAAGGCAGGTTCTGAACCACTGGACCACCAGGGAGTCCCAGATTTTATATTTCATCTTGAACCAGTGTTGGTGATTTGTATATTTCTAGAAATTATTTTCTGTGTTATTGGCCATGATACCCTCTTTTCATGCTTGATTTTGGTAATTTGTATATCTTGTCTCTTTTGTTTTTCTTCATCCATCTAGCTAAAAGACTGCCAATTTTTGTTGTCTTTTTAAAGAACCAGCTTTTAGTTTCATTGATTTTCTCCATTGCTTTTCTGTTTTTTTATTTCACTGACTTCTGTTCTAATCTTTCCTGTTTTCCTTTCTTCTGCTTAATCTTCTTTTTCTAGTCTCTTTAAGTTACTTAAGACATTTTATTCTCTTTTCAGAGACAGGCATTCCCTTTTACACACTTCTGTACCTGCATGCTGTGAACTGTCATATATTGTTGGGGTTTTCGACCATTTAAAACTAGTTTCTAATCCTCTTGTGATTGTCTCTTTGACCCTTGAGTTAATTAGAACTATGTTGTTCGGTATGGAAATATTTGGGACTTCCACAGCTTTCTCTCTGTGGTGACATCTGATTTGAATGCCTGCATTTTTTTCTGGATTTATACTCAGGAATGGAATTGCTGAATCATATGGTAGTTCTATTTTTAGTTTTATGAAGAAACTCCATACTATTTTCCATAGTGCACGAGGGTTCCCGTTTCTCCACATCTTCTCCAGTATTTGCTATTGTAGACTTTTTGATGATGACCATTCTGACAGGTATGGCATTGTTTTATGGTATTTCTTTGTTCTATCCTTTTATTTTCAACTGATTTGTGTCTTTGGATCTAATATATTGCCTCCTGTAGATAGTGTGTAGTTGTATCTTGCTTATTTATCTTGTGTGACAATCCTTGCCTTTTGACTGGGATGTTTAGTCTATTCACGTTTTATGTAATTTATATATACGTCATTATACTGGTCATTTAGCTGTTTTCTCTGTTTTTCCTGTGGGCTCTTCTTGTTGTTGTCTAGTTCTTCTCTTCTTCATTTATTGTTCTCTTTTGTGCTAAATATTTTTAATGTCCTATTTTAATTTCTTTAAACATATTTTAAATTATTTTCTTTGTGGTTGCCCTAGGGACTGCAAAATATATTTTAATTTGTCACAATCTACTTCAGATTAATACTGACTTATTTTCAATCAAATGTGGAAGCTTTGCTCTAATATAGTTTCAATTTCCCCCTCTTTGTGCTATGCTGCTACTACTAAGTCGCTTCAATCATGTCCGACTCTGTGCGACCCCATAGACAGCAGCCCATCAGGCTCCCCGGTCCCTGGGATTCTCCAGGCAAGGACACTGGAGTGGGTTGCCATTTCCTTCTCCAATGCATAAAAGTGAAAGTGAAGTCGCTCAGTCGTGTCCGACTCTTTGCGACCCCATGGACTGCAGCCTACCAGGCTCCTCCGTCGGAGTATCACATATATATTACATTTTTAGTGTTATAAGCCCAGCAATAAGAAGACATGATTATTATGAATGTCTTCTACAGAATTTAACAGAATACTTGTATGGTATTTTACATTAACCCTCACGTTTACCATTTCTGGTGCTTTTTATTTCTTTTTATTGATTTCTTTTACCATCTGGTGTCATTTCTTTTCACCCTGAGGGACTTCATTCAGTATTTTTTGTAAGACAAGTCTGTTAGCCATGAATTCTATTACTCTGTCTATCTCAATTCCATCTACATTTTTTGGAGGATAGTTTTGCTGGACATAGAATTCTTAGTGGCAGGTTTTTTTTTTTTTCACTTAGCATTTTGAATATGTCATTCTGCAGCATCTGTCATCTGCTTTTTCCCCTGTGAATCACATTGTTCCCCAAATACCTAATGAGCTGGCTTTCTCTTCCTTCTTTCATGTTTTTCTCCTTGTCTTTTAATAAGCTGATGATGATGTGCCTAGGTGCACACTTCTGTATTTAACCTCCTTGGGGTTTCTTGAGTTTCTTGGATGTTTAAAATTTTTTCATCAATTTTGAAAACTTTTGCCCATTACTTCTCAACTGTTTTTTCAGCCCTGTTCTCTCTCTCCTCCCCCCGAGACCTACATAATCCATAAGTTTGTGTGCTTGATGTTGTTCTATGGGTCTCTGAGGCTCTGTTCATTTTTCATCAATATTTTATTTCTTTCTGTTCTTCATGTTGATAGTTTTCCTTACTCTATCTTCAAGTTCACTGATTCGCTATCTCAAATCTGCCACTGGTTCTTTTACATTATTCCTCCTCCTTATTGAGACTCTTTACTTATTCATTTTTTATTGCTATGCTTTCTTTTAATTTTTTGATCATACTTCTGATTCAGTTCAATTCAGTTCAGTCACTCAGTCATGTCCGACTCTTTGCGACCCCATGAATCGCAGCACGCCAGGCCTCCCTGTCCATCACCAACTCCCGGAGTTCACTCAGACTCACGTCCATTGAGTCGGTGATGCCATCCAGCCATCTCATCCTCTGTCATCCCCTTCTCCTCCTGCCCCCAATCCCTCCCAGCATCAGGGTCTTTTCCAATGAGTCAACTCTTCGCATGAGGTGGCCAAAGTACTGGAGTTTCAGCTTTAGCATCAGTCCTTCCAAAGAACACCCAGGACTGATCTCCTTTAGAATGGACTGGTTGGATCTCCTTGCAGTCCAAGGGACTCCCAAGAGTCTTCTCCAACACCACAGTTCAAAAGCATCAATTCGTCAGCATTTAGCTTTCTTCACAGTCCAACCCTCACATCCATACATGACCACTGGAAAAACCATAGCCCTGACTAGACGGACCTTTGTTGGCAAAGTAATATCTGTGCTTTTCAATATGCTATCTAGGTTGGTCATAACTTTCCTTCCAAGGAGTAAGCGTCTTTTAATTCATGGCTGCAATCACCATCTGCAGTGATTTTGGAGCCCCCAGAAATAAAGTCTGACACTGTTTCTACTGTTTCCCCATCTATTTCCCATGAAGTGATGGGACCAGATGCCATGATCTTAGTTTTCTGAATGTTGAGCTTTAAGCCAACTTTTTCACTCTCCTCTTTCACTTTCCTCAACAGGCTTTTTAGTTTCTCTTCACTTTCTGCCATAAGGGTGGTGTCATCTGCATATCTGATTAGCTACTTTGAAATCTTTCACTACCACCAGTTTCTGGAGATCTCTAAAGACTGCCTACTCCCAGATATTGGTCATATTTTCCTGTTTATTTGCATTTCTTAATGATTTTGTTGTTGAAAACTGGACATTTTGGGTTATATCTTGTGTCAACTCTGGATTTTTATTTCCTCCAGATGATTGTTGCTATTTTTTGTTTATTTGTTTAAACATGCGTGGGTTAAATCTGTGAAATTTGTCTCTGATGCTGGTCCTTTGTTTTTAATTTCTAATTTTTAAGTCTGGCTTTTGAGTCCCTGTCTCTGCATAGCTTACCAGCACTTCCCTGGTGGCTCACATGGTAAAGTGTCTGCCTGCAATGTGGGAGACCTGGGTTCAATCCCTGGGTGGGGAAGATCTTCTGGAGAAGGAAATGGCAACCCACTTCAGTATTCTTGCCTGGAAAATCCCTTGGATGGAGGAACCTGGTAGGCTACAGTCCATGGGGTCGCAAAGAGTTGGACATGATAAGAATTGATGCTTTTGAATTGTGGTGTTGGAGAAGACTCTTGGGAGTCCCTTGGACTGCAAGGAGATCCAACCAGTCTATTCTGAAGGAAATCAGCCCTGGGATTTCTTTGGAAGGAATGATGCTAAAGCTGAAACTCCAGTACTTTGGCCACCTCATGCGAAGAGTTGACTCATTGGAAAAGACTCTGATGCTGGGAGGGATTGGGGGCAAGAGGAGAAGGGGACGACAGAGGATGAGATGGCTGGATGGCATCACTGACTCGATGGACATGAGTCTGAGTGAACTCTGGGAGTTGGTGATGGACAGGGAGGCCTGGCGTGCTGCGATTCATGGGGTCGCAAAGAGTCAGACACGACTGAGCGACTGAACTGAACTGAAGTGACTGAGTTCACTTTCACTTTCACTTTGAGTCCGTGTCTCTGCATAGCTTAGAGGCATTTGATCAGAGGTCATTCTGAAACACCTTGAGCTAGGACGCCTTCTAAGCTCTGTCAAAGACCTGTGTGTGGATAGAGGAGCACATTCAAAATTCAAGCCCTTATAGCCTGCCTGGCTTTTGCTTTTCACCAGGCCTCGTATGTTTCCTGTGTACGCACATAGTCATAGGGTCAGCTAGGAGTCTGGGGTGGCCTTGGGTCCTTTTTAGAGGCGCACAGCTTTGGCCATTCTACACAATCTCCAAGACACTAATTTCCATGAACAGGGCTACTGGCAAGGCCATCACCCACTGTTCCAAGCTGTGTGATTTCCCTTCGCCTGTGGCCTTGCAGCTGCTGGTCCTCATGACCTGCCCTGTCTTGCAGAATCTCTGAGTCTCTCCAGCTGGGACAGTGGCGTGAGAGCAGCCCTGGGCCAGAATGCCCCTCTTTGTACCTGAAGTTCAGCAGTTTTCAAGCATAAACACTTCTCTGGTGGTTGCATGCTTTTGGATGACTTCCAGGGCATGGAAATGGTTGTTGTTGTTTTTTTTTTTTGTCAATTTGTGCAATTTTAGAATTGATTTTTGAAGAGAGGATTTGCCAACCTCTTCATTTGGCTGTTAAGTGGAAGTTCTGCCTCCCTGAAGTGCATTTTCGATTGTGAATGTTCTGGGCACAGTTCAGGGTCCTTGGGAGGATGGGGGTAGGGGAGAAGAGGCTGGATATGAAGCTATAAAAGTTGGCTCAAGTGGATAAGACCTCATTTAGCAGACGAGGAAAATAGTCACATTCACAATGGAAGGGATCTTTCCAAGTTCTCAAAGCTCAGTCCATGGAGTGGTGACATGGGACATGGGTCTCCCGACTCCTAGTCCAGTGCTTTTTTCCTTCCACAAATTGCTGTTTATTTTAGCAGTTGTAGTTTAGAAGTCTGAATGTCTAGGATTTTCCAATGTAACAGTGTAAATGATCCCCCCATCCATCCACCCATCCACCATCCATCCACACACCCATCCATCTATCTATCCATCCATCCATCCATCTATCCACCCACCTAATCACCCATCTACCCATCTACCCATCCACCCATCCATCCACACACCCATCCATCTATCTATCCATCCATTCACCCACCTACCCAACCATCCACCCATCCATCCACACACCCATCCATCCATCCATCTATCCATCCACCCACCCACCATCCACCCACCCATCTACCCATCCATCCACACATCCATCCATCATCCATCCATCCTCCCATCCACCATCCATCCACCCATCTACCTATCCACCTACCCAACCACTCACCCATCTACCCATCCACCCATCCATCCACACACTCATCCATCTATCCATCCATCCATCCATCCAATATGGATTGAGAGCCTACTGTATACCCACCACGGTGCTGGACAGTGAGGCCAAGTGGAGAACAAAAACTGGCACAGTCCCAGGGCTCAGGAAGCTTATGGTCTCTAAGTGGGGACCCCAGCCTCAGGGAAAGGCTTTTGCAAGAGCCATTTGAAAGAAGCATCCCATTTTCCTCTGCTAGTCTTGGTTAAGGCAGGAACACTTTCCAAGGAAAACAGCAAGTTTTCCCTCAAACCATGATTTTCAACCAAAATTTTATTCATGGAAAATTTTATTTTTGAAAAAATGCTAAGTGTAGAAAGTGTTTACATTAAAAAAATCAGTTTCATATACAATAATTTTAAAGCAAACATTTTGATTTCTAAAGTGACACTTAAAGGTAGGAATACAGTGAGTTCCCTTTTAGAATGTTTATTGGAATTGAAGGCTTTGAAAACCTCTGCTCCAGACCAATCTATCATCATGAGGTCTTGGCCTTACACAGAGAGTGTTACAGAGCACCACGGCACTCAAACACTTGCCAAGTGCTTTTGGCTGGCTGTGTGATGCCAAGGAACCATATGGAAACTGAAAAATTCAGGAAAGAGCTGGATGCCTTATCTATATGACAACAAACAATCAGATATTTGGAAGCAAGAGATTTTGGACTAAATCTTATCATCCTCTGGGAATTCCTAAATATCAGTACAACCTCAGAGGTGTTGCTTATTTTACCCTAGGGTTCTCTTTTCCTTTTTTCCCCTGGGTGATCTCATTCAACAGTCATGCCCAAATCTGCACCTCAAGCCGGGAGACTTTGCTGATCACCATTTCCAAGGATCTCTGGAGCCTCCCTGCCAGCATGACAGTGACAAGTAGGGCTCGCCAAACGTCCACGTGCTGTGGGGAGGAGGAGACCATGAACCCAGGTTCTGGGCAGTGGGGCGTGAGTGCTGGGGTGCCTGCCAGGTCCAGTCTCCACAAAATGTCCATGCAGTCCTCTCTCCTCTGCCTCCAGGGTCACCTGTTGTGACCGGAGGACCGCAGGATGGAGGAGGGCCCGTCAACCTGCCTCAGACTTTGTGAGTTAATGTGCTGCACCTTTTCTGGGTTACCCCTCTGAAATTGGGGTTAAACTTTGCCACTGCAGCCCAGCCTGGCCTCACCTAACACCTCCAGGATGCCCCACAGATACCTTCTCCTTCAAATTTGTTCCCCGAGGAGGAACATGGCATCCTCGTTCTCCCAAGTACCTCAGAGCCTCTTTGACTCCCCCCTCCTTTTCATCTTGCACAATCCCAGGTTCTGGGGACGTCCTCCTCTCCACGGCTGCCCATGACTCTGCTCAGGTCTCATTGCCACTCTCCTGGACCAGTGCCATGGTCCCTGGCTGGTCTCCTGTCTCCTTTCCAAGCTCCAGCTTTCAGAATCTGCTGGAAGCAGCTTTCCAAAACACAAATCTGATCATGCTGTTCCTTTTCTGAAAACCCTAGAAGGGTCTCTTTGATCTCAGGAGAAGCCCATTCTCTCCTCCAATCTAAAGGGCATGGCTCCATCCTACACAGTCAGCCTAACGTGCCCCCCCCCACCCCCATGCGGACCCGGCACCTTCATTCCTTTGACCCTTGTCTGTGCTGCACTCTCTGTTTTACTCCAGCTGGGTCCCAACTCATCACTCAAGACCTGCTCAAATGTATTTCTTTCTGACACAGCCCCTCAGGCAGAATAAATTCTTCCCTCCCTGTGCCTTCCTT
Source organism: Bubalus kerabau (assembly GCF_029407905.1). Taxonomy (NCBI): domain Eukaryota; kingdom Metazoa; phylum Chordata; class Mammalia; order Artiodactyla; family Bovidae; genus Bubalus; species Bubalus kerabau. The sequence goes on from NC_073630.1 coordinate 117,670,095, forward strand.
GTGCTCAGCACATATTTCTGTAATAGCCCGTGTTCTCTGGGGTGTTCATGCTGTTAAGTGGAAGTAAAGAACTACAGGGTCAGAAAGTCGGGGGAAAAACTGAATTAATCAAAGTCAAGCAGATTGCTAAACTGCAGGACTTTTCTGTCCTTAATCTGCACATGTCACAGCATAGAGTTGGGGTGTTTCCTAAGCCACGCACCCCACAGAAATACCCTCTGAGCATCTCACAGATGCTCATCTATCCCCACACAACTATTGACCATTCTCACTGAACACACGAGGAGATGGAAGTCCAGAGACACTCAGTGACTCACCTGCAGGGCCCAGAACACGCTCAGCTCCAGGCTCACTCCTCACCCCCACTCTGAGCTCATTTCCCGCAATGAACGCCGATTACGCCTCCACGAGGGGGGCACTTTCAGACACGGGGCACCCACGTGGCAGGAAGGTATTGCCAGTGCATTCACAGCCGCGTCCAAACCAGGACTGCGAGCACCCTTGTCCAGGCTGCCTCTCTCCAGCTGTGGGATCCAAGACAGGTTACTTAGCTTCTCTGGGCTTCTCTGCTTCTAAGATCAGAATAACTGTGCACCAGAACACTGGTACATGGGGGGCAGCTGGCATGCTTTGCCCCCTCTTGCAATTCCAATGAACCCTGGTGTGTGGTGGAGGTGGGGGTGTGTAGGGGAAACTTGGCCTTCCGCCGCGGGTGAGGCTGAGGAGGATGTGGGCCCCCCAAGGCCAGCTGTGTCCCCCTCTTTGCCCTCTGCCCTGCTTTGGTCTTCTCCTTCACATTCATTGGGCTCCTACCGTGGCCCGGGCCTGTGCCAAGACTCTGGCCTCGGCCGTTTACCCCAAGGACGGTCTCTGTTTGTTTGAAGGTCTGTCACTCCTGAGTCCAGCCTTCCTCCCTCCGCCCTGCCTGCCAGAGGGACCAAACTGGGCTCTGGCCCCAGGTGAGGGGCCCCATGTTCCTGGGCCCATGGGGGCTACGTTCCCAGGCCTCCCCTGGTACCCACAGGAGATGACTTGGTATTGCGGTGGTCCAAGGCCCCGAGGGCTCCCTCCTGAGTCACACCTACACCTGGGAGGAAAGGGGAGCTCCCTCCCAAGTCACACCTCCGCCCTGTAGGGCAGGGGTGTCTGAGACAGCACCCTGCCTGAATGGGCCGGTGCTGGTCTCTGCCCCCCATGGCTCTGTGTGACATGGACAGATGGGAGCGACAGGGCTCAGGGGTGGCCCAGGCTCAGGCCCCACAGCTGCACTTCCCTGCTGCATGGGGTGGGCTGGCCACTGTCCACGCTGGGAGCCTTGGTCTCACCAGGTGTCAATGGAGCCGATCCCGGCCCCACCGGCTTTGGGGGAAGACAGAGGTGAAAGCCAAGGCAGAGGAGCCTGGCCTGGAGGGACCCCCCTCACCCCCAGGCCCACCCCCCACCCCTGAGCTCATAGGCATGTGGGGAAGCCCAAGTTCACGGCCACCCCTGTGCTGCTGGTGGAGACCTGGGCAAGCCCCCCACCTTGTTATGCTGTGCTGTAGCTTCTTCCACTGTGAAGAGGAGATGGTGGTGGTGCCCTCCCCGCCAGGGGTAGGGTGGTGCAGCCCCCCTCTCCTACCGGACAAAGGTGTGACTCAGGAGGGAGCCCCCCTCTCCTCCCGGGTGGAGATGTGACTCGGGAGGGAGCCCCCCTCTCCTCCCGGGTGGAGGTGTGACTCAGGAGGGAGCCCCCCTCTCCTACCAGGTGGAGATGTGACTCGGGAGGGAGCCCCCGTCTCCTCCCGGGTGGAGGTGTGACTCAGGAGGGAGCCCCCCTCTCCTCCCTGCAAAGCGCCGGGGGCAGAGCTGGCGGGGCCGCGCAGGGAGAGCGCCTCCATGTCTCTGCCCCCGTGTCATTGACCCGCCTGCCGACATCGCTGGTGCTGACCTTCCTGAGTCTGGGCGCTGGCTCTGGTCACCGCCTGGTCCCCCGGAAACCACGATGGATGCTCCAGGGACCAGGGCCTTCTCTCCCCGCCCGGCTCCGCCCTGCATGCAGCCCCTGGAAGCTCTTCCTCTAAGGTCCCTGCATGGTTTTCCTCCAGCTCCTGCCCCATGCTGCTCCCTCTGCCAGGACCATGCTTCCCTGTCTCTCCATCAGCTCCTGTTTTGGCCCTCCGATGATTTCGTCTCACCCCTTCCCTGTTCTCTCCTGGGAGCCTGGACTCAAGCCAGGCACACAGTAGGTGCTCAGCAAACATTTGATGAGCAGGAGAGAAATGAACCGAGCTGTTTGCAGCACCTGCTGTGCGGCGTTTGTGATTAAAGAGCGAGCCCTGATGGCCGGAACTGGCTGGTGGTCATCTGCGCCCTGTCCGGTCGGGCTCCTGCCTGGCTGGTCTCTCATGCATCAAGGGTTTGGGGGCCCACAGCGTTGATGCTCCAGGATGGAAACCCCTGCCTCCAGCAGGAAGCAGCCACCACCGCCATGGCTGCCCCCTTACCATGCACCCAAGGGCCCACCGCCGCTTCCTCTCTCTCCCCTCCATCAGTCTGGCCATGGGGCCTCGTCTTTCTTCTCTGTCTGGATACACTTCCCTTCCGTCTCGGGATCAGACTTCTCTCCTAACCGGCCAACCCCACTGCCACCTCTGTCTCCCTTGACAACCTGGTAATGAGGTTGTAGCGCTGATCCTTCCCCTCAAAGCTGTCCCCTCTAACCCTGTTGTTCACTGACAGTCATTAGGAGACTTGTCTGCAAGTCACAGCTGCCCCCCTGCCCCGGAGCAGGTACGGAACGTCTCAGGGTCCCTGGGGGCTGAGTGGGGTGGCTGAGGGAGTGGCTGGGGCTCCCCTCTGTGGAAGCCAGCCCCCCACCAGCCTGTCCAGATGCTCAGCCTCCCTCCTACTAGGCCCCCCAGTGTCCCTGGTGAGGTTTTTTATGATTTCTTGACCATCTTTGAGATGGTCAGGCTGGGGAAGCTGTATCTGTTGAGCTTTGCCATGACTATAAAGATAAAATGTCACTAAATTAAATTAAAATATAATATTAAAATATTATCAAAGAGACCTTTGATAATTAAAAAAATCTTGAGATGCTTAATGAGGAAGTGGTCTGATTAAAAGCTGGAGAGACAAAGCCTGGCGGGCTACTCTCCACCGGGTTGCAGAGTCGGACACGACTAAGCATGCGGGTGTGGGGTGGGCCCAGGAACCAGCGTTTCTAACCAGCTGCCATTAACGCAGATGCCTCTGGTCCAGAGACGACACACGGAGCTCCCCCGAGTCAGGGCTGCTCTGGCCCCATTTTACAGGCGAGGCAAGTTTCTGAAGCAGGTGAAGCTGGGCCCTTCCCAGGACGCCCAGCTGGTGCATGAGGACGTGGGCCTTGGAACCCTTCGGGTGAATCACAGCCCCCTTGAGAGCTCGTTCGGAGGTTCCAGCAGGGGAGCCCAGCTACTCGTATACCTTGACGGGAGACCGGTCCTCCTCCACCGGGGGTGGGCATCCTCTTCGACTGCACGTGGAGCTGTGAGGGAGGAAAGGGACAGGGCCTGGCCAGTGGATTGGCTGAATCCACCCTGGCGGTCAGCGGGGTGAAAAATGGCGCGACCAGATCGCTTCATGTTGAGGTTTGACAGAAATCAACAAAATTCCGTAAAGCAATTATCCTTCAATTAAAAAATAAATGAAAAAAATTACTGCCCCTGCCTGCTGTGACCATCCTCACCTTTAAATTGGGGAGAACAGGACTGCCCCATATGGACATCAGAGGTTCAGTGAATGCTTCCATCCAAACAGTGCCCGGCCCAGAGGAGCTGCCCCACAAGGGGCACTGACCATGTATTACTCCTGTTACTATTACTGGGAGGACGAGTTGAAGGGCACCCCTCTGAGCAACTTCCCCCTGAACCTCAGAAGGCAACGCCCCTTCCTTTAGGCTCCCAGACACCTCCCTGGGGGCACCTGCTTCCCTGATGTCGCTCTCTGTTCAGCTATGTGCCTCCCCCACCAGACTGTGCCCCTCCCCCATCATCAGACTGTAGACTCCACGACCAGACTGTGCGCCTCCCCCATCATCAGACTGTGAACTCCACCGTCAGACTGTGAACTCCACCGTCAGACTGTGCGCCTCCCCCATCAGACTGTGCGCCTCCCCCATCAGACTGTGAACTCCACCATCAGACTGTGAACTCCACCATCAGACTGTGCACCTCCCCCATCAGACTGTGAACTCCACCATCAGACTGTGAACTCCACCATCAGACTGTGAACTCCACCATCAGACTGTGCACCTCTACCATCATCAGACTGTAGACTCCACAACCAGACTGTGTGCCTCCCCCACCACACTGTGCGCTTCCCCCATCAGACTGTGCGCCTCCCACATCAGACTGTGAACTCCCCCATCAGACTGTGAACTCCACCATCAGACTGTGAACTCTACCATCAGACTGTGAACTCCACCATCAGACTGTGAACTCCAGCATCAGACTGTGTGCCTCCCCCATCAGACTGTGCATCTCCTCCACCAGACTGTGCGCCTCCCCCATCAGATTGTGAATTCCCCCAGGATCAGGAGCAGGCCTGATTTGGTCTGGAGTCCAGTGCCCATTATGGAGGTGAAGAAGGAGGGTGGCTGGGACGGGTTCCCAGTGTTAGGATCTTGCTGTTGTGAAGAATGAGGTGTTACAAACCTGGAGAGGGTTTAATATTTATTTCATGCACCCAACACCAGGTGCTGAACCCAGTGTCCACACGTTGCCCAGCTTTGTGATGCCTCCGTCAGCATTCACGCCCCAGCTGTCAGCCACCTTGATGGGCACTGTAGACTTGGCCTCTGTGGCCTCTCAAGATCCCTCTGCACTGGGGGTGTCAGACAGGAAGGCTGCTTGAAGCTCTCCTTTGCTTTCTACACTTGCCTGTGTCTTTCTCTTGCAGCCATGTCCCCGAGTCCCTGACGTGGGTCATAAGGAAGGTGAGCACGGTGGGTGTGAGGCACCCAGAAGCTGGCTTCCCTCCGCTCCTCCTCCCCTGTCTCTGCCTGTCACCCGTGCCCAGCCGCCCTGGCCTCTCTCAGGTCCCGGACAGTCACGTCCTACGGCCTCCTGGCACCTGTCCTCCCCCCGGCCAGAGTGACGCTATAAAAACGCCGCTGGCCTTGCTCCCCCTGCTTGAAGCCCTCCTGAGTCTTTGCTGTGCTTTGTGAACACAGATCAAGCCTGGTGCCTCCCCTCTGACCGCTCAGCTGCTCTGGGCCGTGCTGGAGCTCTCGGGCTGCCCCCTGCTGGGACGGCTCTTCTTGCCAAGCCCATGCAGCTCCTCTCCCTCTCTGCTCAAAGTCACCTGGCCCCCCGCACCCCCTCATCACCACCCTGCACCTGCCTTAGCTTCTCCTGGGCATGTAGCACTGTTTGGGTTTTCTCCTAGATCTGCCTGTCCGCACGGACAGACACTTGTCTCCAGAACAGGGACCTTGTCTTCCTCTCTCATCACTGGGTCCCCAGGCCCAGAAATGTTTGTAAGCTGAGAAATCTGAGGGAAACAACATCTCTGAGCTTTGGATTCAGATAAGGGATGAATCAGGGCTTCCCAGGGGGTGCTAGTGGTAAAGAACCTGCCTGCCAATGCAGGAGACATAAGAGACATAGGTTCTATCCCTGGGTCAGGAAGATCCACTGCAGGAGGGCATGGCAACCCATTCCAGTATTCTTGCTTGGAGAATTCCCATGGACAGAGAAGCCCGGTGGGCTACAGTCCACGGAGTCGCAGAGTTGGACACGACTTTGCACCTGAGCTCACACGCACCCCCACACCTCGCCCCCCCCCCACCTCAGCCCCGCACTGACCCCTATCTGTTCTTCTCTTCCCTGTGTTGGACAGATGTTCCTCCAGATGTTGGCTTCCCCTCCTGTCCTGACCCTGGGCCTGAGCTGCAGATTCAGACTCTGACAGATTGGGAATTTACACCGTGGAGGGGAGAGGGCACACTTTGAGGTAGGAGATGGCAGTGTAGATATCTAGCCAGCCCCCTGCCCCTGACCCCAGCGCTGGGCACAGGGCAAGCCCAGTCTCTCATTGGGCATGAATTCCGGTTGAACCTGGGTGAGCCCGCAGAAGAGAGGGTGCTGGGTGGTTGAGCTCTTTTGGGGCCAGCGGGAAGCCCCGCTGTCTGTCTTTCCCGAATGTCTGAGGCTTTGCTGCTCTGCCCTGTTAGGCTCTCTCTGTGAGCATTCTCTTTCTGAAGCAGAGACCCATCTGGGAGGAGAGCGTGACAAGGACACTAAGCCTGAGGATTTCTAAGGCAGGGGCCACTGGGGAGGGGGATGGAGGCAGAGTGGCCCCTGGCCTGGCAGAGGATGCAAAGCTGACTCTTACGTTGAATTCCGTCTAAAGCAGGTTCATGACCTTGGGTGGGGGCTTCCATGCTCTGAGCCTCCCTCTCCACTCTGTTCGGTGGCCTGCCAGGCTCGGAATGGGACCTTGCCCGCACCTTCTTCTCGCCCAGATGTCTGTGCTTACGTTCAAGGCAGCCCCCTTGGTGGCCCCCAGGGTTGGGACTTAAAGCCACTGTCCGCAAGTCCCGAAAGCTAAGCCCCAGGCATGGCTGCAGGAATAGGTCGTCTGGAAGCTGCCTTAGGGTTTTCGAAGTACCTCCCCCGCCCCAACTTCTAACGGTCTCCTTCTCATCCTCAAGGTGCTGGGTTCGGTTCGACCCACTGCTACTCCTTCAGAGGCCCCTGTAAGAGACCACCTTTTTACTTATGATCTGGCTTCATCCTGTCTCCCTGGGGTGATTTCGTCCATGATCGCATCCACTTGGGGGTGGTCTGTCTCCGACAGCAGACTCTCAGCTGATGAACTAGGCACCTGGCTGTGTTCACGCTGTTATCCCCAGGGCCTGGCACTTGACTCTTCCAGAGTAGGTGCTCAGTAAATACAGGAAGAAAGGGGCAGAGGAAGGGCGGAGGGCAGGAGGCGGGGAGGAGGAGGAAAGGAGCAAGGCTTGAGGACAGAGGTCTGTGGCCTGCGGCCCTGGAGGGTGGGGGCGCGCCCCAGGACCTCCGCCGGCCCGGTTGCTGAGCGTCTGGCGCTCGCCCGGGCGGGCGCGGGGCTGGCCGGCAGGTGGCGGTGCGCCCTCGGCTGCGCGGTGGCGGCGGCGGAGCGCCGAGTCCCCTCCTCCCGCCGGCGCCCTCCCCTCGCCGGCTCCTTTCTCTGCGCTCTCGCTCGCGCTCCCCAGCGCCCTCCGCTCTCCCGGCCGCGGTCTCTCTCGCCCGCGCCGCCCCGCCGCCGCCCCTCGGCGACCATGGCGCTCCGGGGATCTCCGCGCGCCCCGAAGGGCCCCGGCCCCACCGCCCGAGCCCCGAGCCCAGGGGCGCCGCCGCCGCCGCCGCCGCGCTCGCGGCCGCTCCTGCTGCTGCTGCTGTTGCTGGCCGCTTGCGGGGCGGCGGGGCGCTCCCCGGAGCCCGGGCGCCTGGGTCCCCGCGCCCGGCTGATCCGGGCGCCGCCGAACCCGCTTGCGGGGCGCGCGCTGCCCGGCGGTGGCGAGGATCGGCAGGCGCGCGACGAGGATCCCGGTACCCCGGGTCCCGGTCAGGCTCCGGGTCCCGGCGAGGACGGCGCCCCCGCCGCGGGCCAGGGGCGCTGGGCGCGGGCAGCGCCGATGGCCGGAGCGGCTTCGCGGTCGCAAGTCTCGCTCATCAGCACGTCGTTCGTGCTCAAGGGGGACGCGACGCACAATCAGGCGATGGTGCACTGGACGGGCGAGAACAGCAGTGTAAGTGACCTCCGCGCGCCCCCCGCGAGCCCTGACCCGGACACCTCGGAGCCTCCACTTCTGGACGGCCCCGCAGTCACCCCGCTGTTCTCGGAGACCTGGGGACGGGAGTTAGCCCGGCGGCGCCCCTGCTGGCCCTGGGCCACTTGGGAAGAGGTCTCCAGATACGTGAGCACCCTGCCTCACCTCGGGGACATTTCCACTGATTTCCAGGACCCTGAGCCGTCTCGGGGGCACCCCCACTGGCCTCCGGACCGCAGGTTGGGGGTGTCTCTGGAGGTTTCGGGACCCCGGCCACCTTGGGGCGCCCCCAGGCCTTTTAAGATCACTCCCAACTCTGTGTTGCGCCTCTATCGCCTTCATGCTCCGCCGGGTCCGCGCAGCGCTGCTTTGGGATTCTCTGGTTCCAGGACCCTCTCCACCCTGGTCTACCCGGTACCCGCTCTTGGCACCTCCACGGGCTCCAGGACCTCCGCGGTCAGCCCGGCGTCCGGTTCTGGGGCAGCCCCTCTCCCGGTCCGGAGGACCCGCCGCCGGAGGCACCTGGATGTGCGGGGATCTGCTAACCCGGGGAGTTGGGCTCCGCGCTGCGCTTCGGGCCAGGTTCCTGCACTCCCCGCCCTCCCCCACCTTCGCGGCTACTTTGGCCTCGCTCCAGCTGGAAGTTGGACACCCTTGCCCAGCAAAGACACTCCTGTTAGGGTCCTCTGACGCGTCCTTCCACCAGCCCTGCGGGTCCTACCCGCTCCTCCTCTGGGCGGTGTGTCAGGGGTATGGGCTAACCCTCACGTTCTTCCCCTGGGTGGGGTTGGGCCGGGGAAGCACAGCCAGCTGCTGTGTGTGGGAGTGGCTGTTTGTGGGGAGAGGAGATGGGAACCCCTCCTCACTCCCTTGCATCCATGTCCGCTCATTTTCCAGGGGCTGCCCCAAGCCCTTCTCCTTGACCACTGCCCCCCAAACTTCTGGAGAGGCGGCATAGGGCCAGGCCCTGCGTCCATCAGTCCATCAGGAGTGGAAGGGTGGGGGTCCAGGCGCTCCTCGAGGCAGGGCAGGAGTGTAGCCTGGGCTGGGTGGTACTGTTACTCAGCTCCTCTGTCTAGCCCTGCATGCTGGGCGCCCTGGGGTGGAGGAGGGATGGGGTGGGGGAGTGAGCCTGTTGGTGCAGGGGCAGCGCTGGATGAGCCTGCGTGGTCCAGAGCTCAGTGCCCTGCTAGCCAGTCGTATCTGACCCTTTGCGATCACGTGGACTGTAGCCCACCAGGCTCCTCCGTCCATGGGATTCTCCAGGCAAGAATGCTTGAGTGGGTTGCCATTTCCTCCTCCAGGGGATCTTCCTGGCCTAGGGATCAAACCTGAATCTCCTGCATTGCAGACGGTTTCATTACCATCTGAGCCACCAGGGAAGTGCCTGGAGGTCCAAACCCGCACCGGTCTGGAGAGAGGGGTCAGACCCCAGATGTGCAGCTGGGCCCTGCCCTTCCCTCATTCCCGTTTCATTCCTAAACCTTGTCCTGTGTACCCTAAGCTGTACCTTTGGGACCGCAGGGTAAAACCTGGACACCAGTAACTCAAGGGAACAAATAAATATTGACTGTTAAGTCAATCCTGTGGAGCCAGAACATTCAAACCAAGCCTCCCTCCTCCCCTCCACCCCTGCCCCAGGTTCATCCAACAGCTAATTCATTTTAGCTTCGTGGGGGGTGGCCAGTGGGGGTGAAAGAAGTTAGGGAGAGACACAGAGCGTTGGAGACCAGCCTCCCAGAGGGGACCAGCACCTTCAGGACTCACTGAGGGCCAGCCTGCCGACCCCCATTGAGTGCAGGGTTTCCTTGGAGAGACGAGGGGGCAGGGCCTGGCAGAGGAGCCCACCTGCCTTTGCTCCTTGGGGACAGTGGCTGAGTTGAGTGGGTCCCTTATGACTGTTTCCTGGCTGCTGGCAGGTGAATGCCTGCAAGTGGGAGGTTGGGTGTGGGAAGTGGGAGGGGGGTGCTGGTTTCTCTTTAGTGGGTCGCAGGAAGTCCAGATCTGGAGAGGAGCTTTGAGAGATGCCTTGCTCCCCTGGAGCTAGGAAAGCGGGGGCGGGCAGGGGTGACTGTGCGGAGCCCGGCGTGGCCTGGCACTTAGCAAGACACTCAGGAGGCGGAAGCCCAAGTACTCACGGCTGTTAGCGTCTGTGGGTGAGAAGGCGGGCAGAGCAGCCTGGAGACGCTGACCAGGCGTTTGGCTCAAGCACCTCCCACTCCGCTTGTCAACACCGCCTACTCCCCCCACCCCCGGCTCACCCATTCTCTGGAATGGGAGACTGGAGTCCTCTCTGGAAAAGCACATCATTCTTTGGCTTTGGCAGCAGGTGATGCCTGAGTTTCGCTTGCCTGGGGAAAACTCAAGAGGAGTGAAAGCTGTAACCAAGCGCCGAGGAAAGCCATTCCACACCCCCACACCGCCCCCCCCCCCCCCCCCCCCCCCGGCCCAGTCTCTGGTTTCTTAGTACTCCGCGCATGCCTTACGTTATTTCCTCCGCACTCAGAAATGCGCTCCAAGCCCCTCTGGCAGCCACAGGGCCAAGGATTTTAGCCAGGATTCTGCACTTGGATCACCTCCGCTCCTCTGCTTGAAAGCCCCATCTTTGAAAGCGGCAACAGGAAAGAAACTGACTCGAGGCTGATTTGCTGAGCAGAGTCTTTTCAAAATTTCATTTCACTTCGTTTGCGCAGGTATCCGGCCCCAAGGAGCTAGGCCTGTCCAGGTGCTTTGCGTGAGCAGAGAAAGTGTTTGCTTCGCTGTGTCCGGTGTTTTTCCAAGTTAATAGAAAAAGCATTTGCTGAGAGGGGTAGCTGCTCAAAACGGCATTTTAGAGCATCTGCAGAAAGGAATGGCGAATCACAGGATGTGAGCTGGCTCCAGGACAGGCCCCGTGGCTGTAGCACTGAGAACATATGTGCTTTTTCCTTCCCAAGGCTTGGTTTCTTCCCGCTCCCATGGAGATGCAGAAGGGGACTTGCTTGGAAGTTCAGACACTGCCTTTCTGTCTGCCGTTTAGCCATAGAAATGAATTGTTAGGTGTGAAATGAATGTTTCATTGCAACCAACCGGTGTTACCTTTGATGCTTCCAGACGGGGTGGTGCACAGAGGCTCCAGGTTGTGAGTCTCGCTAGCTACCCTCAGAGGCAGAGGGGTGATTTAGAGGCAAATATGACAAGAATGAAGTCTTCCCAGGTGGCTCAGACAGTCAAGAATCCACCTGCAATGCAGGAGACCTGGATTACATCCCTGGGTGGGGAAGATCCCCTGGGGAAGGTGAATGGCAACCTACTCCAGTATTCTTGCCTGGAGAATTCCATGGGCAGAGGCGAGAGCCTGGAGAACTAAAATCCATGGGGTTGCAAAGAGTCGGACACGACTGAGCAACTAACACACACACACACACACACACACACACACACGCGCAGGACAATACGACAGGATGCAGGTCTCTGGCTCCAGGCTCAGGGTTTGATGCTACCCCAGTGGGACGGCGCTGTGCCCTGTCCCAATTTTCCCGCTTCTGGGAAATCCCACAGTTATATATTTAAGTGCAGCTTATCTGCATGCCTTTCTTTAGGGCAGTGGAACTGTAGCTTGGATACGTTAATGGACTGGAATGTGAGCTTCCTGCAGCCAGGTTTGTTTAGCTTTGTTACTGCTGGGCCACGGATTGGCCTGCCCTGCCCGCTCCCTTTTCTGCCTCTGCTCTGTGTCCTGTTTGCAGGGTTGGATTGGAGACGTCTAGGGGAGCAGAGATAATTCTGCCCTGACTATCCCTGCTCTCTATGGGGGGGTCTTCGGGAACCTAACATTTGTGCATGTTTTATACCCAGAGACACAGAGCTCCAAATCGGAGCGTGGAGCTTCTGAAGGTGTGAAATGGGTCACACCTGGCACACCTGTCAGAGGTCAGGTTCCTTCAGGGCAGTTGTGTCAGCCTCCCAGGGCTGCCACAACAAAGAGCCAGACCGGATGGCTCAAACAGCAGGGCTTCGCCCAGGGTTTTGGAGGCTGGTCATCCAAGGGCTTCCCTTGTGGCTCAGCTGGTAAAGAATCTGCCTGCAATGCGGGAGACCTGGGTTCAGTCCCTGGGTTGGGAAAATCTGCTGGAGAAGGGAATGGCTACCCACTCCAGTATACTGGCCTGGAGAAATCCTTGGACTGTATAGTCCATGGGGTTGCAAAGAGTTGGACACGACTGAGCGACTTTCACTTTCACTTTCATCCGAGATCAAGGGGGCAGCAGGGTTGGTAGCTCCCAAGGCCTCTCCCTCTGGCTTGTTGATGGCCGTCTTTGTGTTGTTGTTCAGTCACTCAGTCGTGTCCAACTCTTTGCGACCCCATGGACTGCAGCATGCCAGGCTTCCCTGTCCATCACCAACTCCCGGAGCTTGCTCAAACTCATGTCCGTTGAGTCGGTGATGCCATCCAACCGTCTCATCCTCTGTCGTCCCCTTCTCCTCCCCCCTTCAATCTTTCCCAGCATCAGGGTCTTTTCCAATGAGTAGGCTCTCATCAGGTGGCCAAAGTATTGGAGCTTCAGCTTCAGTCCTTCCAGTGTTGATTTCCTTTAGGACTGGCTATCTTTGTGTCTGCGTCCTAATCTCTTCCTACAAGGACACCAGTCATATGGAATCAGGGCCCACTCCGGTGGCCTCATTTTAAGTTGTGCTAGTCACCCAGTTGTGTCTGACTCTTTGTGACCCCACAGACTGTAGCCCATCAGGCTCCTCTGTCCATGGGATTCTCCAGGCAAGAGTACTGGAGTGGGTTGCCATTCCCTTCTTCAGGGGATCTTCCTGAACCAGGAATTGAACCTGGGTCTCCTGTGTTGCAGGTAGATTCTTTACCATCTGAGCCACTAAGAAGCTCCATTTTACCTTAATCCCCTCTTTTAAGACCTTATCTCCAAATATAGTCACATCCTGAGGTCCTGGTGGTTAGGAGTTAAACATATGATTTGTGAGGGGAGGGGGGCACACTTTAATTCATAACAGCCGGGAAGGGGCCTCATTTACTTTTGTGTCCCTTGAGCTTCACGCAGGGGGGCTCAGAGTAGTCCTGTGGGGAAAGAAGGGATGGACATGCACAGTTAAGATACGGGGGCTGAGCACCATCTTCCCCAGTGGGGAAATCAGGGAAGACTGCCTGGAAGAGTCGCTATCAGGGTGAACTTATAGGTTGAGTGGGGGGGGCACATGGGGGATGGAGAGGGGCATCCTGGGGGAGGGGCTACTTGAGCAAGATCTGGGGGGAGGGGATGTGAAGGCGTGCTATGCACCCTCTAAGGAGACAGTGAGTGCATTGTGCATGAAGAGAAACCAGAGGAAAGAAGTTTGAAAACAAAAAACTGGTTGAAGTCAGCCCTGAATGGGTCCCAAACACGAGGCCCAAGGGCCCACTGTGGCAGCGTGGGTTATGGGTGCTTGCCTGGGTTTGCACCGGCCCTGCCCCTTTCTGGCTCTGCGGTTTGGGTTGGATGGACTGAGCTCCCGAGGCCTCGGTGTCTTAGATCTGGGGGAAGTGATGGCTCGAACATCTGTCTGCAGTGCCGGATCGTCTGTGTAAAGCGCTCCGACAGGGCGCGGCCTGAAGCAGGGGCTCGGGAAGCGGCCGCGGGGGCTGGGCTGAGTTTCAGCCGCCGCCCCGGAGGCAGTGTGCGGGGTGGGCTTGGGGAGACCCTGCACAGAGGCTCAGGGAGCAGGCTGCTGTGGTGCTGAGGCCTGGCCCGGGCCCGGGAGGGGCAGAGGGAGCGGAGAGTGGATCTGAGAGCAGGCTCCGTGCGGGGTGGGCTTGGGGAGACCCTGCACAGAGGCTCAGGGAGCAGGCTGCTGTGGTGGAGACCTGGCCCGGGCCCGGGAGGGGCAGAGGGAGCGGAGAGTGGATCTCAGAGCAGGCTCCGGGGAGGATGGGCAGTGCGTGGCTGCCCGCCTCCGCTCCGGCTTCCCTGTCCCCCCTGCAGGCTTCTGTCTTTCCTGGAGTGGCACTGGCCTCCTGGCTCATGGCCAGCCTTCCATGTCCAGAGGACCATAAGGGCCTTCATGGAAAGCCCTTCAGGTTCTTGAATGAATCCGGTGACAAAGCTGATTTGTAGGCTGGCATCTGATGGCGGGGGCTTTGTGGTGACAGCTGAGGTCCACTCTTGTGGGCGGGCTTTGTGGCTCCAGGGCCTTCCATTTAAGTCTACAGAACCTTCCGTGAGATATTTCGGAATTCCAGGCCACCAGAGTGCTGGCCTGCAGCATTGTGGGGTGGGGACTGGACTGGAGAGAGAGGTTTAGTTCACGGTGGCTGAGCTGTGGCTGGTCTCTGCTTGGCTGGTGGGCATCTTCCCAGATGCAGGGCTGCCTCTCTGTCTCGCAGCCTTCACCAAGGGCAGCCAGCGGCCACCTAGACACAGACAGAAGCAGACAGAGGTCGGGGGATGTGGTGACCAGCACTGAGCGGCCGTCACATTTGCTGTCAGGAAGCCAGCTGTGCCAGCCTGGGCCTGGTGGCTGGACCACAAATGATGAGAGTGAGGGCAGCCGGTGCTGTGAGGCAGGCGGTGGTCAGTGGACGCATACGCTGGGCGGGCTGGGTCTGGGAGAGTCTTGGCAGGCAAGCTGGCAGAGTTGTAGTTGGGGGTGGAGAGTGCCTGTCTTGGGCGCAGGACCACCTGGGGTCTTTGGCATTCTTCTGTGCCTGGAGAACTCATTCGAAGTTTGAGAGTCCCAGGTGAGAAGAGACCTCGCGTTAGCCTTCAAAGCAGCCGCTTTCTAAGAGGGTCTGTTAGGACTCAGAGAATGAACTTATGGTTGCGGGTGGGGGGCGGATGGCGTGGGGAGGGTGGAGGGAGGAGATAGCTAGGGAGTTGGGGATCGACGTGTTTGCATGGCTCTATTAAAGGTGGATAACCAACAGGGACCTACTGTGCAGCACAGGGAGCTCTGCTCGATGTGATGTGGCCGCCTGTCTGGGAGGGCAGTTTGGGGGAGACCGGATACCTGTGTGTACGAGGCTGAGTCATTCTTCTGTGCCCTTGCAACTCTCACAGCATGGGAATCGGCTAGATTCCAATATAAAAGAAAAAGTTAAAAAGAAGAGGCTCTGTTAGGTGCTGGGCTGCAGTGGTGAGCAAAACCAATCACAACTCCTGTCCTGGTGGGTCACTGGGACTGGACAGGAATTTATTACAGAATTCTGGTGCCCTAAGGATCTGTGCTGCGGAAGTCACCGAGGACTTCCTGGAGGAGGTGATGCTTGAGCAGCTCTGAAGGGTGGGGAGAGTCACCGTCACCGGGCCTAGGAGGAGGTTGGGAGGGTGAGAGGGTGCAGGCCGATGGTGACGTACGGAGTCCTGGAAAAGTCCGGTGCACCAGGCAGAGAAAGAACAGGTCTGTCAATCAGGAAGCTTGGCTCTAAGGCACAAAAACAGCTCTGTTAATAAGGTTCCTGGACACATTGCACAAATCTACTTTTACTTTAATGAAGTGGCTATTTAATTTGTAGTTGCATGAGGGTTCCTGAGAGTGTTTTAAGGAGATCATAAATTAGCTTCATTCTTCTTCACGCCCCTTCAGATTAGAAGGCAGTCCAGCGCTTGGTAGGCCTCCTTTAGAGTTACAGTTGTTTTAACATTTGGTTTTAGCATAATTGGTCAGAGGCAGGCTCAGCCCCCGAGGATGACACCGGGGAGTGTGGGGCTGGAGCCGTGAGATCACGCGCTGGCAACATGCCAGGCACCCCCACGTGATCCCCCAGTTCAGGAGGACCCGGAGTGGGAGCTTGTAAGCTGCCTTCTGTTTGGGGCGGGGGGAACTTCCTCATTTTTCTTATTTCAGCATCCAAAGAGTGAGTTATTTACAGGTGCTTCCCAGTGGCCCGTTTCGCCCTCGCCCTACTAATTCCTGAGTTGGCACGGGTGCTTTATGGAGTGCAGGGCAATGCTGGTGAGCCTCGAAGCCAGCCGCTTCTGCAGCCCTGTTCCTGGCCAGCCTGTGCCCAGGTTTGGAAGCTCAGGGAGCAGGGGGAGCCCTGCCTGTCGTCGTGGTCACAGTCAGGTCTCCGTCCCTGGGGTCTGGAAGGTGAAGCCCACGTTGGGGGGTTCTATCCCCAGCCTGCTCTTGCCGTGGGAATCCTTGGAAAGCCTCATCCTCGGTATGAGCGTGGATGTGGGGGACAGAAGCGCCAAGAAAACACGCACCCGTGGCTCTTCCGGGAGTGCCCAGTGGATGGCGGGCAGGCGAATGCCCCCAACCACCTCACGTGGGCTCCCGCGGTGCGACCACCCCTGACCCGCGCTCCGTGGGTTGTAAAACACAGACCCGTTCAGCCTGTTCCCGGCCCACCGGGAGCTGGCGATGACGGATGGACAGCCCTCAGAGGGTAGCAGGGAAACCCTTCCTGCTGCAGCCCCGGGATTCCAGGACACACAGCGTTGTATCATCTGTATCCCAATTAAGCTCTGTTTGTTGTTTTAAACATTTAATGGGAATCCTGGAATGGGAGCTGTCACTGCAGAACCAGAAAAAAATAAAGGAGAGAGAGAATGAAAACTCCACTGTTCTTTTGAGGTGGAAAAGGTGCTTCTTAATTTTGCATCTCTGCAGCAGTCAGTTACTGCATTCGTCCAGAAAATTATGATCATTTAATTAATTTCTTTTCACACCAGCGCGAAGATCTTAAAATAACAGCACCCTCCTTCCTTCATGATTTTCTTGCAAAAGCCGATCATTCCCTTCAATGCCGAGCTCGCCTTGACTCCAACAGGGCACATCTCTTGCATGACGCCATGTCCTGATGCTCGGAGATAAATTAAGTTCAAATTAAAGGGAGAAAAGAGCCAGGCTGCGTGTGGCTGCTTCTATTCCAATGACTTTTAATTCAGAAAGGGTTCTTTATGAGTGTCTGTGCCGTGTGTATTTCTGAGGCCTGAGAGATACCATCTCCCGGGCCTTAGAGGGAGAGGCGGCATGTAGGATGGCCTCCATACTTGTGCTTCAGAGGTAATTCTATCTTAGAATAACAGTTTCTCGTCATTTACATATTGCTTCTGATTAGTAATCATGAAGTTAATAATCACAGCCCCCTTTTATGTGCCCGTGGCTGTGCCAAGCGCATCACAAGCCTCATCTCATTTACTTGTGCAAACAGTCCTAAGACGTGGATACAGCTGTTGCACTCGTTTTACACACGAGGAAAGTGAGGTTCGCAGCATCCAGGGGGCTTGCCCAAAGTCACAGAGCTAACACAGGCCCGAGATGTGATGCCACTCTTCACTCTGGAGCCTGAGCGCTCCTTTTTAGGGCAAAAAGTATTTTTACGCTTTTTTCTTCTTTATTGTTTCTCAGCGGTGGTTCAGTTCAGTTCAGTCGCTCAGTCGTGTCTGACTCTTTGCGACCCCATGGACTGCAGCACGCCAGGCCTCCCTGTCCCTCACCAACTCCCAGAGTTTACTCAAACTCATGTCCATCGAGTCTGTGATGCCATCCAACCATCTCATCCTCTGTCGTCCCCTTCTCCTCCTGCCTTCAGTCTTTCCCGGCATCAGGGTCTTTCCAGTGAGTCAGCTCTTCGCATCAGGTGGCCAAAGTATTGGCGCTTCAACCTCAGCATCAGTCCTTCCAATGAATATTCAAGACTGATTTCCTTTAGGATGGACTGGTTGGATCTCCTTGCAGTCCAAGGGACTCTTCAAGAGTCTTCTTCAACAGCAGAGTTCAAAAGCATCAATTCTTCAGTGCTCAGCTTTCTTTATGGTACAACTCTCACATCCATACATGACTATTGGAAAAACCACAGTTTTGACTAGATGGACCTTTGTTGGCAGTGGTGGTGAATTACAGATAACTTAGAATTTAGCCTCCTAACCGTTTTTACGTGGACATTCAGTGGCATGAAGTCCATTCACATGGTTGTGCACCCATCACCACCATCATCTCCAGAACTTTGTCATCTTCCCAAACTGAAACTCCGTCCCCACGAAACACGAACCCCCATCCGTTCCCACCTCCCGCTTTCTCTGGAAACCAGCATTATTCTTCTGTCTGTGAATCTATTTTTTCTAAGGTCCTTGTGTAAGCGGAGGCATGCACTGTTTGTCCTTTTTGTATCTGGCCTGTTTCACTTGGTGTGCTGTCCTGAAGGGTCGCCCATGCTGTAGCATGTGTTAGAGTGTCCTCCTTTTTCAAGGCTGAATCATAGTCCACCGCATGGATGGACCACACTTGCTTACCTGTTCATCCATCCATGGACACTTGGCTGCTCCCACCTCTGGGCTATCGTGAACAATGCTGCTATGGACATGGGGCTATAAACGGCTACTGAAACTCCCATTTTCACCACTTCTGGGAATGTATCTAGAAGGGGATTGCTGGGTCATATGGCAATTCTGTGTTAGTTTTTGGGTTGAGCCTGTGGCCTGACACAACAGATGTCACTCCTGTGCCTGCCTTGAGCTTTGCCCACTTGTCAGTTGCAAGGCTGCAATCCCTAAAGAAACCTGCGGCCCTGTGGTTTTGGAGGAGGAACCGTCACAGTGCTCAGGGCCACCCCACACCTGGGAATCACACAGCGGGGAGACGTGCAGTGCTGCTGTTTCTGCTTTCCTCCCATAACCCCCATTCTGCCCTTTGAGACCCGAGGGGAGGGGGCTGTTACCTGGAGCCCAGGAGATCCAGATCTGTCTCCTGGGAAAGTCAGGAGTAGGCTGACTGGCCAGGGGTGGGGGTGGGAGGTGGGTGGTCCAGAGGGGCGTGGCCTGGAGCTGCTGCCTCCCTAAGGTTCAGATCAGATCAGATCGTGTCCCACTCTTTGCAACCCCATGATTCGAAGCATGCCAGGCCTCCGTGTCCATCACCAACTCCCGGAGTTCACTGAGACTCACGTCCATCGAGTCAGTGATGTCATCCAGCCATCTCATCCTCTGTCGTCCCCTTCTTCTCCTGCCCCCAATCCGTCCCAGCATCACAGTCTTTTCCAATGAGTCAACTCTTCCGCATGAGGTGGCCAAAGTACTGGAGTTAGGTTAACCTTTTGTATTTCAAGTTCATGTGAGCTTCACTTCCTCCCTTTCCCCCTTAGGCCCTTTCCCCTATCGACTACCTCATTGACTAGCTAAATAATTCAATTTTTACTCCGTAAAAATAAAACACTCAATAAAAAAATCGTATGTTTTTCTCAGTTTATTCCCATCGGTACTACTTAACCCCATCCAACTTGATGTTCTGATTTATCACTTGACCGTAGAGGGGTTTTAGGGTTTTTATTCATCCCTGAAGCTGTTCTTCATCTGTGATTGGAGGTAGCTGCTGGGCTGACCACAGGTGCACACGGAGGGCTCCCAGCTCCGAGGGCCACCCCTTCACCCTGGCACGGGGTCCTCAGCTCTTGGGGTGTCCCAGCGCCCCCATGGAACTTTCTCAGAATGTGGGTGTTACAACCAGCGCAACAGTAAAATAGAGACGACCGAAAGGAAATAAGTTCTATGGTCACAAGGTCACCAACATATTAAAACTAACTTCCTGTAGTCACACATCGACGAGAGTTAGCAGCAAGTGTGATAAGTCCTACAGCTTTGACGTTGTGATGAGCGTTAATGATATTTCGCGGTCAGCGGCACCTGTCTACACGCCCTGGGAAGCACCTGTGGTTGGTGACAAAGTCCCAGGTGCCAATGACACCCTTGTGACTTGTTGCCTGCTTCATGCAGGGAGAAGTGCCCCACGGCAGCTGGAGTTGATGAACATAAGGAGGTCACTGCCGGGACTTCCCTGGCAGGTCCAGTGGCTAAAACTCCTCACGACCAGGGCAGGGGGCCTGGGTTCAGCTTCTGGGCGGGGGACTAGATCCCCCATGCCGCAGCTAAGACCTGCCGCAGCCAATAACATAAATAAACATTGAAAATAATATTGAGGTCATTATTTCTCCATCCCGGTTCATGGGTCCCTGGATCCTGTGATCCTGGAACGGGCGGTTGGGGAATCACAGGTGAATCACAGGTGAGTAGAAGTGTAGTTAATGCCAGGTATGGGCTTCCCTTGTAGCTCAGTCGGTAAAGAATCTGCCTGCAGTGCAGGAGACCCGGGTTCGATCCCTGGGTTGGGAAGATCCCCTGGAGAAGGAAATGGCAACCCACTCCAGTATCCTTGCCTGGAAAATCTAATGGAGAGAGGAGCCTGGTGGGCTGCAGTCCATGGGGTCGCAAAGAGTCGCACACGACTGAGCGACTAACTCTTAACTTAGGGCGTGGCTGGTGGGAAAGAGAAAGGACAGACGGACCCCGTGGAAATTACTCTGCCCCCCACCTCCGACCCCAGCTCCTGGTCCTAACGTCCTGTGTGCCCCAGGCCCCAGCCCTTTCCTTGGTCCTCGCCAGCCCCCAGGTGTGGACTCCAGGAGGGCAGGGCTTCGGTCTGTCTGTTCTGTGATGTCCCCCAGTGCCTGGTGCATAGCAGATGTTCAGTGAACGTTTGGCACCTTGAGGAGGCTAGGAGGAGCTCGCTGCTCCCCGGCCTGGCTCCTCCCCTGCTGAGTGTCTGGGCATGACTGCACGGCTGGTGGGTGATGGACCCTGCCTCCCTGTCCAGCTGCCTGCCCCTCACGAGACCTCTGAAGCTCTGCAAGACCTTAGTTGATCTCCGCCTGTGTGCAGCGAGGGTCCTGAGCCTTCCTGGTGGAGATGAGCTCTTTTTGGGGGGCAGATGGAGAGACCGGAGGAGGCAGAAGGAGAGGATCCAGAACCTTCGATTGGCAGCAGTGGCCACGCAGCCAGGTCATGGCGCCTCTGCCCTCTGGCTGGGGTGGGTCAGCTGAGAGCCAGGGCACTCAGCAAGGAGACAGCGGCAGTCCCCCAGTTCAGGTGGGGCTTTTAAATGGCTTCTCTGGGTCCAAGTGTCATACATTCACATAGAACAGAACCCAGCACCCGGGAGATGGTTGGCTCAGCTTTTCAACAAAAATAAGTGGCTTAACGGGACAGACTTTAAACACGGAGGAGCTTTCCTGGAGGGGCGGCATGCGGGATTTGGAAGGTCAACCCGATGGGTGTCTTTCAACATGTGTTTTCGCGGGGTCACTTGTTCATTCGTCCATCGTGGGCTAAATGTTTCCTCCGGGCCAAGCTCACAAGTGGAAACATCACTTTGCCAACAAAGGTCCATCTAGTCAAGGCTATGATTTTTCCAGTAGCCATGGATGGATGTGAGAGTTGTACTATAAAGAAAGCTGAGCACCAAAGAATTGATGCTTTTGAACTGTGGTGTTGGAGAAGACTCTTGAGAGTCCCTTGGACTGCAAGGAGATCCAACCAGTCCATCCTAAAGGAGATCAGTCCTGGATGTTCATTGGAAGGACTGATGCTGAAGCTGAAACTCCAATACTTTGGCCACTTGATGTGAAGAGCTGACTCATTTGAAAAGACCCTGATGCTGGGAAAGACTGAGGGCAGGAGGAGAAGGGAACGACAGAGGATGAGATGGCTGGATGGCATCACCGACTCAATGGACATGAGTTTGAGTGAACTCCAGGAGTTGGTGATGGACAGGGAGGACTGGCATGCTGCAGCCCATGGGGAAGCAAAGAGTCAGACACGACTGAGCGACTGAACTGAACTGGAGCTCACAAGGATAACCAGGTTCTGATGTCAGCCCTGGGGAGGGAGGGAAGCCCTGAAAATTTGCCTACGTCTTTTCTTCCAAGTTGCATCAGCAGGTCATCTTTTAAAAGGTTGAGGTGTGGCCTCTGGAGGCTGTGGCTACGTGCTCGCACCCTCCCCTTACACCAGCACCCCTGGGGGGTTGAGGAGGTGCTTGGAGCTCACCCCAGCATCTGGCCAGGGCTGTGCTAATGTGCTGGCGTCCACAGGGAGTTTGATGTGGTCCCATTTTTGTCCCATTTCCTGAGGGGCTTGCTGAAACAAAGCAAAGTCCAGCAGTGTCGTCTCCAAGAGCCCACTTTTAAAGGAAGTATTTTTTCTTGACGTCTGGTTCTGGTAAATTTCCTGATATGAATTATGGCCTGAAATGCTCACCTCCTAAGGTCCGATCAGACTTTCTTTTTATCTCACCAAACAGAGGCCTAGCAGCCACGGAGAAACCTGAAGTCCGTGGCCTTTTGGGGAGGAGGGTCTAGTGGGAGGGGTGCTTTGGGACGCGCTTTTCCAGTGTCCCTCCCCCCGCACTGCCGGCCCCAGGGAGGGGAGCTGGGCCTGTGGTCACCACCGCCGTCCTGACACGGAGGAGCCAGCCAAACGGGCCCTGGATGCTGGAGTGACCTCGCCTCACGCTGCCTGGCCAGCACCCCCACCTTGCCCTTCTGGGATGTGCAGGTCTGGCTGACTTTGCTGCTGGCCACCTTGACCTCTGACCTGGGAGAAGCATGGAGGTGGGGGGACTGTCCACACGGCATGTGGAGGCAGGAAGCGGACCGCCCTCTGTTCCCCGGGGCTCGTGAGAGTCCTGCTTTCAGGAGCGTTTCCAAGCGGCCCTGCCCACTGGAGTGATGGGGAATTATCGCCGGGGGTGGGGGTGTCTGGGTGGGATGGGATGGGGGGCGGGGCTGTGGCCCAGGTGCCTGTCGCATGATGGGGTCCCAGTCCTGCCTGTCCTGAGGCACTGCATGCAGGGCCTGGGCCCCCCAGTAGTGAAGGATGAGAGACTGTGAGTCTGTCCCCTCTCCACCTCGGTTGGGGCCCTGCCAGGCCCCAGGGCTGGGCTTACCTCTCTGCCTGTCTTAGGGTCCCCGGGGTCCTGGGGGAGGGTGGGGGTTATGACATCTCTAGTCCCTTAGATGAGCTGGTGGCCGAGCCTGGGTCTGGATGTCCTCAGCATGGGAAGGGGCTTGCAGAGCCGCCTGTCTCCCCTGCCCTGGCTTGGAATGGGCGGAGCCTGGAGGGTGGCCCCATTTGCCACCTGGCTCCCCTCTTATCCCATGAAGGGGGTCCGAGGACACACCGCCACTTATGGATCTGCAACGTGAGAGGCGTTTCGGGGAAGGAGGAGGGGGTGGTGGGCAGCCAGCTCCCAGCGCCTCGATGCCCACTGGGCTCTTCCCGAAGCTCCTGCTATCCTCAGGAGGTGCTGACATTTTACAGCAGAGCTGAGTCAGGGCCACAGACTCACCGTACAAGACATCTCATGGGTCTGCCTTGCTTTCCGAAGTCAGTAGATTCTGACTTTCGGTCTTAACCCTCCTGAAGGGAACGCGGCTTCCCTCGGCACCTCCCCGTCTGGAGAAACCTGGAGGGGCTTCCCAGAGGTGGTGGCGGGGTGAAGGATGGTGGGGGGAGGGACGGAGGGCGTTCAGGTGGTGGCAGCAGCAGGGCTGTGGTGTGGTGAGTTTGGGAATTGAGGGTGGGCTGGGAGAAGGGAGAACCAGGAGGGAGAGTCCCCGGGAGGAGCCGGGCGGTGACACTGGACGGTCGCCGCCCTAACATTTGTCACGGGGCCTTTTGAAGGGTATGGATCGTCCGCCTGAAATTCCACCAAGTGCATGCATGCCCCCAGCTCATTAAGAGGGAAGTGGGTGTGACGCTGGGCGGGTAGCTAAGAGTCTGTCCACTAATCCTTAATCCCTTTTATTCTTGCTCCACCTGGAAGAAAATGCAATGGCCATGTCCATAGTAGTGCAGGTCTATGAAGAGTGGTATCTGGTGTCCGTTTCTGCCTAATTCTGTCAAGAACGTGCCCAGCCGGATGTGTGTGCAAATCTCTTCTGTGCCCGGCATCCCCGTGGGCACCCTGGTGGACTTCCTGTCCTTGCCCCCTCAACCCCGTGTTGGGGGAGGAATTCCTGCAGGGAGGAAGACAAGGGGCAGAGTGCAGGGGACCCAGGATGAGGGCTGGCTCCTGTCCCTCGGCACTCCGGGGTTTGCCTCTCCTCCCAGCCTCGAACAGACAGTGTTGGTCACACGCGTCCCCACCTGGTGTGTCTGGGCCGACTGGTGAGACCTTCCCGGTTGGGCCGACGGATACTGGAGGGAGGGGGTGTGTGTTCTCGCTTCCTGCTGTTCCCGTGGCTCCTGTAACTCTTTGTGCAGAAGCGGCTGTGTTAAGCAAGATTCTTGGTCACAAGTCACAGAAACCCGACCCCAGCTTGCCTGAGCGAAGAAATGGACTCGTCAGCTCCCAGGTCCTAAACGTCGAGGGTGCTGGCTTCAGGCGTGGCTGGCTCCAGGGGCCCCAGGTGTGGCCTCTCAGCCTCTGTCCCCCGGCCTCTGTCTCTGGGCTCTGTGTCCTTGTGTGTTGGCCCCCTTCTCCGACAGCCCATCTGGTCACGGCTCCCGAGCACCCGAGGCTGAAGAACGCTGCCTCTCACCAGTGCTTCCCAACAGAAGTCCAGATGGAGACCTGCTGGCCGGCACAGGGAACATGTCACCCCGAACCCATCATCTTGGCCAGATCAGCTCAGTTCAGTCACTCAACTGTGTCTGACTCTTTGCGACCCCATGGACTGCAGCACGCCAGGCTTCCCTGTCCATCACCAACTCCTGGAGCTTGCTCAAACTCATGTCCATCAAGTCAGTGATGCCATCCAACCATCTCATCCTCTGTCATCCCCTTCTCCTCCCACCTTCAATCTTTCCCAGCATCAGGGGCTTTTCTAATGAGCCAGGTCTTCCCATCAGATGGCCAAAGTATTGGGGTTTCAGCTTCAGCGTCCATCCTTCCAGTGAATATTCAGGATGGAAATGCTGATTCCCAGGTGAAGTGCTGATTGCCAGGCCAGGGCGCTGACCCTGGACACCTCCCCCCTTCCCCCACAACCTGCAGAGGAGACTGGACGCGTAGTTCTGGGTGGGACCCTGCAGAGGGTTCTGTGGTAAGTGACGGGGTCCGGCTGCAAGCAGCCCGGAGCCTCTGCCAGCATTTCCCTGACTGCTCATCCTCCCATACTGGGAGAACTCCCGTGGCCATCCATAATGCCCCCCGCCTCCTCCCCGGGGTCCTGCACTCCCAGACGGGTCAGTTATGGGCTAGTGATTTCCACATGGTCAAGGCCAGCACTGCCCCTCACTTCTGCTTTTGACAGCGTGCTGAGTGGTGAGGCCTCCCAGCCTGTCTGCAGGGTCCCCCCCGGATCTGCGGAAGTCACGCCCCCGTGCACCAAGCTCAGAGTGGAGGAGGCCCCGCCGGCGTGGCCCGCCCTGCCTCTCACTGGCCTGGTGGTTCCTCCAAGGTGGCCTGGGCTGTCTGTTGGTCATCCCACATGCGGGGGGCCACGGGCGCTTTGTGGGGACTGCGGTGAAGTGCAGGGGGGCAGCTGATGTCACCCCAGTAGGAGTGAGAGTTTCCTGGGACACCCGAGGCTTTGCGCCCTGGACGTGGACCATCCCAGTTAGGGCTGGAGGCGACCCTCTTGGGTCGTGTCATGGGGGGAAGATAGGGCTGGGACGGTGTGGTCACCCTAGCCTGGAGCCGGGGGTGGGGTCTGTGTTCCCCCTCATTCTGCCCCCGTTTTGCCAAAATCTCAACCCGAAGAAGCCCAGAGCCCCTGAGTTAAACCAGGGAAGACGGGCGTCGTCAGGCATCTTAAAGCCTCTTGGCCTTGTGTTCCAGATGAGAAAACTGAGGTGCTGGAAAGTCCAGTGGTTTGAACAGAGTCCAGAGCTGCAGGTGATAAAGCAGGGCTAGACCAGGTCTGCAGGATCCCAGGCCTGGGCCCTTTCCAGATGGTGACCCAGAGGGCCTAGGGGTGGGGGAGCCCCAGGAAAGGCTCTCGGACGCCCGAGCCCACCCTGGCTGAGTCTCCAGGGCTTGGGCCCATTGCAGCAACCTTCCTGGGCTTTTATTTCATGTCTCTCCCCTGAGGTACAGAGTTCCCCGCTGGGAGTGGGATGTAGGCAGTGCTGAGATTCCTTCTGCCAGGAAGTCGGCTACGAATCTTTGTTTTGGTGTCTTTGCCTCCAGTCTCCAGCCCAGTGTGTCTGACAGGAGTCGTAGGAGAAGGTGAATCACAGATGGGTCTTGTCTTTGAGAAGGAAGCCAGCCTGCACTCACGGCTTCTTCTGCCAAAAGGACAGCTGTTGGGTGGGAAGGCTCTGGCGCGGGGGGAGGGGGGGCGGAATCATTCAGCAGACGCCACGTGGGCACCTACTGTGCACAAGCTGGCTGCCCAGGAGAAGTCCAGGGTGGACTCAGAGGTCTCAGCATCTCCAGGGTGCTCGGAGGTCACCGAGTTCCAGCTGGGGATCTTTCCAGGGACGGGAGGCTCACCCCCTCCCTGAGACAGCACATTCCAAGGTGTCTGGTCTCGCTGAGAGCAGCTGAGGTCAGCACCGAGTCGAGGGCGCCTGAGAAGGTGATGCTAACGAAAGCAGGGCGTGTCGTCCGGATGGACCTGAAGGGGGCCTGTCTTGGCTGGTTGGGTTTCCGGGCTGTGAATCTGTCCAACTCAGGAACTTCACGAAAAGCAGGGTGGGGACTTCCCAGGCAATCCAGTGGCTAAGACTCTGTGCTCCTAATGCAGGGGCCCCGGATTCGATCCCCGGTTAGGGAGCTAGACCCCATGTGCCGAAACTAAGACCTAGCACTGCCAACAAATAAATAGATTTTTTTTTTTTAAGAGGAAAGTAGGGTGATCCCCAGCACTGCTGAATGACCCCAGTTTTGCCTCCGCGTGATGGCATACATTAGCCGAAGGTGAGACCAGGTGGCCTTGTCTCTGTGAATGGTGAGCGCTGGCCCCAAGTGGAAGCCCAGCCCTGGACTGGTCCACCTGGGGCCAGCAGTGCAGGGCAGAGGGGTGGGGCTGCAGCCGTTCTCTGGCTGCAGACCGTGTCTACGTGCTCTGGTTCCTTCCTGGCTGCTGTAACAAATGACACAACCTCGGTGGCTGAGAACAGCACGGATGTATTTTCTTACGGTTCTGGAGGTCAGAAGTCCAGAGTTGTTCTCTCCGGGCTGGAGTCCAGGTGTGGGCAGAGCTGGTTCCTCCTGGGCCTCCCCCCACCCTCCCCCTGCCGGGAGAATCTGCTCCCTGCCTCCTGCAGCTTCTGGAGGCGCCCTCATTCCTTGGCTTGTGGCCCTTCCTTGCATGACCGCGATCGCTGGGCTGTCATCACTTCTCCGTCTCCTCACTGACTCCGCCCCACAGTCCTCAGCTCCGGGCCCCTGGACCCCGAGTTCTGCCTCCATGCCCACGTTCCCTTGCCCTGTGTCAAATCTCTCTCTGCCTCCCTCTTTCGAGGACCCGTGTGCATATGCTGGGCCCACCTGGACAATTCAGGACCATGTCCCCGTCTCAAGATCCCTCATCACAGCTGCAGGATCCCTCACGAGGTCATGCAGGCGGCGGCTCTGGGCATTACAATGTGGGCATCTTTGGGGACTGGCGTCAGCCTGCCACCCACCTCTTCTTTTGCCAGCCTTGCCCGGCTTTACACTGAGGCTGCCACGGACTGTCTTCTGGCCGATCCTCCACTTTGGTCTTGGTCTCTGTGCCTCCGACCCCCTCTGTCTGGTCTGGAACCTTCCAGCCTGGGCTCCTGACCACTGGCCTCCTCTGCTTTGCCCCCACCATCGCCCGTACTGGAGACCATAATGTTCTGCCCTCTGTTGTCTCCCTGGGACACTGGGGTCCCCGCTTAGGGCCCGAGGACCCTGTGGCCTTACAGGTGCCAGAGCCCTTGGGCATAGCTGGTCTCAGTGAATGTGGAAGGACCAGCTGAGTGGAAGTGTCTGTAGTGAGTTGCAGATAAATGAAAGCTGTTTTTAAAGTGCATTTAACCGACGTGCATGGCACTTGGCCTTTTGTGTCCATCCTTCGGTCTGTTCGACCTGCTTGGTGGTCCACAGAACAGATAGCTCCTGTCCTGAGCCTGAGTCTGCATGCTTTTACTGAAGACGAACGTTTTTAAGTCTCTTGGAGGAAAAGTTTGGCCAACTTGTTTTGGCCGTGGTGTGTGGCTTGCAGGATCTTAGTTCCCTGACCAGGGAACCGGTGCCCTTGGCAGTGGAAGCTTGGAGTCCTAACCACTGGATGGCCAGGGAAGTCCTATGGGCAACTCTGAATAACAAATCGCAAATATTGAACGTTTATGAATGGAAGGCAGATCCCCCGGGGTGGGTGGAAGGGAGCGGTCCCCATATGCACGACAGAAAGGCCCACGGCCCGTGACTCCCCTCAGGTCACTCATTTAGTTTTGTGAGTGAGGGCGTATGTGACAGGGCTTCCCAGGTGGCACCAGTGGTAAAGAACCCGCCTGCCAATGCGGGAGACGTAAGAGACGCAGGCTTGATCCCTGGGTCGGGAAGATCCCCTGGAGGAGGGCATGGCAACCCACTCCAGTACTCTTGCCTAGAGAATCCCATGGACAGAGGAGCCTGGCGGGCTACAGTCCATGGGGTCACAAAGAGTCGGACACGACTGAAGCGACTTAGCACGCATGCACTTGTGTGCGAAAACTGTGCACAAATGGATGAAACGGAGAAACAGCTGGTGGCTTGAATGAGCAGGAAAGGAAGCCTTGAGGGGGAGACTGGTGAGCAACTTCCCCTGGGAGGCTGGGGTCTTGAACAGAGGCTCGGGTTTTAGGATGGTGATGGTTGAGGGGTCTAGGGGAAGGCTGAGAGCCCTGGAGAGGGGACCTAAGCCAGGCTGGGGTCACATCGCCCATGGAGAATAAGGTCCCAGGCCTGCGCCTCCTGCTGATTAGCTGTGACCTAGGGTGGACCATCACACGCATGATGTGGGACTCTCCCCACAGACCAGAGGATGGCCAAGGTGGGCTGAGCCGCTGGACCGGCCAGGAGTCAGGGGCCAGCCCCCTGCAGAAGCAGAAGTTCACCTTTGGAGGGTTGTGAGCCGTCTGACTTGGCTGAAGTAGAAGATCGGGTTAAACAGCGGGAGAAACCCAAACAAGGAGATTCTTGTTCCTAATTGCACTTGGCCGGCTCACCTCCCATCCGGCCGGGTGTCACCTCCTATTTGCGCTGCGTAAATGGATTCTAATAGCTTTCTTCTCCTCCATCACTCAAAGAATGGCCTTGGTAGCCAAAAAGGAAATTAGTTTCAGGTGAAAGCCTATTTTTGCCCTGGGGAAGACCAAACTGTTAATTACCTAGAAATCACATGAAAATTTTTAGCCCCCCAAAGTCTTTTTCTTGGGTTCAACTTTTTGTAGATATTCATTATAGATATTGGCTTCAGCCCACTGAAATAATTCCTCTCTCAAGAGATTAAAGACATTTAAAACGCTCTGCCTTGTTAAACACAGTGCATATTCTTTTTCTCTATTTCTGCTCAGCATATGGGGTGGAAATAGGAGACTGGGGAATTTAAAAATGACTTGATACCTTTTCTGTATTTAACTCGTGGTGGATTCCATACTCCGTGTGTGTTTTCGCTGAAGCTGGTGGGAATTGACGGCAAAGGTCTAGAAGGCCGCCCTTTAATGTTGTGTTGACGGATCCTGGTGGGACTGTCGTGGCTCGTTTCTAATACGTATCCATCCAGCCGTGTTCACATGCAGAGGACCGCCCTGGGGCTTCCCAGCACTCTTGACGTAAAATCCAGACTCCTTGCCTGGCCTCCACTCACCCTGCCCTCTGCCCTCTACAGAGCTGTGTTCTTCCAGCTTCTGGACGTGTCAGGCCCTCCCCACCTTATTGCCCGAGTCCCCGTGATTCCCTCTGCCTGGAATGTATCTCACTTTGAGGATCTTCGCAGCAAAGACTTCCCATCAGTCTCCTTAAACTTGTATTTCTAGTCTCCACCTGTTTCTTTAATTACACCAGGCAACCCGTATTTGGTTTATCTTTTTGTCTGCCTGTCTGTCTATTTCTCCGTCTCCATCAGAAATCGTCATTTCCTGACTGCAGAGATGGTTTTAGATTTTGGGGCCACACTTAGGTTGCAGTGATGCATGGGACAGCTGGGTGCTGAAGCCCTGCAGGTCTGGGAGTCTCTAACTTGCCTTTACAGTATCTGCAGCCCCGGCAGCCCCCCCAGGGAGCCTGGTTTAGTGGGTCTGGGCAGAGGCCTGGCACCTGGATGATTCTAATCTGCAGCTGTCCTGAGTTGGGAGTTTGAAGGAAAAGCAGGAGACCCCGCAGGGCAGATGGGAGCCTAACCACCCCTCGGGGGCCACCACGAAGCCTCAGAGTCATGTCTCCCTGTCGGTGTGAAAATCGAGGAGTGTTTGGCTCACTCAGTGGAAGAAGCCGATTTATGGAATGGATTTGAGTACTAGTTCCATGAAAAGCATTCGCAGCATTTAAACAGTAGCCAGTGTTGGCCACCCGGCCCAGATGGCTTAGTGCCCCCGGGGCTGGGCTGAGGCTGCAGATTGCGAGCCTGGCTTTGTCATCAAGCCCCGGCTTGGCTGCAGGCGTGATGTGGGGAGGCTGCCCTGGAGTGAGGAGGCCAGCTCCAGGTTATTTTCCCAGCTCCTGAAGCAGAGACCGAGGCTCAGGGATGACAGGGCACAGGGCCATGCTCCTGCTCTGGGGTTCGTATCGGTGTTGGCGTGACCTCCCACTGCTGGGGGGTGCAGTGTTGGATCAGGTTTCACTCTGCACCCTAAGTTAAAGCCTGGTGCATAGTAGGCCCTCAGGGAATAATTGGAGTATAGAGATACATGGATGGGGGAGAGGCAGAAGGAGAGGGAAAGGCTGGTTTTCCTAATTCCTGGGCTTCCCTGGTGGTTCAGACGGTAAAGCATCTACCTGCATTTTGGGAGACCTGGGTTCGATCCCTGGGTTGGGAAGATCCCCTGGAGAAGGAAATAGCAACCCACTCCAGTACTCTTGCCTGGAAAATTCCATGGATGGAGTAGCCTGGTAGGCTACAGTCCATGGCATGGCAAACAGTTGGACATGGCTGAGCAACTTCACTGGTTCACTGGTTCAAACCCTAGAGGGGCTGTGGGTGGGTCCCAGGCAGGCCAAGATGTTGGTGCCCCCTTCAAACCGATTTTCTGAAGATATCCACTCTGTTCACTTCGGTGAGGGTGGGATCGATTCAAGCAAGGGCCGGGGCTGCTGCCTGACTCGGGGGCAGATGCCCTACACCAGCGGTCCCCAACCTTTTTGGCACCAGGGACGGATTTTGTGGTAGACAGTCTTTCCATGGACCAGGGGTTGAGGAATGGTTTCAAGATGATTCGAGCAAATTCCCATTTATCGTGCACTTTATTTCTATTATTATTGCGTCAGCTCCACCTCTGATCACCAGGCATTAGATCCCGGAGGTTGGAGACCCCTGCCCTACGCTGGGTCCAGCACTTGGGGTGGTGTCCCTGGGCTGGTGCTCAGAGGCAGCTGTTTTCAGTCCCTCTCCAGGTGCTCTCTGGGTCCTGTGCAGTGGGAAGGAATTCAGGGGATGAGCTTATGTGAAACTTTCAAGAAATGATTTCAGCAGTGTTCACATTTAGTTTGTTTCCATGTTGCTATAGGAAGTAAATGATTAATTAAGCAGCACCCACACAGCTTCTTAAAAAAGGAATGATTTTCCCAAACAAAGCAATGCTCCACTGATTTGTCAGAGAGAGGAAAGAAGGCTTTAATAAGCAGGATGCTGTTTAATAAATCATAATTACTTACGTGGGCAAATGCGCCAGCTCACGAAGGCGCCCAATTAAACATCTAATCACATCGACTTTCTCCTTCGTGCTGGCGTGCCAACTGCCCACCCCTAGGTTGACCAGATGTCCCCGGGTTCTGATGGGCTGATAGTATCAGCTTCTTTCTTTTCTGTTTTTCCCCGGGTTGCTGAAGTGATGTCCTTGAAGACTTCTTTCCAAACTGGTGTACATCAGACTCTCCTGGGGGGAACTTGTGATAAAGGCACATCACTTAGATGTCCCGACTGGGAGTGGGCCAGGAGGGCCCAGCATCTGCATTTCCGTGAGCTCTTTCCCGGGCTGTCTGCGGCACTCCTCTACGGCGAACCCTCTCGCAGGCAGTGTGACCTGTGGAATCAGAGAATTGGTCGTGACTTCCGGTGTGGCCGGGGTTTACCTTCAAGCGTCCTTCCAATTTGAGATGTGTGAGTGGGCGAATTGAATCCAGGATGAGTGAGAATCACTGATTCCCTGAGGGGTGTGACCCGTCAAGGTGGACTTGCGTCAGGGGGAATCTGTGGTTTGGCAAAACTCGCCTGCACCTGCTGTGCGCCAGGCCCCTGTGGGCAGGTGTGAGGCAGAGAAAGAAAACCCAGTAGACCCGGCCCTCCAGCTACCCTGAGTCCAGTGGGCAGATGGACAGGTAAACACTGACCAAGACTGCTGGGGTGGGATCAGGGCAGGCTTCCTGAAAGAGGAGGCACTTTACTGAGACGCAGGGAATTAAATTACTTTAGGCCATTTGCACTGAGTATCCTGGGAGTGTCCAGCCCTGTGCTAGGTGATTAGAGGCTCACTCATGACCAAGTCAGACAAATCCCTGCCTTCATGGAGCTTGTATTTTAGCAGAGGGAAGGACACAGAACCAGAAACTAGTGAAGTAGGTTCCGATGGTGGTAAATGCCATGGGGAAGATCAAATTGATGATGATCTGCAGGGGGCAGGGCGGTCATGGATGGCTTAGGAGCCTGCAGGCAGAGGGTCTGAGCTGGGAATGGGCTTGGCAGGCTTGAGGAAGGGCGGTGCCTCTTGACTCAGCAGTCTCATCCCTTAAATATGTGTACGTGTTTGTGTCCAGTTGCTTTTTTGATTTCTTTTGAACTGTGGTTGGAGCAGACTCCTGAGAGTCCCTCGGATGGCAAGGAGATCCAACCAGTCCATCCTAAAGGAGATCAGTCCTGAATATTCATTGGAAGGACTGATGCTGAAGTTTAAGCTCCAATACTTTGGCCACCTGATGCAAAGAGCTGACTCATTGAAAAAGAGCCTGCTGCTGGGAAAGATGGAAGGCAGGAGGAGAAGGGGATGACAGAGGAGGAGATGGTTGGATGGCATCACTGACTTGATGGACATGAGTGTGAGCAAACTCTGGGAGATGGTGATGGACAGGGAAGCCTGGCGTGATGCAGTCCCTGACTTGCAAAGAGTCAGACATGACTGAACTGAACTGAATAATCAAGAGAAGTAAAAACCTGTGTCTGCAAAGAAACATGTATGATATTCATTGCATCATTATTCACAATAGCCAAAAGTGGAAACAACCCAGATATCCACCAATGGATGATGGGTAAGCAATGCACTGTATCCATGCCAGGCTTTCCCTGGCAGCTCAGCAGCAAAGAATCTGCCCGCAGTGCAGAAGATGCAGGTTCAGTCCCTGGGTCGGAAGGATCCCCTGAAGAAGGAAATGGCAACCCAATGCAGTATTCTTGTCTGGGAAATCCCACAGACAGAGGAACCTTGTGAAGCTGTAGTCCACGAGGTCGCAAAGCGTAGGATGTGACTTGGAGACTGAGCATGAGCAAGCCCACACAGTGGAATATTATTTGGCCATTAAAAAGAAAAGGAAGTGCTGATACACCCTGCGAAGTGGATGAACTTTGGAAACATGATGCTAAGCAAAGAAAGCCAGACACAGAAGAACACATATTGTGCGCCCCTGTTTGTGTGAGATGTCTAGAATGGGCAAATCTGTAGAGACAGAAAGAAGGAACGTGGTTGCCAGGGGTCAGGGAGAGGGGATGGAGGCATGGAGGGATGGGGAGTTGGGCATGAAAGGTACGGGGTTTCCTTTCCAGATGATGAAAATATTCTAAATGAATATGGCGATGTTTGTGCAAGTCTGTGAATGCACCAAGATTCATTGACATGTAGCCTTGAAACAGACATATCGTACGGTGTGTGAATTTTATCTCAGCAAAGTTGTAAAAAGCAGGTGGTGCTGCTGGAGCAGAGGCATGGGGGCCAGGGGTTGTGCTTAGGCAGGGGGACAGGCAGGGGTGGGAAAGAGCACAGTGGGCAGTGGCTGTAGGGAGCTGGAGGGTCAGGAAACAACTGGTAAGGCTCTGGATGGCAGAGCTGGGTGTGGAACTGCACAGGTGGGTGCGGCCAGGCACAGCAGGTCTGGGCATCCCTGAGGGCGCTCACGGACCAGCAGGCCTGGATGGATTTCTTGCAGGGGAACCAGATGGCGGCTGGGAAACTTCCTCTCCTTGCACCGCTCTGCCTCTGTTAATCCACTAGTTACCCTGCAGCGGGACTTCCCTGGGGCCTCAGTGGTAAAGAATCTGCCTGCCAAGCAGGAGACTGGGCTTCGATCCCTGGGTCAGGAAGCTCCTCTGGAGGAGGAAATGGCAACCCACTCCAGTATTTTTGCCTGGGAAATCCCATGGACAGAGGAGCCTGGTGGGCTACAGTTCATGGGGTCTTAAAGAGCTGGACATGACTGAGCAACTAAACAATAAAAACTCCCTGCAGGGACTTCTGTCTCCTCTTGGGGCAGACCCCTGCCAGGCTGTGGAGGGCTCCTCTGCTTGGTTCTGTTCCCTGACTGGGCAGGGAGCCTGAAATCACAGCCCTCCAGAGCCCTGAATTGGCCAAGGTGTGTAGTTCATTAAACACCGACAATCAACCAATGGCAGAACGTCCAGATTCATGTTACAGTTGATGTAAGGATGTAACCCAGGCTCATTTTAGATCTGGCGGGAGGAAATGTCTAAGGAAGAAGAAGCCTGAAATTACCGGTAATCCTTCAGAGACAACAGTGTCCCACCTTTTGATCGTTCCCTTTCTGATCCGTAGTAAGATGCGTTATCCACTGCGCCGCTGGCCCTGTTAATGACCATTTCCTTTCTGAGCCAAGATTAGAACCCTGTGATATGGTTTGGAATTCTATGCATGTTACCCTTATCTTGTCAGCGTTTTCCTCCATCAGTGGAAATCGTTTGAAAATGACCGTGACTGAACTATCACTTCTTCTGTTGTTGTGCTAGAGCTTTATTAAAGCTTTTTCTTCCAGTTTTATTGAGATGTAATGATACACAGCACTGTATGAGTTTAAGGTGTACAGCCTGACGATCTGTCTGACATCCTTCTTGAAATGATGACCGCAACAGGTTTAGTGAACATCCATCATCTTGTATATATAGATACAACATTAAAGGAATAGGAAAAAAGCTCTTTTTTTTCTCTGTGGTGAGAACTCTTAGGACTTCCCAGGTGGCTCAGTGGTAAAAGAATCTGCCTGCCAACACAGGAGACACAGGAGACATGGTTTCAATCCCTGGGTCGGGAAGTTCCCCTGGAGAAAGAAATGGCAATCCGCTCCAGTATTCTTGCCTGGAGAATTCCATGGACAGAGAGCCTGGCAGGTTACGTTAGGAAAAAAAAAAGGCTCTTCTTTTTTCTGGGGTGAGAATTCTTAGGATTTAGTCTCTTGACCACTTTCGTATGTAACACACAGCAGTGCTGATGTTATTTATCACGTTGTACTTTACATCCATGGTACTTATTTATTTACAACTAGGAGTTTGTGCCTTTTGACTGTCTTTATCCCGCTGCCCCTCTCCACGCTGTTCTGCCTCTGGTAACCACAGATCTGTTCTCTTTTTCTATGAGTCTGGTTTTGAAGTATCAATATAATTGACCTACAACACAGTCTCAGTTCCTGTTACAGGACGCAGAGATTCGATACTTCTATACATGTCAGAATCATCACTGTGATAAATCTGGATGTGACCTGACACCGTACAGAGACGTTACTCGATTGCTGACCGTGCTCCCCACGCTGTGCATTTCAGGCCTGTGGCTGATTTATTTTGTGACGGGGAGTGTGCACATCTGGAGACCTGTCATCTCTTTATTGTTTTCCCATCGTTGTATTCTTGGAAGGAAGCTCATATTTCATTATGAACAATTGTACTGACATCATTCACCGAATCGACACCCTGGCATGCAACTCTTTATCCACGTGTCTGAGTTTCCTAGGACAGATTGGCTGAAAGGTCATCAGTCAAAGACCACGAACCTGGAACACGCCAGCTGCCTAGTTGTACTCATGTCTTCTGGAAGGATCTGCTGGTGTGTCCCGGAATCACAGCGTGGCTCCAAGTCCAGGTGTCCCACGGGGCCTCTGGTCCCTTCCTGCGAAGTGTGGGGCTTGGGAAGGGCTTCTTGGAGGAGGCACGGTCAGGCAAGGTCCACTCTGGGAGGCCCCGCAGGGAGGACCAACTTGTGCAAAGTCTCCATGGCTGGAACAAGCACCTTTATCTGGGGCGGCGGGGGCTGTGTGGGTGGGTAAGGGAGCTGAGGGTCCAGAGCTGAGTGGTCCCCCAAGGATGGACGGAGCAGGGAGCTGACCGCTCTCGTCTCCGTACACGGCCCCCCCATATGACCGCCACCTCTTGTGAGCATAGATGCTGAGCTTTGGGCTCCCGCCGAGCCTGGATCCACACAGTCGTTTTCGCACGTGGGAGAAGCCCGTTGGGTTGGCCTGCATTTATTAGAGTCTGTTCTTGTGGGAAGAGAAGCAAGCCCTGAAGTGTTTCTCCTGTGATCTCATAGTGGCTGTGGTTACCCTGCTCCCTCGGCTCCCTCTGCCCGAGTCTTTACTGCAGTTTTATTGAAAGATTAAAAAAGAGATCCAGGAATCTTTACTTAATTAAGACTTTAATGACTTGCAGTGCTGAGACTTCAAACTTTTTCCTTTGGTTCCGAAGTGTTCTGAGTGCGGGGCCGCCTGGTTCTATTCGGGAGTGACCTGCATTCCAGGGTCATTTGTTGGTCGGGCCTGGTCCATCGAGCGTGCTCATCCCCAGAGGACATGAGCTTTCCGAGAGGGCTCCAGGGGGCTCCTGGACGAGCACCACCAAGGGACTCACCCTGAGCGCTCAGGGTCGGGGCCCTCAGCAGCTGCTCCAGCAGGCATCGGTCACTCCAGAGTCCTGGGAAGATGGAGGTCCCCTGCATGGGTCCCTGGTTTCCACAGATAACTAATTTGATCTGATGGTTGGTAAGGGATCAGAGGCCCCATGTGACACCCAGACTTGTGTCAGAAGTCCTCCCTGCGTCCTCCCAAATGGACTGATGTTGGGCGCAGAACAGATGCCCCTGGGGAAGCGCTCGAGGCTGCTGGGTGAGGGGCACAGCCAGTGGGAGGCAGCGGCAGCCGGGTGGGTGGCCCAGGCTGCTGTGTGTCTGATTCCAGGTGTGTCCTCGCACAGAACAGGCTCTGTACCTGGGAGGCTCCGGCTTGAAACGCTCGCTGGAGGGAAGGTGGGGATCCACCAGAAGGGGCCTTTTGCAAAGGGCAGGGGGAGCCAGCCCTTGGCTCGTGCTTGGCTCAGATCTGAGCTGCTGCTGCTGGGCTGGCATGAGGGGCCCAAGGAAGGAGGCAGACCAGGGCTGCGGGGACCCCCGTCACCCCACTTGCAGGTGGGAGAGTCATGGCACAGCACAGAGGTGTTAGGTAGCTTGCACCAGGGCACACGGCTCAGCCATCAGCCCTGGAATTTGAACGTGGCCGCCTCACTCCGGGTTCCACACTCTGAAGCAGCTGTGAGGTGGGTACTTACTGTCTCTGGGCCTCGGTTTTCTCATCTGTTCAATGGGGTTACTGATACTGCGGAGGCACAAAATAGGTGCTCGATGGCTCTTTGATCTCACAATTGTTGTTCAGTCGTGTCCGACTGTTTGCGACCCCATACACTGTGGCATGCCAGGCTTTCCTGTCCTTCCTTCTCTCCCAGAGTTTGCTCAAACTCATGTCCATTGAGTCAGTGACGCTACGTAATCGTCTCATCCTCTGTCTCCCCGCTTCTCCCCCCTCCTTCAGTCTTTCCCAGAGTCAGAGTCTTTTCCAATAAATCAGCTCTTCGCATCAGGTGGTCAACGTATTGGAGCTTCAGCTTCAGCATCAGTCCTTCCAGGGACTATTCAAGGTTGATTTCCTCTAGGACTGACTGGTTTGGTCTCCTTGCTGTCTAAGGGACTCTCAATCGGTCAGTGGATAGAGTTGTGCAAAGAGTGTGGTGGGCACAGGGGCGGGCACCCCGGGCTGGATGGGGAAGTCTGCAGTGGGCCCTCGAGGCACCGTGAGAAGGAAGCCCAATCAGACCATCTTCTGGGAGGATGAAAACTCCTCAGAAGCTCAGTGCTGGCCAGGTGGTCCAGGAACCTCGCAGACCACAGCCCTGGAGGCGGCCCCCAGAGTGGGGCTGAGCAGGCTGGGGAAGGCAGGTCTGACAGCATTTAATTTTCTCTTCTAAATCTGCCTTCTCTAGCCGAATCCTCGAGTGTGAGGAAAATGCACCATTAAGGCACCAAACAGCGAATGCGGAATTACTTTTTAGTAATTGTGATGGGGGTGGGGTGGGCGGGAGGCAGAGCTGCGACTCCAGACTCACGGAAGCTGCATCTGCAGGCACCAGACAGCCGTCTTTCCTGGCCTTAAAAACCCTGCCTTTCATTTGATGTTTTTGCTTTGGTCAGCTCCTCCTTCTGCCCACACCTCCCGATCATGGTGGCCCTCCTGGCTGGGGGAGGGGCTGGAGGTTGTCCGGTCTGACCTCCCCTGCCCTTCCCTCCAGGGCAACCCTGAGAACTGTGGCCTGTCCCATCCGCTCGCTGGGGCCACACAGGCCAATCCGAGGGTCCTGAGCTTCATACACATTTTATTTAGGGAAGATGCTTGCCAGCTTTCCTTGGGTGTTTCCTCTACATGATAGCGAACAGACCCGGCTTCCGCCCACCTTATAGGGAGTGATGTACAAGTGTTATGTCCATAAAAGGCTCTAAAGAGAGGGAAGGGCGTGATCGAGGCGATGCTCCACTTATAAATATATATATATATATGTATATAGACGTTGGCAGACTCCTATTCAACCTTCAAAACCCTAATATGTGAGGTACTGAGAGGAAGTACCTTCTCTTCAAAGCCTTTTCTGACTCCCTGGATGAACTTACGCTGGTTGCTCACACCGGGGCTTTGCTGCACTCATGGTTTTTATCATTATGGGGTCCTGTTGGTGCTGTGCTAAATCACTTCAGTCGTTTCCAACTCTTTGTGACCTCGTGGACTGTATGTAGCCCGCCAGGCTTCTCTGTCCATGGGACTGTCCAGGCAAGAATACTGGAGTGGGCTGCCATTTCCTCCTCCAGGGGATCCTCCCGACCCAGGGATTGAATCCGTGTCTCTTGCGTCTCCTCACTGGCAGGCGGGTTCTTTACCACTAGCACCTCCTGGGAAGCCCTTCTGGGTCCTACTCAACCGTCATTATAGTTCCTCGGTGTCTGACTCTGGACGGCAGGGACCAGTGCGTCTTTATTTTTGGGGAACATTGCTCTGGGCCGAGAATGGGCCACAACCACTGCTGAACTGAAAGGATACTGACAACAGCCTTTGGCCAGAACAGAGCGTGGCGCGGCTGCTTGTCGCTGCCTCCTGAACGCTTCCGCCTTTCTCCTCCCTACCTGTTGGAACCGGCATGGCCCAGCCAGCCCGGGAGTTGTCAGGGTGGGACTGTGTGTGCGCCACGTCCAGTCCTGGGAAGCAGCAGGGACCCTGGGACCTGCTGTGCCCTGAACTGTCGGATTAAACAGCCTTAGCTTGAGCTCCCAGCGTCGGGGTCGGTCCAGATGCTCCCCCCAGACGAACTCTCAGCTTCTCCAGGTGCGCTTCACCCATGGACCAGTTTGAGCTGCCTCCTGGCTTCGTGGCCTCAGAGCAGAGGGGCGCTCATGGGAACGTCCTGGGCTCCAGCCAAGAAGTGGAGGCCCCATGGCCTTTCAGGACGCAGCCTTAGAAGTCCCAAAGTGTCACCTCCATCACCACCCTGCCAGAAACCTGTCTGGGCTTGGGGGAGGGGGAGGGGAACACAGGCCGCGCCTCTCGATGGGAGCAAGTCAGAGTTTGGAGCTGTATTTTCCAGCCACGAGGGTGAGAAAAGGTGGCTGTGGCGGGTCGGAACTCCCCCTGGCAACCCCTGCAGCCCAGGGGCCTCTGATCTCCGGTTCCCGTCACACCAGGAGGGTCAGGAGCCTCGAGTCACTGCTTAAGGTGTGTGTGCGAGGCTGTCTTTGCTCCAGATCCCGGAGAATGGCCTCCCTCCCCTCCTTTACAGCCGAGGCTGGAGGAGGCCACCTAGCTGGCCCGAGGTCACAAAGCCTAAGGAGCAGAGACTGGATTTGAACCCGAGTCCATCTGACAACATACGTGCCCCTGGGGGGCTCCAGAGTAGAAGCTGACGGAGCTGCGTTGAACGCGCCCCACGGGTATGGCCGGTGTTACCCTGTTTGCTGGCAGGCTAAGTCCTGATGTCTAGGACGGACCCAGCGGGGGGATATTCATGATGGATTTATTCCTAATGGGCGGAGGGTGCAGGGCCGTGCAGCCCTGACAGCCTGCTGGCTACCAGGCAGGATAAAGGAAGCTGCAGCCCCTCCCCGAGTTCACTGATCCGGACTGCCATCTGTCCCTGCCGCCACAGGCCACCTCCTGCTCAGGGACGCCGTTCAGGTTAAGAACGAGCGGTTCCGCCGTGGGAGGGAATCTCCCTAGTCCAGAGTTTGTGGCCAGGTCCTGCTCTGTTTTGGGCTGGGGGTGGGGGGATGGCACAGCTGTTCCGTGTCTTCGAGGAGCCCCAGGAAATGCCAAGGGTGGGCTTTTCCTATTTTTGGTTCCTCACTTCGGAGCCTCCTTATCACCAAGATCGCAAGCATCATAGCTGAACGGAGAGCTCTCTGCGAGCAAGTTAGTTCTCCAACTCAGAGGCCGTAGCTAGCTGGACATGGACCGGGCATCGGGCTGGGATGAGTGTGACCTCGCTGTCCACACTCGCCCCCGCTGCCCATCACACTCACACGCACTCGGGGCCATTGGCCACGGTGCGGCATGGCAGGGCTCAGAGTGCCAGGTGCAGGATTAAAGTCAAACCTCTCGGCTGTCCTGCCAGGCGCTGCTCCGGGGTCCCCGTGGCTCAGGTCAGTTCCTGAGTTCTGATAAGTGTCCCACGGTCTGAGCAACTCTGGGACGTGAGTTGTTCGGCGGCTGTGACTTTCCTGCCATCTGACCTCTAGAGGAGATGGACTCACCCCTCCGAGCGAGCCCACGCCTTGCGGGCTGGACCCGAATGGCTTCCGTGTCCGTCAGGGCACCTGGCACTCGGGTCACTGCGGGCTCTGGGCTCTGATCTGTGGCTCTGACTTTGCTTCCATTGCCGGAACTGGGACGAGAAACCGCACGGTTCACTGTCTCTAGGGAACCTCAGGGGCCCGAGGGTGCGGTGGCCTTTCCTGATGGGAGGTGGCCAAGGGCACCTGGTGGCAGCCCATGTGACATGCTCAGATCGGGATCCCGGCCCCACTCTTGGTGGCCTGCTTGTGGGGCCAGAGTCTCCACCTGCCCTGACATCCCGGGAGCAGGACAGGTGAGGAGGATGGAGGGATGGGTGGGCAGGCAGAGGGGAGGGAAGGGGGGTCACCTGGTGATGCCACAGCCTCTGCCTGGGGGCTGGGGGCCGCCGCGTTTGGGCCTCATGGTGCCCCTTCCCAGCGACCCTCCCCCCGCAGCGTCCAAGCCTGGGGCCCTGGGCCCCTGGCGCTCTGTCCACCGAGAGCTCCAGTTAGCAAGCGAGGCGTGGCGTGTGGCCTCATTATGCCAGTCCCTGCGGCGCCCCGGACAGCGGATCCATTCTTTCATCATCTCTGAAGCCCACCCCCCACCACCCCGGGTTCTGGTCCCGAGCTCTTAATTTGCTTCCCTGCCGAGCCTCATGGTCCATGACCTTTAGACTCCCGCTCAGCTCCGGCGTGCCGACATTTTAATCGGGCCCTCGGCAGGCAGCCGGGCTTCGCACGACGTGGGGCTCCTGCCGCGCCAGCTGCTTCCATCTCAGGGGCAGGCGCCGTGCTGTGTAGATGCCTGGCTTCCTCCTTCCTGGGGGGCGGGGGAGCATCACCCCACCCCCCATCCATGAGAGATGCCGTGGAGGAGCCCCGGGACGCTCAGTTTAATTCCACTCAATGGACTGTCAGGCACCAGGGGTCCAGGTCAAGGCTGGGCAGGGCCGGGGATCACAGGGCCCCTCAGGGAGATGGCCGCAGGGCGCTGGGTGCAGCATTAAAGCCAAACCTCTCCGCTGCCCTGCCAGGCGCTGCGCCGGGGTCCCTGTGGCTCAGGTCAGCTCCTCTGTTGTGACGACAGCCCCGTGAGGTCGGCACACCTATGTATCACCACCTGTGTACAGGTGGGGTAGCCTGGGGGGTTGCTCTACAGCTGAGAGTGGCCGGGCTGGGGTCTGCACCCCAGAGTCTGACTCCCCGGCCTGCTTGTGGGTGGAGGCGGATGGCGGGGGTCAGGTCTGGTCCCACCCCCGTGTCACAGGAGGGTGAGGCGCCCCAGGCGGGGGCAACAGTGAGGAGGTGATTATGGCCTGGGGAACTGCTGGAGCCGGGAGAGGGGGCAGGCCATCCTGGAGAGCGGGAGGGATGGTCCAGGGGCCGCCCACCTGCTGCGGACTTGGTCTGCAGAAGCCCCGGGGGGGAATGGGACCCCCATCAGCACGGTCAGGGTGACCATGACCATACCTCCTGGCTGTCGCTGAGCCCCGACTCCACGGCAGACAGAGGCCCCCCAGCTGCATCCCCTGCAGCCCTCCCACTCATACCTGGGGCCAGGTGTGGGCTCACACCTCGGGAGGTTCAGAGCAGGGCAGCTTCCCGCTGCCATGGGGGCAGGCCCTCCTCTGGGGCCAGAGGGAGGCTCCAGGTGAGGCTGCCGGTTCCTGCGGTTCCTGCGTGGTGAGCACTTTTCAGATGGGGTGTCGTCAAGTCCCCAGGGGGTCTTGGCAAGGCCCCCTGCCCCAGTTCTGTGCCATGAGGCAACTTCCGGGTCAGTGAGAGCCCAGCTCCCTGGCCGCCCTTTCTGTGTTTCAGTCTGGTCCCTGGTTCTGCCTGCTGGGGCTTCGAGGGAGGCCCTGCCCCTCTGTCCTCAGTTTCCCCATCTGTAAAACGGGCCCCATCACCACGCACACACCAGAGGGTGGTTGTGAGCATTCTGAGAGTGACATGTGATACACCGTCCCGGCCCCTTCTTAGGCCTGGTTTCCTCATGTGTAGGTAAGGCAGTTGGCCCTGAGGGGCAGGTGGGAAGCCCCCCTGAGGGGGGCTGCTTGAGCCTCTGCATGGGCTGCGTGCCGTGATGGGCAGGCCAGGCGCCGATGGTCCTGGGCTTGGGGATGAGAGCGTGAGGATGCTGGGTCGGTCACCCTGCTGAGCCCTCCCCCCCAGCCTTGCAGCCCCGTCCCCCCCAAGCGTTACGGTGCTGGGATGGTGACAGGTGTCCAGCAGGAAAGGTGACCCAATGCGTGTTCCATCTCTAAAGCGGCAGGTTTGTCCATCACCCGCGAGCGCGTCCATTCCTCTGCTCTCCTGAACTGATTCGGAGTAGCTGGGGCTTAGCCGTGGCAGGATGGCCCCCCCCACCCCCTGCACCGTCCATCAGCGGCCTGTTCTGCTGCTGCAGAAAGGGAGGCGCCCAGCTGCCTGAGACGTCGACAGCCACCGTCAATTTATCGGTCTGTATTTAGCAAGAGAACGTGACTTTGAGTTACGTCCTGGGCCTCCTAGAGGGCTGTGGGCCTGAGGATTTCTGGGAGGCTCATCCTGGTGACCCCACGTGCTGACCGCTCTGGAGTGTCCCTGGGTGGCATTGTGCAGCCAGGAAGTTAGATAACCACCTACCGGGGGGTGGGGGGCATCTCTGGAGCAGAGGAGACACCAGCTTCACCCCCTCTGTGGGCGCTGAGGTCCAGGGGGCCGCCCTCTGCCACCGTTTTTGTGATCTGCCCCTCAGGCGCCTCCTGGGTCCCTTGGGGGCAGGGTCCTGGGTCTGATCATCACGGTGCCAGGCACTTAGGTGGAGTTGGTCTTACCGCCTCTGCAGCTGCCCAGGCTCCGGCTGCGAGGCAGGCTGCCCCCTGCGGCCATGGGTACGGGATGAGCTCAGGGCTGCTCCGGACTGATGGCTGGGGGACCCTAGCAGAGGAGACGGGTTGAAGCTCGTGCAGAGCGGGGAGTGGGAGTTCACCCCAGGATGGGATGGGCAGAACAGGCTGAGAGAGCTGTG
This sequence comes from Bubalus kerabau, assembly GCF_029407905.1. Taxonomy (NCBI): domain Eukaryota; kingdom Metazoa; phylum Chordata; class Mammalia; order Artiodactyla; family Bovidae; genus Bubalus; species Bubalus kerabau. The sequence goes on from NC_073630.1 coordinate 117,713,824, forward strand.
GCCACTCGTCCAGGGTCATGCAGAGGGCCCTGTCACAGTCCCCTTGGCCTTGAATTCCGCGCCTTGGTTCTGGACCATGAGTGTTTCTGACCGAGATGTCTCTGGAGCTGTGAACACAGGGTGGGCATGTGGGAACCCCTGCCTGACTCGAGGGGAGTGTATGGGCAGCCAGGCCATGAGGGTACAGATTCCTGGAGAGGGTGTGGCTTGTGAGCCCCTGGCCGGCCTCTCGTGGGTTCCCCTCTGGCGCCTCAGCGACTGTTGAGAGGCCAGGTCCTGGCTGGGTTCTGGGACTGACTGTGTCCTTTGGGGTCCATGGGGGCTATGCTGATGAGCACTCAGGACAGAGACTCTTAGAGTTCACAGCGAGGGAGAGGCACCTCTCTGAATTCCAGGGGCAGCTTCTCGACGTGGGCAAGCCCTTTGGGTCACGCTGCTAGTGTTGGAGTTTGGTTTGCAGACTGACATGAGCACCTAGGAAGCATCAGCTGTACGTTCCGCCCAGCTCCGGGGGAGCACGCCCACCCCCACGGAGTCTTGTTTGTGCTCAGTTGCCTCAGTCGTGTCTGACTCTTTGAGACTCTAAAAATGGTAGCCTGACAGGCTCCCCTGTCCACGGAATTCTCCAGGCAAGAGTACTGGAGTAGGTTGCCATTTCCTTCTCCAGGGGATCTCCTGGACCCGGTGATCGAACCTGAGTCTCTTATGTCTCCTGCACTGGCAGGCAGGTTCTTTAGTACAAGCGTCATGCGTCTTACTGAGCTCCAGCTGTGTGCAGGCGCTGTGCTAGGTGTGAGCAACAAGGCAGGCGTCGTTCCAATACTCCCATCATAGCTGCTGCTGCTGCTGCTAAGTTGCTTCAGTTGTGTCTGACTCTGTGCGACCCCATAGACGGCAGCCCACCAGGCTCCTCTGTCCACGGGATTCTCTAGGGGAGCATTGTTCTTCTCCTGTTCCCTGCTCTAATGCAACTCAGGTCAACCTCATCACTCAGGACTTTCTCTCTGACTATAACACGGAGAGGGGAAGGAAAAAAAGCAAGGCAGGAAACCAAATAGCTGAAGTCCCTCTCTCCCAGCATCGCTGTGGAGCAGGGGCTCGCTGCACACACAGGAACGAGAAAATACATGCCCGTGACATTCACACGCATGGACATACATTCACCCCGTGAGAGTATGTAATGTGCAATGGAGAGAATAAAGTGTTGGGGGTGGGGTAAGGGGGAGGGGAGAAGGAGCGGGGGTGGGGGGAGCTTCTGGAAATGCAGGAGACGCTTCAGGGTGGGCGGCCAGAGGCACCCTTGCTGTGGGGAGGTGAGGAGATGAGCCGTGCGGGCGTCTGGTGCCGGAGTGCTCAGGTTGGAGGAGGTGCAAAGGCCCAGGGGCAGGAGTGTGTCTCTCTGTGTGATGGACCAGCAGACTGCCAGTCGTGGAGGGCAGTGGGTGAGGGGCTGAGGGTGGTGGGAGACGAGGCCAAGAGGCGACGGGGGCTGGAGGCTGTGTTCTCAGGCCCCCCGCCCCCACTGTGAGTAGCTTATGAACTGTGGTTTTAACTTCCTGACACAGGCTTACATCTCAGGTGTGAGAAGTGGCTGTCCTGATCTAGACCGAAACCCCGAGCCCTGGGGAGTCGGACGGCTCCCTGGGGGGCCAGCAGGGCCCCTTTAGCTCCAGTTCAGCTATCGGCCACTGGCCTCAGAGGCTGGCCCCTCGATGGCAGGCCGCTATTTTTCATAGCTGGAGGAGGTGTGCCGGGGCCTCCAGTCCAGCCGCGAATGGAAATAGAAATGTGGTTTCTGACAAGCAGCAGATAACGTGGGCAATTCCCCTCTTCTTCTTTAGGAAATCCAATGTTAACAAAATTGATTGCAATAAAAATAGATGGCCTTTCAAAATGCCCAGTGAAAGCTCCCCATCCAGAGGAACTCCCGCTTAAAGCGATTTTTGAGTTAGGAAAAGGCCTCTTCCTTCTGACGGCTGTCCTGCTGTACCCACCAGCTCCTCTTGAGAATAGATCCCGCTTGACACCCAGGCGTCTGCAGGGGCCCTGGCTGTCCCTCCGACGGGATCCCACCCGCGTCCGTCTCCGTCGAGGGGAGCCAGCAGCAGGTGAAGTGAGCCCGGGAGTCCCAGGACGGGGCTCTGACTCTGGCAGGACTGCTTTTCTGTTCTCCTTTATTCACGTGTTTATTCAACAATCTTGCTGAGTCCTTGCTGCAGACCAGGCTCTTGGGCTTGATGCCACGGATGCTGTGGTGAGGTGAGCAGATTTAATTAGATTAAATTAGGATGAACAGATTTAATTAGATTCTGTGTCCTGGACTGTCTGGTCGGTGTCTCTGAGCCTCTAGTGTCCCATCTGTAGAATGGGAACAATAACACTCCTCGGGGGTGTTTTGAGCAAATTCACATCACGTCACATGTAAGAAAGCTCCTAGGAAGCCGTGTGATGGGGCCCAAGGAAGCGGCGTTTTGAGTCCTCCTTTTCCTGCCCTCGCTCCGTTGTGGACATTTTACTGAGCTGAATTTCTCTAAGATGTGCACCACGATCCACCTGAAATGTGATTTTTCTGAGAGGGGATGTCTCTTGTGCTTCTGAATTAGAGAACGCAGGTGTAGGAATGCGGTGCCGAAACACTCAGGGGTTTTAAAAGACACTAACGGACGGGGGACCAAGGGGTGTTACTAAAAGTCTGTCGTCTGAAACGTGAAGTGCATTTGTTTTTCTCTCAGAGACAATGCTCTTTCTGATGCAATGGCAATGGAGACGAGAGTCTATTTAACTCGTGGTGAGGGTGAATCTGCAAGGTGAGGTTGCAGTTTGCAGAGGCCAAGTGACATGATTGGAACACGACCGTTCAATGGCCCAGATGTACTACTCCACAAAGAGCCAACAGCGATTTCATTAATTTTGGATGCGGGGGCTTGAGGATGAACAGATTTAATTAGAAGAGGTGGTGGAGGTGGAGCGCGGCTTTGTGGAGGAGTGGAAGGCGATCCCTGGGTACCAGAAGGGCTTTGGATGCTGCGGCCGTGTTCTTTACCATCTGTAAGGGCAAATCCAGGCTGGGTCGATCTTTTTCAAAGAAATAAGGCCTGTTCCTGCACTGTGGCTGTCTAGGAGAACAGCTGGGGTCCCAGAGACCGCAGGGCAGGCAGTTTTTCTGAGTCCTCCTGAGGAGCACTGTCTACCTGGGGCAGCTTGGTTGCTCTGGGGAATGAAGGGGCGGGCGTGTGCATGCCTGGACTATGGGAGTGGGCTGCCATGCCCTCCTCCAGGGGATTGAACATGTGTCTCTTACATATCCTGAATTGGCAAGTGAGTTCTTTACCACTAGCGCCACTTGGGAAACCCAGGCCCCGACGGTGGGTACCAACACTCCACCCGCTCTGCCGCTCTGGAGGAAGGAGGAGAAGTGTTTGCGGGCGAGCTTCGTTCTAATCAGGTTTTACTTCTGCAAAAAGTGTTTTACCAGCAAATTACCGGCGAGGAGCCCTTCCTGGGGATTCGTAATTTGTTTGATATGGAACGCGGAGCCAATCCAGGGTGTCAGCTGGAATGAAAGATAAACTCTAATTTGCTGGGGAGCACGGAGGCTGGAGTGACGGTAATTAGGAGCGATTATCTGCTCCCGATTCTGCCCAACCGCTTCCCCGTCCCTGCTTCTCCAGGTTGGGGAGGAGCAGAGCTTGGCCGCCCGGGGCCCTGCTCCAAGGCCGTGCTTCTGGGTGGCTCTGTAGGGTCCGTGTCTCCCCGGGCAGGGTCATGCTGGAGTGCGGGGTACTGTCTTTGCAAGAGGACTTAGCCTTCTCAGCCTTGGCTCCTGCTAGAGTCTCATGGCCATAACTGATCACCCTCTCCTGGAGAGGCAGTGGGTGATACACGGCACACCCCAGGGCCTGTTCACAAACAGCGGCTGCAGTGGGAGACATGGGTTTCAGACCCAGCTTGATCCTCATTTGGGGGTGCCACATCAGATACAGGACGCTCCGTTCAATCTGAATCAAATGGACAATGAATACTTTGGTAGTGTAAGTGTTCTCCCATGTCCTATTTGGGATGTTGTTTTTCAGTAGCTCAGTTGTGTCCAACTCTTTGTGACCCCATGAACTGCAGCCCGCTAGGTTTCTTTGTCTTTCACTACCTCCCGGAGTTTGCTCAGATTCGTGTCCACTGATGCCATCTAACCATCTATACTAAAAAAAAAGTTGTTTACTCAGTCTTCAAATTCAAAGTTTGCAAGTGTCATGCTTGTAGTACGAAACTACTTGAATAACCTATATTGCATCTGAATACAAATTTAACTGTGGGTCCTGCATTTTTAGCTGATAAATCTGCAACCTACCCGTAGCGGCCTGGGACCTTGCATACCTGCCAGGTCTCCTGCCCTTCGGCACGCAGGGGTGAGCGGGGATGATAAATCCAGCTATGCTTTACTACCCAGGGGGGGTGGAAGCAGTGAGGCAGTGTGGCCCCGCATGCATCTGTAAATGCCCACTCTGCTCACCCATGCCCTCCATGAGCCCTTGTCAGCCTCAGAGCTCTTTCCAGAGGTCCCGATCTCATTCGGGGTATTAAGAGGGGCTCGTGGGGGCCTAGCCTTTGGACCAAGAGCACCCAGTTTTGTAAGATCCTGGCTTCTCCACTCTGTCCAGGCCTTGCTGTTCCGTGTCCCTCTTGGACCTTGGTCAGCGCCACAGAGAAGGGACTGGACAACACCGACCCAGGAGTTGGGGCTGGTTGAACACTGGTGATCGCAGACTCTTGAGGGGCCCCAGTCAGGCCGTCCTTATTTCCTCCTTCGCTCGCTGTTTTGGACACACCTCTCTGTGTCTTCTGGATCTCCTTGCTGATGTCACGGGGCTGCCAAACAAATGGGGGAGCTGGTGGATGGAGGAACGGAAAGCTCTGGTTGGCTTTGGGGTGCCCCTTCTTGGCCGTGTGGCCTGTTAGCTGACCGCGTTGTGTGCCCTCTCTGTACCATGAGGTGGGGATGCCAACACACGGGTGGAGCCCACACAGCACCAGGGAGGGGCCGCCCTCCCTGGGTTGATGAGGAAGTTGCCAGCAGGGGTGTCTCTTGGGGTTATGACATCACCTTGGTTGGCTTTGGCCTCCCAGCCCCTCCTGGCTGCCACATTGGTTCCGCCAGGCTCTTTCACCCACCCTCCGAGGGGGCCTGAATCAGGCTCCGCCTTGTGGAAGCAGCTGGATGGGGGCTGAGGATGCGCTGCTCTGGAGCTTTGGAAGCCCTGTTGCCTCCTGATTCAGTCCCTAAACGTTTAGCGGGATGTACACCGTCCATCCTGCTGGCCCCAACCCCGCTTTCCTTTCCACCTTGACCAGCGACCGATTAGACTTGCCTGTCCTTTCCTCTCTCTCTCGGGAAAAACAAGTCTCCATCTTCCTCCTGCTTTCACAGGCCTCTTCATGCTGCAGGGCTCGGTGCAAATGTCAGCTCCTGGGGACAGCTTTCCCTGGTGCCTCGGCCAAAATGCCCTCTGCCCCAACTCCATCGCCAGCTGTTCATCCCAGAGTTTGAGCCGGAAGCTAGTTGACCTTGTACCAGACTTAGCTGTGAACATGACCGTGTGCCCAGGGCTCTGATCCCTGGAAAACCCTGGTCAAATGGGGTGCTCCCAGGAAGGCCAGTGGCACCTGCCGGCGAGTTACAGAAGGGACATTGACTCTGGTCCTCTGAACGTGTGGTCAGGTGGGTTCCCCAGCCCTGCGTTTGCAACTCTGTTTCCCAGGGACTTTCTTGCACTGTGGGTGGGTCCCTGTACAAATCTGGGGGACCATGCTCTTGATCATCACACGGACTAGTCTAGTCTCCCCAACTCTGGTCTCCCCAACCCTGAGGCTGCCCGCTGAGCTAGAGAAATTGGCCGGGGCTGGATCTTGGCCATAGTCTTGGGTTTGGGGCAAAGGTGGGGGCTCTAGGAGAGGAGACCCTAGCCATCTTTCTGCCTGTTAGGCCTGGCCAGAGAACTGGGGTTCAGAGAAATGGGTCCCCAAGCACAGTCCCACATTTGGTGGCCTACAGGAGGACTCACGGGACTGGGCATAGAGCCCTCAGAGCTCTGGTTTATTGCAGGGCAGGATCCAGGGGTGCAGCTGGGCGGGGTGAGGCTGAGCATCAGACACCAACTCCAGGGGCATCTCAGGTGCGGTGGCTCAGGACACACGTTCCCCCGCGTCTGGTTACAACTGCTGGAAAGTGTTGTCCGTCCGCCCTCCCAGGGTTTTTTACTGGGAGCTGGTCACGCCTGCACCCTTCGCCTGGCACTTTTCCAAATGTGTAGACCCCCGGAGGGATGGGGCGTGCAGTGTGGCCCACACCGCTGCACAAACAGCTTAGGCCCTGCGAACCGCACTCATCAGTTGAGGTGGGGGCACCCTCTGGACACCCAGGTGCTCAGACCCCACCTGGGCGTGCGGAGCTTTCTAGGGGGCTGGAAGCAGAGCCTGACCTCACACCTGCTCTCGCGAGCCCTGCCCTTCACAGGAACATAGTGGGGCCTGACTGCGTGTGGGGGTGCTGTTGGAGCTGGGCGCAGCCCGTGGCCAGAAGGGAAGCCCCTGTCCATTTGGCGGTGACTCGCCGTGCCCCTCCCCGTGGGGTCACCACGGCCCTCCCTGCCTCTTCACCCCTGATTGGCTCCTGTCTTTCCCACATGGGCCGAGAAGGGGCACCCCCCTTTCTGAAGTCTTTGGGAAAGGGACATCCTGCCCCCCGCCCTCCAGGACCGGTCAGGCTCCCGCCATCCTCAGAGCCCAGCTTGGCTGAAGCCCCAGCTCAGCCACCCGCGGAGCGGAGGCTCCTCCACTTGGACCGAGCTTGGAGAGGTGAGTGTTGTTTTCCTAGACTCAGGCGCTAACCCACGTGGTGGTTTATCCCCAAGATCCCTCCCAGGATCCATGGATGAGGCTTTACGTGGCCTCATCTCTCCCGGCCGCTGCCAACCTGCTGTTGAATGTGATGCTGTTGTTCCCCCAGGCATGGGTGACATCTGTCCTGCGGGTGACATCCCTGCCACTCCCCCCCAATCCCCACCCCCCCCACCCCAGCGTCTGCCCTGCATGTTAAGCACAGGGTCCCCGGCAGGCCTGCCAAGGCCTTTTCAGGGCCCATGCGTTCTCAGGGGCCGTGAAAAGCGTGGAGAGCAGGCGAGCACAAGGGGCATGCTGGCACAGCCCCCCTGGTTCCGAGCACCCAAGGCCCCCTCCAGCACCCCCACCCCCATGGGCCCCTGCAGACCGGCCTGTGCTGCTGCCCCCGCCACCCCAAACTCTTATTTAAACAATTAGGGGAAACCCTTTTCAGGCAATTAGGAAAAGGCAGTTGCAGCCAAACAGGCTCCTCCAACTGTATTGTTCTGCCCAGTGGAAGGTTTCCAGAATGCTGGGGGGCGGGGTGGGGGGGACCCCGTGCCTTAATATGCAAGTCAGCAAGGCCAGGATGTGAGCCTGCGTGCCAGCCAGCACCCGGCCGTCCTTGTGTGGGAAAGCGGGGAGGGGAGGGGAGGAAGCAGGCCGGGAACCCGAGGGGCTGCCCCCCACCCCCGGGGGTGGGCAGGTGTGGAGGACATGGGTGCCCTTGTGCCCTGGAGGTGCCAGGTGCAGGAACAGGGGGAGCAGAAGGGGAGGGCAGGCCACCCCCTCTCCCCGACCTCAAGTTCTGCGGGAGCCTGGAAGGAAGCCCCTTTTTCCCCACTCACCACCCCAGCTGCCCCAGCGGGGTCTCCCGGCTGGTGGGGAGGGGACTCGGCATAGCCCGCCCGGCGCCCGGGGAGCATCCTTACTCCCGTCACCCTTGTGTGCTGGACACGGCCCCGTGTTCCTCAAAGCACCTGCTTCAGGGCCCTCGGGGTCCTGCTGCGGGACCAGCCCGCTCGTCCTCCTGGCTGTTCTGCTTTTTCCCCTGCAGCGTCTCGGGCTTTAGGCTCAGAAGGACCCGGCTTCAAGCCTGCCTCTCTCTTCTCCTGAGTGAAGCGAAAGTGAAACTCTCAGTGGCCGAGTCGTGTCCACCTCTTTGCGACCCCCTGGACTTTAGCCCACCAGGCTCCTCTGCCCATGGGATTCTCCAGGCAAGAGTACTGGAGTGGGGTTGTCATTTCCTCCTCCAGGGGATCGTCCCGACCCTGGGAGGGAACCTGCGTCTCCTGCATCATAGGCAGATTCTTTACCATCTGAGCCACTAGGGAAGCCCCACTGCACACAAGGCCTCTGTTTCTTCATCTGTAAAATGGGAGCAGAGCCTCGGCGCAGCCTGTGTCGAGGGTTTCAAATGTGCCCGGGGCGCCGAGGAAGTGCTTGGCTTGGGCTGGATGAGGCTCAGCTGCGGTGGGTGGGGTTCTGTTTCCTCCCGTTCCCCCCCCGCCCCACCCCAGTGCTAGAGCAAGGCTGGGTGGGCAAGTGCTCAGTCAGCGTGGGGCTGAACAGGTGACTCACCCTCTGCTGTGTGGACACAATATGTCCCTACCAGGGGTGAGGGGCCTGGGCATAGCCCTGGAGAGGCCTGAAGGGTGGGCTGGACTACTCTGCTTTACAGAGGAGGGAACAGCGAGTGACGCAAGCGGGGCCACCCACCGAGGTCCCAAAGCTCAGGGTTAAATGCGTGGGGCCGCAGTGTTGGCACAGGAGTGTTGCTCAGGGAATCTTGGGTCGATGATGGAGCAGACCGTCACAGCGATTGCTGGCACGCCTGAGGGACACTCCCGCGGGGCTGAGCGACCATGATCGGGGGTAGGAAGCAGCGTAGTTAGGAACCCCGAAAGGCACTGCCTCTGAGCTGGGCTCAGACTTGACTTTACGTCCATAAAGGCAAAGGGTGGCGGGGATGGCCCCCTCTGGCCCCTGGAAACCACGTGCCCCTGTCAGCCAGCAGAACCGCAGACCTGTGTCTGGCCCGCAGGGGGCTGGAGTGTTTTCCATGCACAGGAGGGTGTGGGGTAGGGACGACCTCACAGGTGGGTTGAGAAAGGTCTGGGGGCCACGTGTGGGGCGGGGAGGGCTGGCTCCGCCCCTGGCAGATGGCAGGGGCTGGGGAGGAGGCCACAGGTCGGGCCTGAGCTGGGATTCAGCTCGGAAGCAGCCCATCATTGAGTTGGAGGATGCCTTTGGGCCCTCAAGGTGCTCAGGGAGTCTTGGGAGTGACTCTGTTGTCTGCACACACCCCACAGCCCTGTGGCCCCTTGAACCCTCTTTGCTGAGGGGTTCTCAAATCCCAGACACTCAGGAGCCCTTGAAGTCCTACCGTGGAGTCTCCCATGGGTGGATAGCTCCCTCTCTTTGCTCTGGAAAGTGCACCCACAGCCACCACGTTAGTGACTTGGCACTACGAAATGGGTGAGGGGCTCTGATTTAAGACCCTGGCTTTCACTGCGCTTAGCGGCCGAGTGTCAGCCGTGATGCTGACCTGCCTGGTTTTCCACACACAGGGGCTCGAATGCCCCAGTTCAGTAGATAGAAGGCTGGCCTGGGTACCCGGAGTTCCCTGAAAGTCCATTTTGAGGGGACACAGATCTGCCCACCAGCAATTCCACACTGTGTATATTTCAGTCCTGGGATGATGTCAGAAACCACAGCCAGGCAGAAAAGGCCGGGAGAGAAAACTCGATGGTTCCACGGCCCGGGCCCTCTGCGCCCCCCACACGTGCCTCCGAATCTGCATTCAGGGTACCCGACCACGTCCAGTCAGGAAGCTTCTGCACCATCGCCTTTTTTTCTTCACTGGAACATGCACTCTGCGTCTAATCTGTAGATTTCAGGATTCAGAAGTTACAGGTCGTGGGGCATCACCCCCTACCTGGCTCTTTCCTGTCCTCTTCGGCACCCTCACCAAATACGTCCGGGTCCCTGCAGGGCTTGGTTAGAAAAGGAACGCTCGGGTTCTCCTACAAGCCAAAGCATTGGTGCCTGGGGATGGGTGGCCTGGTGGAGGCCCCGGGCAGCACCCGGGGTGGGGTGTGTGCTGGTCAGAGCTGGAGATGAGTCTGGGGGTGCCATTCTGAGCTCCTGTGCAGTGCCTTGCCTTTCCTGTAAGCGGTGCCCGCAGGGTGAGTCACCCCGTCCTTGCATCTTGACCATGAAGGGTTTCTACCTGAGTGTCTGCACAGAGACGGAGATGAGCGTCCAGCCCTCTCTCCCCTGACCCTGCTGTCCACCTCCCACCCCGCCTCCTCCACGGGCAGGGTCCCCATCCAGTCCGGTGCTGCCCATTGGCTTCCTCCTCCAGGCAGTCTGCCCTGATGTCCCCCGTCCCAGCCTTCTCCTCGGGACACACAGCGGGTGCCAAGCAAGCAGAGGTGAGACCCTCGCTCTGAAAGCTGGAGGCACTGGGTGGGGGGCAGTGTGCTGCCCCGGCCCTGACTCAGTGTGCAGGCCTCACGGGCGCCGGTCACTAGCGGATCCTGGGCAGCAGGTGTGCGCACTCTCAGGCAGAGCCTCTGTTTCCGGTGGAGTTGATGTGGCTGACTGAGGATTACATACCCTAGACGGACGACGCTGTCTTCAATGTTTTTTTTGTGTGTGTTTATTGGAAGCTTTAATGTTTCTCGGTAATGAAATCCATTATCTGGTTTTCGGTGGAATACTTGGAAAAGAAAATTATTGGAATGAATAAACAATGCAATATTTGTACCCAAACATTCCTTTAAAATATAATGAAAACCATTTCTTCAGCACTTGAAGCGTTTTGGCTGTTTGGCCAACCCTAAACAGCGTCGTAAAACAAAACGAAGAAGCAAATTTATTAGTCTTCATGGGGACGTTTGCTATATGTTTTGTTTGGAGGCTCTGGGGTATAAATGCAGAGTCTTAGCCGAGCTGGAACACTGCCAGCTCTCTTTTTGTGGATCGTGAAAACTGAGGTCCAGGGAGGCTGGCCTTGCCCAGGACGGGCGAGGGGTCATGGCCAAGGTTCCTCCCTCCCAGGGCCTGTCTGTCCTCCCATCGCCAGTGATGTCAGCCAGGCGCCCACCTTGAGGGGTCGTATATGAAGGTGCGGAGGGAGGTGCTTTATAAACCCTTCTTGTAACTAGAATCCAGGTCCCTGGAGGGCGTGATTTCTTCTTGTGCCAAATACCTACCCTTCTCCAGCCCTAGTCACCAAAAAAGCCAAGCTCCTGAACTCCCTGTGTTATATGCAGAGGTGCCCTAAGGACGGGGATCCCGGGGTGTCAGGACCTGAGACCTGGGGCCAGCAGTCACACAGCTGGGAGGCCCCGGCTCCGTGGAGAGTCACCCGGCCCGAGCTCACATGCCGGCTCAGCTTCTTGCCGTGTGCGGCCAGTGGCAGCGGAGCCTTCCCCAGCCCAGGATGCTCGTCTGTAAATCGGGACAATTCCGTGACCCCACAGGTAGGGTTGGATGGAGAGGCGGTGCGTGGAGAAGAGACGGCAAGTTGGAGGATGCTCTGCGTACGTTGGCTGAGGTTACGGGCCAGGCGCTGCTTCTGGTGACGACCAGGGCAGTGCAGGACAATGGCCTGGAGTCGGGCTTTACATCCGGACACCAGGTGTGTGACCTCCTCTGTGTGACTTTGAGCAAGTTACTCAACCTCTCTGGGCCTCCGGTTCCTCGCCTGTTAAAAAAGAGGATGATGGCCTTGTCTAGTCGGTTTCTTAGGAGAAGTAGAGACAGCGTCCTGAAGTGCCTGGCATGCGGAAGCATTCTGGAAATGGTTATGGCTATCAGTCTCACCCTCCGTGACCTTGGCTGGGTGCCTGGCCTGTCTCATTCTCAGTTTTCTTATCTTGACTAGTTGATTTTAAATTTTATTTAATTTCATTTCTCTTTCAAGATATGTAATTCTTCGGTAGTATTTACAGTGTTTGAAGCCCCGTGCTTTCTTCAGAGTTTTGCAGAAAATACGTCAATATCTTAAGAGGCCAGTGTTGCAGAGATAAAGCATCCTGCTCATGGTCTTAGTGGGAAAAATTAGCCTCTGTGTCAGGCCAGAGCATGGAGACAGCTCAGGGGCGGGACCCCTGACAGCTGGTGTATGGGGCTGGAGGGATGATGACTTGGGCCAGAAGATCAGGCCAGCAGGGTCCTAGCCATCACCATCTGAACTATCTCGGGCCCCCTTGCACGCACTCGTGTGCTTAATTGCTCCGTCATGTCTGACTCCTTGCAACTCCATGGACCACATCCCGCCAGGCTCCTCTGTCCATGGGAGTTTCCAGGCAAGAATATTGGAGTGGGTAGCTGTTTCCTTCTCCAGGGGATCTTCCCAACCCAGGGATTGAACCCAGGTCTCCTGCACCGAAGGCGGATTCTTTACTGTCTGAGCCACCAGGGAAGCCCCTCGGGCCCCTTACCTGTTGTTAAGTCACCTTAGCAATGGTATGTGGATGCAGTTTTATCAGTCAGGGTGTTTCAATGATGCTTTAGAGACATACAGCCCCCAGCCTCTGTGTCTTAAGATAGTCATTTAATATTATAATGGTTATCAGGGTTAATTGGACCCACCTGCATGGGTCTTGCTTGGCTGTGGTCAGATGGTGGTGGGGCTGGAGTCATCTGAAGGCTTGACGGGGCTGGACATGCACGGTGGCTTCCTCACTCTTCTCCTGGGCGGGAGCGGCCTGGACAGGTTGGCGGGCCAGCTGGCGTTGGTCTGTCTCTGAGTGGCCTCTTCCCACATTGGGCTTCCTCACGTGGTGGTCCTAAGAGTTAAGGATCCCAGAAGGCGAGACGTGGAGGCTGCTGGTGTCCTAAGGCCTGGAACCAGACATGGGCACTGCGGCACTTCCGCTGTGTTCTTTGGTTGGAGACACTGAGAGTCGCCCTGGTTCAAGGTCGGGGTGGTGCTCATAGATTTCCCCTCATGACAGGAGGGATGCCAGAGCAATTGTAGCCTTCTTTCTTTCTTTTAATGTTTTTATTTTTGTTCCTTTTATTACCCATTTTTATTTATTTATTCATTTATTTTCCTTTTTAAAATTTTAATTGGAGGCTAACTACTTTACAGTATTGTGGTGGTTTGGCCGTACATTCACATGACTCAGCCGTGGGTGTACATGTGTCCCCCATCCCGACCTCCCTCCCACCTGTGGCCTTCTTTAGTCTTCCTTGGCCACCACCGGTGAGAGTCTACCCTGGACCAGATCCAAAGGTTTACAAAGGCTTTTCACCTCATCTAAGCCTCCATGTTTCCTAGGAGATAGGTATGGAGTTGGCCAAGAAGTTCTTTTGGGTTTTTCGGTGAGATGTTACGAGCTTCTCAAGTGGTGATAGTGGTTTTAGTCGCTCAGTCATGTTCGGCTCTCGTGACCCCATGGACTGTAGCCCGCCAGGCTCCTCTGTCCACAGGATTTTCCAGGCAAGAATGCTGGAACGGGTTGCCATTTCAAGTGGCGCTAGTGGTAAAGAACCCCCCCTGCCAACGCACTGGACCTAAGAGACACAGGTTCGGTCCCTGGGTGGGGAGGAAGCCCTGGAGGAGGGCATGCAACCCACTCCAGGATTCTTTCCTGGAGAATCCCATGGGCCGAGGAGCCTGGCGGGCGACAGTCCACACGTTCGCAAAGTGGGACGCAACTGAAGCGACTTAGCATGAATGTGTGTAAGATGGTATGGAAAAATCTGGACGAACTTTTTGGCCAACCCAATAGTACAAGATGCCCATTTTATAGATGAGGAAATAAAGGTCGGGTGGGGGGTAACCTGCTCAAGGCCTCGCAGGGGTATGTGGGAGAGCCAGATTTGAACCCAGGCTCCCCTCCCACTGCGGCACAGATGTGTGTGAACAGCAACAAGAAGGGACTGGGGCCTTCAGATTCCTTTTCTCCAGCAAGAGCTGAGTTTCTCCACGGACGTCATCCTCATGCCCCTGAGAGGTTCCGCATGCAGGACCTTGGACTCCGCAGGCTAAGGCAGAACCGCGTCTTACATAAGAAAGGGTGAGAGTCTGCTTCAACCTAGCAATTACCCCATCACCCGGGCCTCCTGGACTGGGGCGGTTTCTTTTCTGTAGGTTGCTCCATCCGTAATTAAAAAAACCCCACGGATCCTCTGTAACGGGAAACACGTTGGCTGTTCTGGTGTGGTTTAAACAAGTGGTGTATCCCAGAGATGTTTCGTTGTGAGTATTAATAAAAACAACATGCATTTTCGTGTGTTTCCATAGAGACTTCCTAAGATTTATGTCCATGAGACATATCTTTGGATCCCATGGAATTATTATCTTCCAAACATCCCCAGATAGTCTGCAGGTCTCCCCGGCCGAGAAGCAAATGTCAGGATATTTGGGTATGAAATAAAAACAGCGGGGATGTGGCCAGCCCAAGGTCTTTCATGTACTTGAGAAGGTGAGATGTCGAGTACAAACAGGCGAGAAACATCTGGGCATGCGGGGCTCTTGCATCTGTGGTTGGGCTGTTTAGAAGTCAGCGTGAGTCTGCCAAGAACAGCGGGTTCCCTTTTGCTTTGCCACCTAATGAGAAAAGCTCAGGCTCTCACTGAAGCCAAAAGAACCAGGCCTTTTGGTTAAGACGTTACCTGAACCACCGTGGTGCCAGGGTGCTGGTTGGTCTGCTGAGGGGAGCAGCCCCAGGCAGTACGAAGGATGTCGAGGACCCTGGAGCAGGAGTTAGAGCAGAGACCTTGTCCCCTCCTCTGCCGCCAAAAAGCTGAATGACTCAGGCTAAGACAGAACTCTCTGGACTTAAGGCTCTTCATCTCCAAAGTGGGTCCTGTAGGATGATATCCTTTCATGTGCAGATGACAGAAGGCCAGCTCAAGTTAAGAAAAAGAAAGAAGAGGAGCATGTGGGTTTGTGTGATGGACAGTTCTAGGGGTAGAACTCTAGCTTCAGGTATGACTTGATCCAGAGGAGTATATGGGTTGGTGTAATGGACAATTCTAGGGGAAGAAATCTAGCTTCAGGTATGACTTGATCCAGGGACTTAAACAATGTCTTCTGAGCTCCATCCTTTCTTGTTCTGTCTCTGGGCTCTTCAATGTGAAGGAACAAATTCTAGAGGAATTTGTTTCGTGAGGAGTCATCATAAAATTTTCCTAAGGAATTAAACAACCAGGAGTTTTTTTTTTTTGTTTGTTTGTTTTTTAAAGAAATACACACACCAGTATTAACAGAATGGAGGATGGATTGGGGGAGTGAGGCTACATTTTGCCTTGTCCCGTTGTTAGAGGATCTCATCTTATGGGCACAGGAGGCCTCACTCTAAGTCATGAGATGCTGTTCTTGATTGAGGGGAAGCTGTTATGTGGGAAGAAAGTTTTGGACCAAGAAGACCAGGATGCTGAGTTTTGCTCTGGTATTTTCCCAGTGTTTTTGACTTCAGGTGGGAGAATTCTCTCCTCCCTAAGCCTTAGTGTTCCTTTCTGTAATTGGTAGAATAGGATCTATTGGTGTCTTGATTGGGTAGTTGTGAAGAGATAGACTGGTGCCTGGGTGTAGTAGATGCTCCCAAATGTTACCTCTCTCCCTGACATCTCTATCCTTCAAAGCTCTCTGGATCCCTTTGGCATCAGTTTTTAGCTGCCTCTTGTCCATCGGATTCAAATTCAGTTTAGCCCCTTGCTCTGGGGGGCAGTTGGCCACTGGTGGTTTAACTGGTTAAGACTGTATTTGTCCCATTCTAGAAAATGTCTGGGGCGAGCCAGCTACTGCTGAGGTGGCAGCTTCTGTCCCAGGCGCCTCTTGCTTTCCTGCTCTGCTGGCCTCAATGTGTGGCTTTACCCTTTCATTTACAAGGTGGCTGCCATAGCTCCAGGCCTCACGTCTATATTCCAAGCAGGATGGAGGGAGGTAGGGAGGTGATGAGTAAAGGGAAGACTTCAGAGAACCTAACCTTTTAAAAAAGCTATCTCAGAAGCCCCACCCAGTGACTTTCATTTCTGTTCTTTGGGTCAGAACCGGGCCACACCGCCACCCCCGGAGGCATGGAGTCTGAGGAGGCTGGGGTTTCAGCTGAGCACATTGTTTCCCAGAAGCCTAACTGGGTTACGTTGACAAGAAGGAAACCTGCAGACCTCAGTTTCCCCATCTGTGCAATGGGGAAGGACTGGGGTGTGTGTTCAGTTTAGCCAGAGTCCAGTTAATCAGCAACTTGGGGCCCGGGGGTCATGCTCTGGCAAGAGCTCCGTTCTCAGGCCTTGGCAGCCCTGAATATATCTGTGCAGTCACTTTGTGGGCTGCTTCCTAGGTGAGTCGCTGAGGGGGTGGAATTGGGCAGGGCCACCCGAGAAAAGGAAGAGGAACAGATCAGGGAAAGGCCCCATTGCATGCAGGAGTCCTTCAGAGATGAAGTGAGTGAGGAGGGAGGGTGTGCTCTCCAAGATGCTTCCTTGGGAGGGGTCCCCACAAGGCGCCCGGCACAGGGACGAGAGGGTGGGGCGGGCCCGGGTCCTCTGAGCTGCAGCGGCGCACCCGCCGCCCATCTCAGGAACCTGGGGTCCCTGGAGGCTGAGAATCGTCACCTGTCACTTGTCTGAGAGGGCAGGCTGGCTGGGCGGTGGCCGGGTGGGAGCATGGCCAGGAGGTGAGGGGGCCGTCTGTGGGCGCCAGGATGACCCTTCCCTGTTGGGGGCCCCTCATTCCGTCGAGAATTCTCTGGAAGCGGCGGCTCCCACCTACAGTACCAAGTTCCGTGTCAGGAACCCCGGGTTGCCACGAGGCCTGTGGATAAGCCCGCAACTCCAGGGCACCTGTGTTCCACTGTGTCCAGTACTACTGCACGTACAACGGACAGAACTTTACAGCGTCACGAAGTTCTGCAAAGCAGACCCTCGCGCAAGTGACCTGATGTGCACAGACAAGAAGATGCTTCTTGTAACGGTTTGTGATGGTGAAAAATTGGAAACGACCCAAATTGGTTTCCCGCAGGGGACTGGTTACGGAAATGGTGTCTCTGCAGCCACTGATACAGCACGTGGCTTTCTGCCCCGGGAACCGGCGTCAAAGGCTGTTAGTGACTGAGAAGCTGATGCACTGATGTGGGTTTAATTTGGTGTTGTATGTAGAACTGTGTCATACTTGTGTGTGTGTGTGTGTGTGAGCGTGTGCCATTAGCCCTTCCGAACAACAGGTTCCTTGGGACGGGAACCCCGTAAGGTGCTCTGTGTAAAAAGAGATCCTCAGTCATCCACGTGTGGGGGTTGGGTGCAACTCTTCAAGAGGTGCATTGTCCCCTGGCCAGTAAAGGCCCTGACGAGTCCTGTAAAGGAGCAGTTTACTTCCGCTTACGCCTCTGTCTCTCAAGCTTACGTGAGGCTAAGACCCTCTTCTACCCCCAGTCTTCTTTCTGGAGCATCCTTCTAGAATCTGTCGTGGTCTCTGCTCCATTTGATAGATCTGTGCTGACCTCCTCTGCCAGGCGCCATGCCCAGCCCTGGGGAGACCAGCAGTGACCGAGAGAGACGCCCCCCCAGGGTGCCCAGCGCTCTCTGCTGACTGGTGAGTTAGCATTGTGGTCTGGCAGAGCAGAGGGGTGCGTGGCCCTGAGCCCCATCTCGGGGGCCCTCTGTTATGGGTCAGGCGTGGGGAGGGTGTGGGGCGAGCACACTAGGGCAGTGGTTCTGAGTGGGGCTCCCTGGACCAGTTACCACCGCAGCATCCGCTAGGATTGTGCTGGAAATGCAAGCTCTCCGCCGGGCCCCAGACCTGCTGAATCAGAACCGCAGGGCGTGGCCTGGAGATGTGTTTTCATGCCCTCGGGGGCAGGCTTGCTGCTGATGCGCCTGCAGTTTGAGAACCGCTACTCTGGAGTGGCCCCTGGATGAAGGGAATGGCAACCCACTCCAGTATTCTTGTCTGGAGAATCCCATGGACAGAGGAGCCTGGTGGGCTATGGTTCATGGGGTCCCAAAGAGTGGGACTCGACTGAGCGACTAATGCCCTTGCACGCCCCGGAGGGGACGGAGCGGGGCTGGCCGGGGGGGGGCCTTGAGGAAGGAGGGCAGGGGAGGGGGCGAGGGTCGTCCAGGCAGAGGCTGTTGCCTGAGCCAAGGGCCTGTGGCAGGCACCTCGGGGAGCTCAAGGATCTGGCAGACGGGCGTGGCTGGGAGAGAGGGAATTCTGGACCTGGTACAGTTGGGGCCTGGGTGGGCAGGGCAGAGCGCAGAGCCCTGGGGCCAGAAGTGCCTATGTCTGCAGTGAGATGTCCGCTCTTGGGGCGGGGGGGCTGGGTCAAGAGGGTGTTCCTTACCCCCCACCCCTTTAAAAATATTCCTGTTTCAGTGGAAGTTTTTCACAGCGCCAGGGTGATAGTTGTAAGCAGGGACCACTGTTTACTGTGGGAGCAAATGGTTTTCCCCAGCCACAGCTCCTGATGAGTGATTCTAACAATTAGTACGGGCAGGAGTTTCCAGCCGGCCTGGGTCCTCCAGGGGGGCATCTGAAATCGTTGCTGTATTTCGTTTTAAAATGTTTGAAACAGTCGAACGGGAAAATCCCCCCAGCAGACAGATCACTGGGCTGAGTGGCTTGGTCTCTGTTGTCCAGATGGGGCCTCTGGAGGCGGTGTGGTGGTCCCAATCAGCGCCGGTGTTCCAGGTGGAGACCCCACTTGGACACCCTGCACTTCTTGGATTCAGCCCCTTCCTCACCCAGTTGGGCTTAAGTCCCCTCCCCTCCGACCCCACCACAAGAGGCCTGGTTTCTCCCGGCAAAGAGGCATCTGAAAGATCTGGGTGGAGGATCATGACAGCAGTTAAGCATTTAAATAGTGAGTCCCCCGGCCTTCCCCCGCTGTGAGCTTTCCGGAACAGCCTGTCCCCCACCTCCCACATCCAAGTCCTCATCCCTAGGAGTCCTCCCCACGGAGGTTTGTTAGCAGACACTCAGGCCTTTCGGGGGGAGGAGGAACCCCCCAGGGGGCGGCTCTGGGTGCAATGTCTCCAGGGTTCCATCCATGGCTGCGTCCAGCCTCCTCTAGCCCCGGAAACAGCACGTTCAGATTACAATGAGCAGGGGCAGCGGGCTGGCCCGTCCTCACCAGCTGGACCTTGCAGAAAGGGGGAGGGTTTTATAAGAGGGGCGGGGGCGAGGGGAGGGCTGGGAGGAGTAGAAGAACAGTGGTGGGAAGGGGGGGTCACTTGGGGGGCAAGGTAGGGTGGTCATTCTGGCCAGAGTAGGGTGGGGAGGTAGCATGTCAGGGTCAGAATGGATCCCCGGTGCTGGGACTGCGACAAGAGGCCGTGACATCTAGCTGGAGAGCCCGGACCAACTTCTTCCCCCAGTGGCTCCGGGCTGCGGAGGCCTGTGGGCGGGTCGGCCACAGCCCCTCCCTTCCCATCAGAAGGGACTCAGGGCCATGGTCTGGGGCTCGAGGTGTTAGTGCTCAGACAGGCTGGTCGTTTTGAGAGACTCAACTTGGAGACACCCAGACCAGGGAAGAGACAAACCATGTGGAGACCCCAGTGATTCACGGGGACCCTCTGCCCTCCTGGAGGGGTGCCCGCCTCCCCACCGTCTGGTGGGGGCTGTGCCCAGCAGCTTCCCTGCAAAGAGCGCAGAGTGAGGGGACAGGAGCCGGACGTGGAGAATCCTGCGCCAGCACGACCTTTGCCGCTGGGTCAAGGTCAATCGCAGTGCCGGGTCACGTGGAAGGCAGCGCCCCTGACATGATGGGGGGAGGGCACCTCCCCTCCGGGCTCTTCCCCCCAAACCCGTGACCCCTGTCAGGTCATGAGAAGACATCCGGCAAATTCTCCCTGAGGGGCAGTCTTCCAGACGCCCGCACAGAGCTTCTCAAAGCTGCCCAGGTCGTGAGGTGCCCGGACAGTGAGAAGCGGTCACAGCCCCGAGGGCCTGGGGGATGTGAGGACCGTGTTGCCTGGTGTGCTGGACGGGTCCCGGGGTACCCAAGGGACGCGAGGGGAAAGCTGAAGAAACTGGAATGGAGCATGGGCTTTTGTTAATTATCACGGTATCATCGGTTTTGCCTCATTAGCTTTGACAAATGCACCGTGGGAACGCAGACAGCCGACAGTGGCGGGGCTGGGGTGCGGGCGTTCCGGGGATTCTCCGAACTGTTTCTGCAACTTTCCTACAACTCCAGAAACTGCCCGCCGGTTCAGCAGGTGAAGAACCCACCTGACCAGGGAGATGAAGTTTCGATCCCTGCGTCAGGAAGATCCCCTGGAGGAGGAAATGGTAACCCATTCCAGGATTCTTGCCTGGAGAATTCCATGGACAGAGGAGCCTGCTGAGCCGCAGTCCCTGGGGTCGCAAAGAGTCGGACACGACTGAGCGACTGAACCTAACTCTAGAACTTTCTAATATGAGAAGTTGATTTAAAACAAAACACCCCAGATCACTCCCTTTCCACTCTGGGTCCAGGAGCAAAGGCTAAACCCCTTCTGTATCAGAGCCTCTCACAGGCCCCCCCTTGTGGAACCAGCCGTGAGGATGGTCTTGGATGTGAACTTGACTTTTGTCAGTGGGGATGTGGTTCCCAGAAGAGATTCTTTTCTCTTCCATCTTGACTCCCCTCCCCCTCGTCTCCCCTCCCCGTTGTCACACTCTCCCCCTTGTATTTCCCTCCCCCTCATCTCCCCGGCCCCTCCCCCCTCTCCCCTCCCCCCTCTCCCCTCCCCCTTCTCCCCTCCCCCTTCTCCCCTCCCCCTTCTCCCCTCCCCCTTCTCCCCCTTTGGATCCGGGAGGCCTTCTCACTCAAGGGCAGTTTCCAGTTGTCACGACTCGCAGGGCGTGCTGCTGGCGCCTCGCGGGTGGAGGCCCGGGGCACTGCTGACATCCTGCGAGGCACGCCCACAGCAAAGAATCACCGCGTCCAGAGTCCGCACTGCCGAAGTCGAGGGCCCTCATTCCAGAAGGACGCCGCGCAGGCAGACTTCTGGTCCCGGCTGAGAAGTGTGGCCATTGGGCGCGGGCATCTGAATCTTTCCAGCAGACTCTGCCCTCGGGTATCAGCAGCCTAAGGGGCAGTGACACAGATGGCTGGCACCTGTGAGCTGACTGCGCACCGGGCCTCAGGGTGAACTGACTCCCTTCACACTCCCACCGCCCCAGTGGGACAGGTGCCTTGATTACTGTGCTCATTGAACAGGTAGGGAAGCCGCGGCACACAGAGGTTGAGCGACTGGCCTCGAGTCACACAGCTAGCAAGCGGCTGAGCTGAGCTTCGAACCCAGGCTGTCCAGTTCTGGACGGCATGGTTGTACCCAGCGTGCCAGCAGCCTTTCCTGCAGGAGCGCTGAGGCCTGAGTCACTGTGGGCAGATGCTTTCACAGGGCTTCCACCTGCAGGGGGGCCGGGGGGTGGGAGGAAGTCCACCCCATGAGAGAAGGCCCTGGAGGTGCCCACCCCTGGAGGGTCTCCCTCAGTCCTGCTTGCTGCTCCTCCCCAGATATTGCCCACGTTCCTTGGGGCCACTTGGCATCCACCGGCAGGGTGCGGGCTCCAGCCCCGGCTGCTCAGCCTGGTGCCCTGCAGACATGGGCATCGAGGGCGCCATGGAGATGGTCTGTCACCCGTCACAGGGCATCACTGTTAATTTGCGGCTCTGGGGTGCTTGCTGGCTGGTGATTTGAGAAACTCAGCGGGAATTTCTCAGTCCTTACTCAGAGCAGGGTTTGAGGTTTTCCCATCCAGGGCCCAGAGGGTGGGCGAGGGGGCAGGGTGTTGTGAGAACATGTGAATCACTTGGCCCTCTCCTTCTGGCCCTGGAGACGTGGGCAGCAGAGGGCAGCGGGAGGTGTTCGTGCAGGGGAGCCGTCTTTCCTTCCCTGACACGTGCAAGGACCTCACCTGCAGGATGGAGCCGGCGGTCAGGCCAGCCTGCCCAGGCCGGGGGCGCCCACTGGTCAGAACCCTTATCTGGAAGAGGCAGGATGGGCTGTCTGGCTTGGTGCCCTGCAAGGAGCAGGGCTGGGCTGGCGTCCTCACCCCCTGCTGACCGGGAGGGAAGGTTTCTCTGGACAAGTCTCTTAACACCCTTGTGTGCACAGGTTTGAGGCTCTGTTTGGCTCAAGCTCCCCCGCCTCCTCCAGACCCATTTGCCCATCTCTGCCCTGCTCTGGTGCGAGGTGGCGGCCTCGCTCACCTGGGCCCCCTTGCCCCCTGCTCGGGCGTCTTCTCCTCCCTTCTGTGCTGGGTCGTGGGCTCAGGGCACTTCAGTAGCTCCGTCATTTGCCTTGGAGCCATCTGTGAATTTAGTGATGACCAGGAGACCCCTCCAGTGGAAGCGCAGAGTCTTAACCACTGGATCACCAGGCAAATCCTTTTAACATTACATTTTTAAGGCAGGTTTTTGGACCAACCAGCCCATGACGGCCGTGGGGGCTGGTGCTTCCCATGTAGAGGACCTCAGGCTCTGGAATTCGGAAGTCCCTCCAAGGAAGAGCCTGGCTCTGGGCAGCTCAGGTGAGGCTCCATGAATGCCTCAGTGCACCACGTCTTGAGTTTTGGTCCAGGCTCACCATGCTGCTTCGTTAGTAAGTGTGACGCTTGTCTGTCAGGGCACCCGGGGCCAAGGCGTGATATTGTATTTATTGACGCAAATCATGCCTCGGAAATTTATTTCCCTGTCTTGCTGTTCCTCCCTTCTTCCTTCTCTTCCCAGATTTATGAAGCATATGGATCTTCTCTTTAGAGCATCCCTCAAAAGCTCTGACTTGCAAATTAGTTCCTTGAATGATCAGCTGTATATATTCTGCATTTAATAAATTCAGTTATTAAGGAAGCAGCAATTGATTATTCAGTTACAGTGGATTGGGAATCAGGCTCCTCAGCAAACCACCTGAGATGCTGGGTTGAGAAATAATGAAAGGAAGAAGCATCCTTTACAGCAGCATTACCTGGTGAGGACAGGCGCTGCAGAGGCTGTGCCTAGGCCAGCATCCCCCAAGCGCGGCCCTCCACGCGTCCTGTGAAGAAACGGGAGAACCAGCCAACCAAGCTCCTTTTCGTTTGATTTGTGTGGATCGGAGAATTTGCATTATGTATGAGGTGCAATTTGCTTTCCAATCCAGGGGGGGAAGAAAAACAAACAATATTGATAAATACATTTTATGTGTACACAAAATAGATTTGAGCAAGATTTAGGGGTCCTGGGAGTGGAGGTGCATCAGGAAATTAGCTTTATAAAAACGGTGTTGATGCAGTGGGAAGGTGATCAGGAAAACTCCAAAAGGCCCCAGTTAACATGCAGAATCTGGTTGGACCTTCCGCATCTAGCCAATCTGTGCTCAGCATTCAGGGGGTATCTCAAAGGCCACCTCCTCCAAGAAGCACTCCAGGCTTGTTTTCTTCCTTTTGAAACTGCACAGAGCCCTGCTGTTAGTCTTTGCCAAGAGTGGCAGGAGATGTGGGTGCTCTCTTCCTCCGTCTTTCCTTCCCTTATTCTTGACTTTTATTCTTTCTATTCATTCATTCTTCCACTCACCTGTCCATCAATCTGTCTATCCCATCTACCTATCTGTCCATCCACCCACCCATCCACTCATGTTACCATCCAGCCATTCATCCACCCACGCATCTATCTATGCATCCATCAGTCTCTCATCTACCTGCCCAACCATCATCCATCCGTCATCCATCCATCACTGTCATCCGTCCATCCATGTATCCTTCCATCCATCCATCCACAGTGCACTGAGGGCCTCTCCCTACAGGCCGCTCTCTAAGCTCTAGGATAGAGAAATAACAGGCCACCTACAGGTCCCTGCCCTCTCAGAGCTTTCTGTCTGGTGTGAAGGGCACAAAACAAGAGATAAATCAACAAACGGAAGTCCCAGGTAACTGCTGGTAGGGGGTAGGTTTTACTAAGGAAATACATTTGACCCTTGAACAACACAGGTTTGAACTTTGCGGGCCCACTTAAACACTTGGATTTTTTCCATCAAGTGCTAACAGACCTGCAGCTGGTCGAATCTGCTGATGCAGAGCTGTGGGTGTGTGGGGCCGACGCTAGGTTATACACAGATTTTCGGCTCTGAGAAAGGTTGGCACCCCAGTGCCTGCATTCATTGTTCAAGGGTCAGCTGTATATGCAGAGAAAGCCTGGATGGTGGCTGGGACTCTTTGGTGGTGAGGCGGTCAAGGAGGGTCTCTGAGAGCAGGCTGAGAGCGCGTGGCCACCCTTCTAAGGGTTCCCATCGGGGGCCACTGGGCACGTGTGGTGGTGGTGACCTCCAGGACACCCCTTAGCAACCGTGGCCACAGCAACGGCATGGCTGTGGCTATCACTGCCCTCCAACGGGTGGCTTGACCGGGTGTGTGTCAGTACAGAGTCCAGACTGCAGCAGAGACGGCCCAGCTGCATGTGCCGTGGGGGGCTGGCCGAGGCAGGCGGATCTGCAGTGGGGGCAGTGCCCCCAGGGACTGCGACTGCCAGGGGGACCCCTCGCACCTCCCTGCCAAGACGAAGGCTCCCACTCACATGGGAGTCGGGACTATCTCTTCCCCAAGTGCTGGCCCTCGAGGCCATGTGGTGTGGAGAGGAAGGACAGTCTGCCCCAAGTCTCTGCCCTGATCGGTGACCTTGGAAGTGTTCTGGAACCTTCCTGAGCCTTGGTCCTTTTCGGGGAGATGTTCCAAGGATTCAGGCATGTGTGCCCCTCCTCCCGGGGACCCAGCCCTGCCGTGGGCTCCTTCCACCTCCACTCTCACTACCCCAGCCCCTCTGCTGCTTGTCCTGTGCGGTCCTGGCCTCCCTGTGCGGGCCTCCCGGGACATGAGTGATCACCGCCACCTGAAACAGGGGTCCCCCTCCCTGTCCCCCTCAACAGCAGCCGTTTCGCTGAATTCTCTTCTTGCTCTGTGAGAGAAGATCCCGCCCGCAGCCAGGTGCCCTCTGCACCCAGCCCGGGTCCTGGGGCCGCGGGACACTCTCTCAAAAGGGGATGGGGCGAGGCTGACTGATGGAGGCCATGTGTCGCGGACCAGGAGAGCGGTGAGCGGAGGACCCCAGCCGTCTCAGGGCTCCCTGGCTGACTACCCCTGGGCTTCGGGGTCCTTGCCCTTAGATGGTGTGTGAAGAGTCACACGGTGACTCTGAGGCTGTGCTGAGTCAGTCCCACGTTCTCCCTTCACTCGTCCCTGAGATGGCGAGGCAGGATTGCCTAGCAACCCCTCTTCTTGGGCGGGGAGCTTGAGGTCCAGCTCTCGGAGTCCGTAGGCAGGTGCGCTGGGCTCAGGATGGGGGTCTCCAGGCCGCAGGGCCCCCGAGGGCTTTCAGGAGACCCGGAGCTCCGTGGGCGAGGTTTGCTTCCAATGCCCTCCAGGGAGCAAGTACGGGGCAGCCGTGACCTCCACCCACAGGGACGTCGGGGGTCAGTGTCTGGGCACCCGAGGATGAACGGCCCTGCTCCCACCCTGGGAAAGCCTTGGCCTCCGGGAAGCCTTCGTCCTGTGGGGGCCAAGTGGACCCTGGGCCTGTGCACGGGGGTCTCGTTCTGCCTTCTGGCCAGCACTGGGGCATCGTTCTCCTTGCCCAGCTCTCGGGGAGGTGAGGGGAATCGGGGCCTGTCTTCGGGCCTCAGGACACAGCCCAGATGTTCTTGGCTAAATATCTGCAGTGCTCAGCCAGCCTACGTGGGATTTTGCCATCTGGGTTGGAGGAGCTCTGAGCGGTCCTGCAGCTGGACTCTTTGTCCCCTGAGGTTCCCGGGGCCCATCCCAACAGCGAGCACATTTACCTGCTGTTCCCAGAGCAACGCGGAGGGAGCCAGAGAGTCTAGACCCGGGACTGGGCCGGACTGCATCATGTCACCTGGGTAAGCCTCAGTTTCCTTATCTGTAAAGTGGGCTGCATGACCCTGTGAAGGGCACAGGTGTGCGTGGAGAAGGCCCAGACTGTTGTAAATATTCAGTGTCAGAGGTGAGGATTGGCGCTGAGAGAGGCTCCGGCCATGGCTGGATCTGTAGCGAGGCTGGCCACCTGGAGTAGGAGGACTCGGGAGACAGGAAGAGTCCAGCTCCTCTCCGAGTGCCTCTGGGGCCTTGGGAAGCCCTGCCTCCACCCCATTACTGTGTCCACACCTGCAGGAAAGCCCAGCTTGGAGGGCAGGCAGGACCCTGCCCGGGAGGCCCTGTGATCCTGGTTCTGTGAGCGCCGTGATAGGAGTTGAGCAGGGCATCTGCCCTGAGCTTTGTCAACTTCCCCATTGTCCTGGGAGGGAGCTGGCATGTCTCTACCTGGTTTGGAAGCTGCTGTGTGTGTGTGTGTGACCTTGGTGTAGGGTTCATGTGGTCCCTTCCCCTGCTTGGGGGTCCTCCTGCATTCGGGCGAGGAGCCCCATGGGCAGTGGGTGTCACTAAACCCATCTTCTCTGCTGACGCTGCTCCAAGGAAACTGTGGCCAGGGGACTGGTGACATCTGGGGCTTCCCGCCTCTGTGCTGGGTTTGGGGGGCTGGCAGGATCCACAGTGGACGCCCTCTTCCTGGGATCCCCCGAACAGGTAGGCGAGGGGCCTCATGGCCAGACTCTGGCATTGATGTGGGAATGCTCACCGAGCCTGCAGCGGGTACCACACCTGTGTCTCCTCCCCACTGTAGGTTGGGGGTGGTGGGGGGCCGGCTGAGAACGTCCTTCCTCCACTCATACTCTCATTCATGCACATTCCAACCTGCATCCTAAGGACCCGAATGTGCCAGGCCTCAGGCGGGGTCTTTGGGGGGGCTCCAGGAAGGTTGGGGAGCAGACAGGCAGTCACAGAGACCATGTGGGGGTTCCTATGCTGAGACAAAGATTGCGGTGGGGTCTGTGGGACGCAGGAGTGGAGCCCGGAAGTTGCCTGCCTGGCTGCAGTGCCCTCCTCGCCGTAGCCTGCTCATGGGATGTCCTGAGGTTTTTGGGGGAGGAGGCGTGGCAGGCTGGGGCATCCCTGGGAGGGCCGGTGAGCACGGCTGGTATCAGGACCAGCACAGGCTCAGCCCCCTCAAAGCACTTGGCGGTCTCTCAGTAAATGTGTATTGACTGAATGAATGGGTTAAACCAGTGCCTCCTTCCTGATTTAGCTGGAAAATTATTACCATAAGGGACAGACAGAGGGATTGTTAGAAATGGGCGGACATTTCCTTTTCCTTAGGCCTTTAAAATTTTGTTGCTTTTCTAGTATTACTGCGGCTGTTGACTGCCCACTCCCCGCCCCCACCACCGCCTCCTTTTTACATAAAGTGGTGTATTAAATCCAGGGATGTTTATTTCAGTTCTTTGCACAAGATACTTTGCTTAATTAAGGGCAGCGCCTGGGGTTCTTGGAGAAGCCTCCTGCAGGTGGTTCCAGCTCTGAGTGTCCCATTCGGAGTTGGGGGGGCTTCTGTCTCCCACTTGGAGCCGACTGGGGACATGCTCCCTCCTTGTCCGGTCCTGCCAGCCTCCTTGGCCCTACTTGGTAGATGAAAGAGGGAGAGATTTGAAGTCATGAAAAGCCGGGCTTGTCCTGGGCCCGGCGGGCAGGGGCTGTCGGCATGTCTGTTGATAAGTAATTAGAGCACCTGCCGCAGGTAAAGGTCTCCTTTGTGAGAACTGCACCCGTGGGTGACCTTTGTGCTCAGGAGCTGGCGAACCACCTGCCTGGGGTGAGCGCGTTGGAGCCAGCTGGCGCCGGCTGTGGGACAAGGGGCTTTCCGGGAGGGATCCAGGTGGGTCATCTACATAGCCTGAAACCTGATCTGAGTCGCGGGCCTGGCCCCGCCTGCAGGGCAGGGCCTCTCAGGCCTCCTCCCTGGAAGGACCCCAAGCCTCAGATCCCTGGATGGGGCAATATTCATACGTCGGCACAGGGAAGGGGGCGGACCCGGGGGTGAGCTGACGTGGGCTCAGCATCCTTCAGCAAACACCCAGTGGGTCTTGCCGAGTGGTCTAAGGCTTCCTTTCTTTTGTGTGGCCCCTTCCCTTAGTCGGAGCTCCATGGAGAGCTGGCGAAGGTGGCTTCTCTGGAAGGGGATGACCGTCCAGACAGCTCCTGGTTCACCCACATACCAGTCTGTCAGTCACCCGCCTCCTCCAGCCACCCGTCAGGTGACGGCGGCCAACGAGTTGAAGGTGCTGGCACCCAAAGCGGCCACTGTGCGTGCTCTCAGTAGTAATCACGGCCATGGCCGGGGGCCCGTGGCTGGCACAGCCTTGCTGCTTATCAGTGGGACGGGGCTGTTCAGAGAATGAGGCCCAACCCTGTCCTCTGGGGGTCCCTGGTGGACGAGTGGGGAACCCGGCTGCAAGTGAAGGAAGCTGAAAAGGTGGTGGGAGCACTGAGGAGGGACCAAGTCAGCCTGCGGGATGAAGAAGAATCAGGGAGGGCTTCCTGGACAAGGTGATGCCGGACATGTGTCTCAAAGCATGTACAGAGGGTGGCAAGCCTGTGGGCTTTCCGGGGAGAGTTGGTCAGCTTGCGGAAGGGTCTGGGCATGGGGTAGGGGTGGCAATGATCGCTGAGTTAGCAAGTTGATGGGGTGAAAGGAGGGGGGAGTCTGATAATCAGGCCTTCTAGGATGGGGGTATTAGTGAGACCAAGGGAAGCAGATTGGAGGCAGGGCTGAGGCTGGGACTCCAGGGAGGAGCGAGTGCAGGGATCCTGGGACGGACGAGGAGGCCTGGCCTGGAAGCAAAGGGCTTGGGACCTGGTGGTTGGCAGGGGGCAGATGGAGGTGGAAGGGAGCAGAGTCCAGGAGCCACTTAACCAGCACCGCCTTCTCCAGTCCCCAGGGCCGCTGGCCTGGTGGAGCTGAAGTCCGAGTGCTGGGCTGAGGAACACCAGACATCAGGGTACTGGTGGGGTCCCAGGAGGATGGCCTTGTCATTCTCTGAAACAGCAGAGGTCCTGAGTAGGTGGGATAGTGAATGGCAAAGGAAGTTGGGGGTGTGTCTGGGGGCGCCTATGTTTGCTGGGGTAGTGGTGGGGCTGTGGGGTGGGGTGCTGTGTTGACCGGGGCCCATGTCACCCTGGCCTGACGGTGGGTATAAGATTGAATGGTGTCCCCATAGAGGTGTGTCCTGGTCCTGACCCCGGTACCCGTGAATGAGAGCTTGTTTGGAAGCAGGGTCTTTGCAGAAGTAATCATGTTAAGGATTTCACGGTGACATGCTCCAGGCCCAAAACCCAGTGACAAGTGTCCTTACCCGGGAGGGGAGAGGGAGGTTTGAGACGTAGGGACACATGGAGGGAGAAGGCCCCGTGCAAACATAAGCGGAGATGGGAAGATGCGGGCAGGAGTCGAGAAGCACCAAAATTGCTGGGAGCTGCCAGAGATCAGCTGGTAGAGAATCCGCCTGCAGTTCAGGAGACCTGGGTTCGATCCCTGAGTCGGGAAGATCCCCTGGAGAAGGGAAAGGCTACCCACTCCAGTGTTCTGGCCTGGAGAATTCCATGGACTGTATAGCCCATGGGGTCGCAAAGAGTCGGACACAACTGAGCAACTTTCACTTCACTCACCAGAGATCAGGAAGTTGGGGAGGGGGGCCAGAACTCCTTCTCCGCCCCCCTCCCTGGGGAGACCCAGCCCTGCCCACACCTGGATTCTGCGCAGGGATGCTGATTGCAGATTTCCGGTCTCCAGATCGGGGAGGGAAAGGAATTTCTATTGTCTTAAGGCATCCCTGCCCCGCCCCCCACACCCCCCGCCCCAGTTTGTGGTTATTTGTATGGCAGCCGCGGGAAAGGCACGCGATGTGGCTTTAGAGTCTCGCCCTTTCCTCCAGGGACATCTGCGTGTCGCAGATGAACGGACGGCGGGGACAGAGTGCAGGCGTGTGGGCGGGCGTTCCACGCAGGCACATCACGCTCCAGAAATGCCGCGACTCCCTCCTGGCGCCTTCACCCTGACAGGCCCGCTGAGCGGGCTTGATCTGAACTCTGGCAGGAGGAGCGCCTGGCAGACCCCACGTCCGCCCCTCTGTGCTCGCCAGCTGATGCGGCGACCGCAGCGTGGCCCGTGCCTACCCCCGCCCCCGGCTCCCTGGGTCCCTCCGACCCGGAGCAGGGGTGGTCCAGCCCGCTCCCACACAGATTCCACCCCCACCTCTATGCCAAGTTGGATGTGTTCAGAGTCACCGTCTGGGGACTAATAGTTGCTATGAAAATTGTTGCTGAGAATAACTTAACCTAAAATTAAAATGTGCCTTTCCATGAAAAAAAAAAAAAACAAAGCCTCGCCTAGATCCAGCAGTTCTCCTTAAAGCCGCTGTCAAGGAGGTGAGGACCAAAATAGAGCTTGAGTGCTCTTTCTGTGAAGCGTTTTACCAAGTGTCAAATAAGTAGGAAGAAATTTTGGGACGTCAAGGGGGGAAAAAAAGACTCTG
The DNA here is from genome assembly GCF_029407905.1 of Bubalus kerabau. Classification (NCBI taxonomy): domain Eukaryota; kingdom Metazoa; phylum Chordata; class Mammalia; order Artiodactyla; family Bovidae; genus Bubalus; species Bubalus kerabau. The sequence continues at coordinate 117,744,061 of NC_073630.1, forward strand.
TTTTCTGAGTTAGAACCCTATACCTCTCTGGGGAATGGCGGTCACAGTTAGAAACCCAGCCCTTCTGGGCTGGCCGCGCCCCGCCCCCAGCTCAGCTGGCCTTCCTCGTGGGAGAACCAGCGAAGGGTTGGTGATGACACTGTCCTCTCCAGGTCCCTTCATTCATTCATCAGTTCGTTCACTCATTCACTCATGCCTGTGCCTCTCGTGGTTGTATGCACCGGGCAGACACTTGGAGGAGTGGAGACCCTCTCTTGCTAAGGGAAGTGGGTGTTTCCATGACGACAATAGGCCAAACTCCAAATGCTGAGACTTTTCTGCAGGAAGCGTCTGATGGAGGTGGGCGGTATTGCAACAGCCTCCCAGCCAGGCTCCCGGCTCCTGCCCTGGTCCCTTCAGTCTGCTCTGCACACAGGGATCCTGTGAAAACACCATCTTGTGCTCTGAGAAGGTCCCAGCTCTCCTCTGAGCTCTCCCTGCCCCACACCCCCCATCCCAGTTCTCTTGGGGAAAGAGTTATGTGATCCCAGTGGACCCCAAAGCCCCGGAGAGCCCAGTCTCTATTTTCATGCAGTCTCCTCTCTTGTTCCTCTCCCTCGCAAGCACTCTGGCCTCCTCGCTATCACTTGAATCTTCCAAGCACGATCCCATCTCAGGCCTTTGCCCTGGCTGTTCCCCCAGCCTCGAATGCCCTCCTCAGATGACCACGTGCCTCCCTTCCCTCCTCCTTCGGGTCTTTACTTCCGCATCACCTTCTCTGGGAGGCCTCCCTGGCCACTGTATCTAAAATGTCAACTCTCCAACCCTTCTGAGGCTTCTTCCCTACGGTTTCACTCCAGGGCACTTGTTTTTCTTGTGGATTCTGTAATTTTTTTGTGGCTCCCACCCCTAGAAGGCAAAGTCCAGGAGAGCAGGACTCGGCCTACTTTGTTTGCTATCACTTTCTCAGAGCAGGTGCTGAATAAATGATGGTTGCTTGATGAGTAGCCTGGGGCCCTGAAGGATGAATAGGAGTTTTCCAGCTGGAGAGAACTAGGAGAACAGCATGTGCCAAGGGCCTGAGGCAGGAAAGAGTGTCTGTGTTCAGGGAAGGGGCGAGTGGGCCCTGGATGGGAGACTTAGCTTGGCAAGGGCGAGGGGATGGGCTCGGGTCTTTGATAGGAAGTCTTGAGTTTACCCCAGGGGCAACGGGCAGTTTCTGAGGTAGTTAAGCATGGAGGCAGCAAGCTTGACGTATGAGAAGTGTGTGAACATGTGCTCAGGTCACATGGATGGGGCTGCAGGTGGGGGAGGGTCTCTGATTTACCAGACTCACCTTTGCCACCTTTCTTAAGCATTTCTACTTCCAGTGGGAGCCCATTATAAAGGGCTCCATTCTTGCGACCACAGGATGGTATGAAAGGCCTGCAGTGAACTGATCTGGGTGAAGCGAGGTAGGGTATCAGCAAGAAAAAGGGGTGCAGTCTTAGCCTTGCTGTATTTGAGCACTTCAGCTACCGTATTTCATGCACTCTAAACTCTTAGCTGCACCCTGAATTGCATCACTATTTCATTCCCCACTCAGGAATGGCATTGATTATAAGCCACATACCAGTTTCAAAGAAGTTAAAATGTGTGTGCGGGGAACGACAAAAGCCCTCAGGCCTTAGAATCAATGAAATATGGCAATAGTGGAATGTAGGGATATGTGGGGGAGCATGCCAGTTTCTTTCCGTGAATGCATCTGGTCCAACTGATGTTCTGGACCAAACCAAACAAGTCAAGATGTGCCTACATCCCCAGGCACATGTGTGCGGGCTTCCTGGGGCAGAGCCTGTCGGTGGGGGATGGGGGAGTGGGGCTCCCCTGCCCTGTGAGATGGGCTGGGGATTTCCAGGGGATGGGTGATTCGAGACGGGGTAATACTATCTGCCGCAGCCGGCTGGGGATAATCGCCGTCAGATCCTGTGCTCCAGGGGTGTAAGCTGAACCCCAGAGGAGGCAGGAAGGAATGTTTATTCAAAGAGAGGCAAAAGTTTCCATTCTAATGTCCCCCACCAGCCTGGGATGTCCGAGACCCCCTCCCCTTTCCTTTGTCATTATTTCTACTTATTCTCCTGGGGTGAGGGGAGCCGGTGTTTCCCACCTAGCGAGCTCTGGACGGATATGGCCAAGCACGGGGTAGGAGGAGCCATGTGGAGCGGGAGGCTCTGGGCTCTCTGGGGATGTGGGAAGAGCTGTGTGCTCATCGCTATTAGAACCTGAGCTTTCAGAGGTGGGGATGGGGCTTGATCCCCAGCACATTTGGCCAGCAGCTTGCAGTATCATCTCCCAGCGCCCTTAGAAGTACTCGGGAGGACACGATGCAGATGGGAACGCTCCAGAATGAAAACAGAAACCTGAAGACCCGGGGAATCAGGGGGCGTGACCTGTCTTGCAAAGGCTGGGGAGGGGAGTGCAGAGAAGGAACACGGGTGCTCTCCACTGGCCGGGGCCAAGCCCGTCCCCCTGCCCCCAGGGACCCATGTGGACACGCGGTGGAAACCACCTGTCACGGATCCTGGCTCTTCCCCCATCATGGTTAGGTTCCCCCAGAAGCAGACCCAGAGCTGAGGCTTGGAATGTATCTTGTTTATTTAAGGGGAGCAGGAAGTGAGCAGGGACCGTGCCAGCAGCATGGATCGGCAAGTGGTCTCTGCCATGGGCACCGGGGCTCAGTCCCCGGGACAGGGCCTTGGGGAGACGGTGTGGAACACGCACTGGGAGCCTCAGGCGTGTCTAGTCAGCACCCTCCACGTGTGGAGTGAGGCCGAGGAGGGGCACAGGGAGACACCATATCCTTAGTCTTTGCATCCCCTCTGAGGGGCGCGTAGACACGTGGACTTCGAAGTCGTGAGATGTTGCTCGTGACGGTCACATTTGCTGACGCTGTTGTAACTGTGACTGGGGCAGTCGGGTCCCCGTGTGGCCGCCTGCACACCCCCCTTCCCAGGGCAGTCGGGTCCCCGTGTGGCCGCCTGCACACCCCCCTTCCCAGGGCAGTCGGGTCCCCTTGTGGCCGCCTGCACACCCCCCTTCCCCATCCTTGAAATGGGGAGATCCAGTTCACGTGACCATGACTGTGAGCGAGAGGGCTTTGTGCAGAAGAGGGGGGCAGGCGCATGGGAAAGGGGAGCATGAGCCCCAGGGGGTGCCTCTCTCACTCTCCGCCCCCGCAGTGTTTTGGGCTGCAGAGGAATGCAGGGAGATCCAGGGGTCTGTGGAGAGTTGGAGGGGACAGGGCTCTCCAAATTTCAGAAGCCACCACAGGGGGCACGGTGGGGATGTAGCAAAGTCCCCATGCTGAACCGCTCCCTCTGATTGGAAAGTCAGGCCAGCCCTGCGCCTCCAGGGTTTACTGCTTGTGCCAGGAGAGAGCAGGTGGCACTTGGTCAAAGGGTTAAGAGCGTGGCTTTGAAACAGGCCATCTAGGGGGTATATCTGGCCCCACCACGTGAAAGCTGTGTGACTCCGGGCACGTTCCCAGCGTCTCTGAACCGAACCTCGGTGTCCCGTGTGTGAACAGAGCTCTGGCCCAGTGCCTCTTCCCATGCCGTTTGGGAAGCTTGGGTGCAAGAAAGCGGGGTGCCTGGCGGAGTGGGGGAACCCACGGGACCAGTGGAGCGGCCTGGCCTCCAGGCAAAGTGGACCGTCCCCTCCTCCATGCCTTGGACTCCGTGCTTTAATAGCCGACACTCCAAGTTTCCAAGATGAAAGTGGACCTTCCCTGGCAGCCCTGCAGCCTGGGTTTTATTAACTCCTCGGTCTCCCTCCTGCGGCCTTTCGCCCCTTCTCTCCTCTCTTCTGGCGTCCAGTCAGCCTGAAAACAGCTTCATTACTCTGCCCTTTCTCCATAGGCTGTGGCTGTGAAATATTGAGCCTCAACAGCGCTGGTATTGGATTGAATATGGTTCCACTTCACTTCTCTGTCGTGCGGAGGGAGGGATCATTCGTTTGTCTGCTGGTCCTAAGGTTTCGTGCTCAGAGCCTGCTCCTGGAGCTCTGGTCCAGCACGAAGTGGTTTTTCCTGGAGTAAGGGGTCTGGGCCGGCCCGACGAGGATGCTGGCACTGGGCTCAGAGCCTTGGGTTCGAGTCCCAGCCGCACCGCTTGACCTCGTCTCGCCCCTCTCCGAGCGCGGCTGCCTCTTGCCGAGGACGGGTGAGCTGGTGTGCGTTTCTCAGGGTGCTTGGGGAGCTGTGATGAGATGAGCAGGGCGTACTCGGTGAACCCTGGCTCCCTAAGCACCACCTTGCAGTTCTGACGCCTTTTCTTTAATGAGTTTTGATGACAGAATTTCCAAAACACCTCGGGTGGTTTCCTGGAAATCGGGGGGCAGCCTTGTTGATGGCCGAATGTGTCCTGGTTATTCTACCAGCTGAGCCGCAATCTCCTTACCTGTAAGTTGGGGCGAGCATCTCTAGGCTGCAGGGAGCGTTAGGTGAGAACTATCACCTGGGACCCAGCAGGTGCCTGGGTGAGAGGTCTCACCAGGTTGGATTCTTGCGTTTCTCGGGGCTCGGGGTCACAGACGGCCTTTCCTTTAGAGTGAAGTGGCTGGGCTCCCAGCCCTCACTTCTCACTGCTCCTGGGATTCCTCCCCTGGTCATGTTGTGCTTCTGGTCTTGCACGGTCTGGAAACCTGCACTGCTAAATTTACTAACACTGTGCGCAAACTAAGAGTTGGTAGGCTCTGAGCGGGGTCTGAGGAGTTTCTCCAGTGATGAGGCACCTGGACTTCCGGTGGAATGACGTGACATGACACACGCCAGGCTTCCCTCCGGGGTCTGACTGCTGTGTCCTGTCTCACTCATCCATCCATTCCTCAGGCCTGCAGTGAGCAAGAGTGCAAGGCCAAGCATGCCCACACAAGGGCCCAGGCCCTCGGCTTGGAGAGTGCGAGGTGCTGGGTGGAAAACCTCCAGTGAGGGGAGGGGACTGCGGCAGCCATGCAGCTGCGGGGTTTCTGTCAATCCCTGGAAACGAACGCTTCCTTGATGATCTGTGCCCTGGCTCTTCCAGGTTCCCTTCCAGCCACTGGACACTCTCGTAGCCTCTGTGGCTCCCAGAGGCAAGCCCCAGTTTGCTGGGCGGTATGGAGAATTTTCTAGAATGCCACTGAGATGTGCTGTGTGGGCTCAGTCAGTTCAGTTGTGTCTGACTCCTTGTGACGCTAAGGACTGTACCCGCCAGTCTCCTCTGTCTATCAGATTTCCCAGGCAAGAATGCTGGAACGGGTTGTCATGCCCTTCTCCAGGGGATCTTCCTGACCCAGGGATCGAACCCACGTCTCTCGCATCTCCTGCACTGCAGGTGGATTCTTCATCATCTGAGCCACCAGGGACAGTAATTTAAAGTACAGGATTTATTTGGCAAAAACAGAACTGTGTTCGGCAACGTGGAACTGAACATTATTTTTCATACAAAGTTAAATGCACGTGTATTTCCTTCCTGACCGCTTGCTCAGTCCCCCATCTCTTTGAGAGAGATAAGCTTCATCTAAATTATTTCATCTGATTGACGATTGTCATTTATAACTTTATCACTGCTTCTGTCTCAGGCATTCCTTTGGAAAAGGTGTATGGATTCATTACATGTTCTAATGTGTTGCTTATAGATTATAAGATAAAGTCAAGGATGTATCTGCTGATGCTTTTTAAGTTGACCTGTCTTTATACTTAGAAATGTCTCCTAATAGTAGCCTTCCCTGGTGACTCAGATGGTAAAGAATCTGCCTGCAATGCAGGAGACGCGTGTTTGATCCCTGAGTCAGGAAGATCCCCTGGAGGAGGAAATGGCAACCCACTCAGGTATTTTTGCCTGGAGAATTCCGTGGACAGAGGAGCCTGGTGGTCTACAGTCCATGGGGTCGCAAAGAGTTGGACACAACTGAGCAACTATCACTCACTCACTCCAGCAGGGAAGTTTAAAATGAGTTTCCAGAAGCTCAGCTTAAACTTGGCTGTGGTGGGAAAGGAGGTGGAGGTAGGGGGTTGAGGCAGGAAGGGTTGGGGAGGAAAGAGGAGGTGAAGAGGGGCCGGGGCAGGGGCAGATTTTCTGAGGTGCGACGAGTCTGTGGAGGAGAAGTCTTCAAGCTCCGCTTTCTAACCCGGGATGCAGGCACGCTGTCACCGGCTGATGACTTCTGCTCGGCCCCCACGTCAGCAGACCCGTGGGTGCAGCCCCGCCTGCCGAACGAAGGCAGACAGATTTGACGTGAGGAAGACAAGAAAAACAGCCCTGCAAAGGGAACATGGAGTCCCAGGGAGAATGGGAGAACGTGAGACTTTGAGGCCCTGCCGTGCCCTCTGCATTTGGAAATTCCTGGGGCAAACCTAGATCTCCTTATCCATCTGCAAATCTGTTGATTTGCTTGAAGGTCAGAAGGAGAGATGGTTGGATTAAATTAGAGTTGCTATCTGGGCTCCAGACTCTGCCCCCTGCCCCCCCAAACTCTCAGGAGAGCTTCTAGAAGGAAAGAAGTCCCCATCCGCCCATGTGTTCCCCCATGAGGGAGCCCCCACTGCCCAGGGTACCAGGCCAAGGGGCTGGGCTGGATCGTGCCCAGAGTCAGGTCCCGGGCTGTTGGGCCCTCCAGCCCCCTTCTCCAACCCGCGATCCTCTTGGCCTTCCAACATCGTGAATACATCCCCTCCCGGAGTGGAGTTTGCTTTGGGAGTTCCTCTTCTGCAGAAGATCGCTCTTGGATCTGGGGCCGGACTAAACATGTGCTGTGAGCAAAGTGTGTGTCCATGAAGACCCCACGGGCCTGTCTGTGCACTCACCTGCCTTGGTTCTAGGGTCCTCCCCATTTCACGGATGAGAAGACAGAGGCTGGGGTGTACACGTCAAGGGGCAGGATGTGCTGCTGGCAGCCTGACCCTGGGCTCCAGGGCTGCTTCTGAAGCTGCCTGGATGTGCTCAGCACTTTGTGAGCACGTCCAAAGCCATGTGTGTTCTCACGGCGGCCTCTGGGAGAGGCACTCAACCCCGCTTTACTGGTTGTGGGGACTGAGGGCTTGACAAGGGTCGCCCCAATTGAAGGTGGTGCAGGCGCCATCCTGCCCCTGCAGCCTCCGAGTTCTCACCTCTGCTGGGCACCAGCACTCCAGTAGAGGTGCCGACTGAGCCCCAAAATTCAATCAGGGCCCCTTCCTGGGTTGATGCCAGCTAGCATCTTGGCGGGGTGGCTGCCCACCTGGGCTCATGGGGTAGCTCATCTCCATGGCAGCTCATCCTCTGGGCCAGGTCCTGGGACACTCTGCACCAGCCTGTGCCCCCACCAGTTCCCTCCTGCAGAGCCACAGTGTGGTGGGTCCTCCGAGGCCCAGCTGTGCTTGTCTGTGCCCTGGAGCGTCTGTCTGCCCCTCGAGATGGCTGAGAGCTGAGCCCTGGCTTTCTACCTCTGCAGAGTTTGTGGAGCAGGGCTGTGAGAGGCTGCACCTGGTCCCTGAAGCCTCTTTGGACACCTCGGGGTGGCTCCTTGGCCCCTCACCCTTGTAGGGGGGAGGCCCTGTCATTATGCCTGTGTAATGGGTGCAGAAACCAGGATTGGCAAGGCTCAGCAACCCACTGAAGGGTGTGCAGAAGCGGGAGAGCCTGTCTCCCAGTCGGGTGCTCCCGGGCACCCACCTCCATCCTTGGCAACCCCCTGCCATATCCTGGGCTGGGTGGAGAGCTGCAGCCCTCCCTCCCTGGAGCCCTCTGGGGTTTCTGTGCTTTGTTGGTCCTGACATTTATCTGGTGGGAGTCACTTCCCTGAAGGCATCAGAGTCTTCATACTCATCAGCTCCTCAGATGTCATGCTGGCTTTGCATTTGTTTATAAAGAGAGAGAGCAGCAACTAGGGAAAGCCAGAGGGTTAGTCACTCGATCGTGTCTGACTCTTTGTGAGCCCCTGGACTATAGCCCACCAGACTCTTCTGCCCATGGGGATTCTCCAGGCAAGAATACTGGAGCGAGTCAGGGCTATTGTGATTCCCCAAGAGAGCTGTCCATGTTTCCAGGAGGCTCCAACCACGAACGCTCCTCTGAGCCCTTCCTTCCTGTGGGTCTGGTCTGTTGGATCATGTTTGAAACGGGGCATGGTGCCAGGTTGGTGACGATAGAGGTTCAGAGTGCAGCTGTGTGTAGATCTGGGGACAGGCGTCATGGAGTGTCTCTGGTTTGTGTTGCCGGGGCAGCCCTCCCACCAGGGATGGGCGTTAGAGCTGAGAGCAGCCAGGCATTGCGGCTTCATCACCACCAAAGGGTCCTCTTTGCTCACAGAATGGATCCATTGGGATGCGGCTGCAGAGAAAGAGATCCTTCTGTCTGGCTCCCTGAAAGGAGATCTAACACCAGGATTACCTGCTTTCAAGATGCTTGGAAAGGCTTGAAGAGCACCTTAAAGCTTGAATCTCCAAGACTAAGCTTCTAGAAAACCTGCTGTCTGGTCCGAGGTCAGGAAGCCAGCAGGAGACAAGTCCGTTTATGGAGCCACTCGTGCCAGCCACCACCCATTCCTGCAAAGCAGCCCCCTCCCTCCCCACCTAGCTCAGCCCCCGATTTAAGTTTTGCTGAAGTGCTTCCAAGAACTGACATTCTGGCTGTGACCCTAGCTGCAAGGGAGTCCTTGAAATGTATTTTATAAGTTTTTTGTTTACTAATGTACCTTCTTTCTCTCTCTATTTTTTGGTTGTTTTTCAAAAAGAGGAATTGAGATGGCTTTGTTGTTGTTTAGTCACTAAGTTGCATCTGACTCTTTTGCAACCTCATGGATTGTGGAGCCCACCAGGCTCCTCTGTCCACGGAATTCTCCAGGCAAAAATACTGGAGTGGGTAACCATTTCTTCCTCTAGGGGATCTTCCCGACCCAGGTATCGAATGCGCCTCTCCTGCATTGCAGGAGAATTCTTTACCACTGAGCCACCAGGGAAGACCCGAAGATGTAAAAGCAACATGAAAATAAGTGAGGAAAAAAGGAAAGGAAAAGGATGGAGCTAGGGACAGGCTCAGCTCATAAAATACTTGCTGTGTTGCTAAAGGTGGGTCACAGATTTGGCTCTGATCTTCCTAGCAGCTGGAGTCAAGAGAGAAATTGGAACAGATGCATATAGACCCATTGCTCTGGAGAGCTTCCCTGAAGTGAGCAGTGATACCAACGGCTGTTGGGGTGATCCCATATCCTTGCAGAGCATGCAATGGTCAGTTTCATTCAGCTATTACCTACAGTGGATCAAAATGCGGTATGATGACTTTATTCCCAATCCCAGTTTGCTAGCGTGGCTGTACCAGAAACCAGGAAAACTAGTTGAAATGCACCAGTCCCTGCATTGTCAAGGGTGGCGAAGGCATTCACTCCATGTGGTATCAGAGACGTAGGCGGTAGCTGACCAGCCTTGCAGCACAGGGAGACTCACCAGGAGGAGTTCAGGAGATGCTGAGGGAGCCCGTTTCCAGGGATACAGATATGCTACATTTGGAGACGGGGATGAAGGGAGCATTCTATATGCTCAACAACCTGTCGTGGGTAATGTTTGTATTTATAGCTAGCAGGACAGACTCAAAATAAAACTTGGTTTAAAAGTGTCTCTTTCTGGATTGCCCTCCCCTTTCTTGCCTCCTGCCCAATTAGTGCCCCATCTCATCATTGCTGTTGTTCAGTCACTCAGTCGTGTCCGACTCTTTGCAACCCCATGGACTGCAGCACGCCAGGCTCCTCTGTCCTCTACTGTCTCCTTGTTTTCTCAAATTCATGTCCATTGAGTCAGTGATGCTAGCTAACCATCTTGCCCCTTCTCCTTTTGCCTTCAGTCTTTCCCAGCATCAGGGTCTTTTCCAATGAGTCAGCTCTTCACATCAGGTGGCCAAAGTATTGGAGCTTTAGCTTCAATATTCCTTCCACTGAACATTCAGGATTGATTTCCTTTAGGAGGGACTGCCTCCAGTCCCATAATTTGAAAGCATCATTTCTTTGGCATTCGGCCTTCTTTATGGTCCACCTTTCACTTCTGCACACAGCCTCTTGTGTTGCATTTCTGCAACTTTGAGCTCCAGAGTGTGATCACTGCCCAGGAGACACTGTTGTTACACATAGACTCTCAGCTGCTCTTAATCTTTGAATCTCAGAACTTTCTTCCTGACAACTGGCTGCACTCAGATCAAATGGCCATCTGCTGCAGCCTCTGACAGCTATGGGGCTTGTAGGTCTGGAGATTATCTGGAATCCAGGCCTCTTGCCTCCTTTTTGGGGAGTGTCACTCATACTGAGAAGTCAGAACTCGGGGGTGGGGGAGCAGTTGACACTCCCAGCCATGCCTCCTGCCAGTTTCATATCAGGCACCCACAGAACTCCACCCACAGGGATTCCACATTCAAGAAGTCACCTTATTTCTGTGTCCTTTTAGGGAGGGGGACAACGGTTCTGTGTGTGTGTGCTTAGTCGCTTAGCTGTGTCCAACTCTTTGCAACCCCAAGGACTGTAGCCTGCTAGACACCTCTGTCCATGGGATTTTCCAGGCAAGAATACTGGAGTGGGTTGCCATGCTCCCCTCCATGGGATCTTCCTGACCCAGCAATCAAACCTGTGTCTCCTGCATTGCAGGCAGGTTCTTCGTCACTGTTCCAAATGGGTGCTGAAACATTTTAAAAAACAACTGCATTCTCAAGAGGTGAAGATGGATGAATTGGGTTTTGGAACTGTGATTGCATTTTCAGAATTTGTGTGAAAGCTTGTCTTTATTTGTACTTAAACTGTGGCAGAACAGGCATTAGGGGACTTTCTCTTTTTTCCTTCTTAAAGCAGGATAACACCTTCATCTTTCATGCGTGGCTCCTCTTTTGTCCTAAGTAGGAGGAAACTTTGCTTGTAATTCTGGGAGGGCCAGTGTTTGGTGGGATGTTTGGATCTGATTTGATGAAGCAAAGCAGGTGGAAGCGGACTGGGGTGTGTTAGGAGGGCAGGTGCTGCTATCCAGTCCAACTTGATTGTCACTTAACCTCTTGGGGCCTCAGCCTCCCCTTTTGTAAAATGCAGAGATGGCTAGTACTGATCGTGACCCACTGTAGCGAGAAAAGGAGGATTTAACCCAAGGACAGTGCTCACCCAGCGCCTGGTACCTGGGAAGTGCTCAAGAAGGGTCACTCGCAGGCGTGCAGCAGGCTTCGATGAATTAACTGGAGACTGAATAATGGAGGCCTTTCCTCCCGTCTCCCAAAGAGCCTTAGCTCCGTGAAAACAGGATGGCCCTTCCATACCATACATCAAGTCTCTCGTGGAACCGTGCCCCGCCCAGAATGTCCCCGAATTGCAGACTCACAGCCCTGTCCTGGTGAACCTACCGAGGACAGTCAGGGCTGTGCTTCCTTCCACGTTCTACACACTGCACACAACTATTCTTACTTGTCATTCTCATTGATGGAATTGGAGCACAGGGGTCACGTTTGTGACAGCCAGCGCCCTGCTCTTGAGATGGGACGGCTGTTTCGGCGAGAAATCATTATCTTTCGGGTGGACCGCTTCGCCTGTGTCTGCTTGTCAGCCGAGTACTGCCTGACATGTTTGCAAACCTCTCTAATTCCTTTATAGTCCCCTTGGCTGGGCTCGAGGCCTCGTTTAACTCCTGAAGGTCTGAATCCATGGGCTGCCTGCTGGAAGCCTGTGTCCCCTCTTTTACTGCCCCCCTCCCCAACCCCTCTTCCCCTCAGCCTCTGAGCACAAGCGCTTTCTTAGAGTCTTTCCAGCCTCTGGGCTTTTTCCTGGGTCTGGTCATCTTGCTCATATTCTAGACCTTTCCATCCTCTCTTTCTCACAGACCTGTGCTGGGCACTTTCATTTCATGCCAACCAGTTCTCGTAGACCTGGAGAATTTTCAAGCCTCCATTGAGCCATCTGTGTGGGCAGCATGTACAGACCGTGGTGTTGCAGCCTGGCAGGTCCCTGGTGGGCTATTCTGTTGGGAGTGATTGTGTCGATTCTTCCCTCTTTTTGTCCCCTCCCTTTTTGCCTCATGTGATGAAAAGGCAGTGGCCTCTGAGGTTCAGTGCTGTCCACCAGTGGAAACTGGAGCATCTGGTTCCTTCTTACTCCTTTTCTAACCAGAAATCCATGCAGAGAATCCTCATCTTCAGTACTCATTGTGCCTCAGTGGCTGCATTTTCTCCAGGCCTCACAAACACATTCCAGCTCTGACAGTGCCTCCTTTGCTGGGACCTGGGACAGCCCCTCTGCCCAGGGGCTTGGTCAGGAAGGGAGCCCGATCCAGCCCCACTTTTGCTCTGTACCGGTTCTCACCAGAGTCTGGTTTCACTACCCAGTTCTTCCCATGTTACTCAGCCCCAGACCACCTTCCTTGCCCCGTGCCCAGGCTTTGCTGACGACCCAGAGATGAAGGTTGATGTTTCTGACAGGGCGATGTTATCACCACAGGTTGCTACCGTCTGCGTCTGGCCCGGGGAGGCCTTTGCCTCCCGATGCACGTTTAAATGTCAACATACAATGATTCAAGCACTTTCTGGAGGGCTTGGAGCTTTGTCAGGACAGTGGACATGTTTACGAAACACAATGTGGCCCTCCGCCCCTTTAAAAAGTAGATCATGCGATGACATTTGGGAAAAAAATATCAAGGTTTGAATGCATAAGCCGTGCGCCTTGTTAATTCTAACAGCAAGGACTTGGGGTTGCAAGGTATAAATGAACTCAGTTTGTATTATTGGACTGTTTGGTGCCATTTACTATTTTAACTTAACGAGGATGTAGTTGCATATTACAAGGACACAAAAGTGGCCTGGACCGTGGGACCTGTTCTTAGCTCCTTCACTAATTATGTGGCAAGCCTGGCAAGAGCTGGGGGTTAAGGGCAGAGGTGCTGGTCTGTGGGCGGTGCCAGTCACGTCAGGGCTTTAGGCCCCCAGATTGGACATGCTTGGGTCCTCAGCATGTGTGTGAGGGAACCAAGACGGGCAGAAATGAAATGACCTCACTTCCAGGCTTACTCAGTAGCGGGCGGCGTTGGGTTCACACCCAGGTGGGTCTGTCCTGAGGCCTCAGTTCCCAGCCCCTGGAGACGTGGCAGGCGGGGCCTCTGTCAACACGCGCCACGCTCAGCTCCCGTCCCTGCTGGGCCCGAGAAGGGAGGGCGCGGACATCTGTGGTGGAAAGGCAAGGTGAGGAGCCATCACTGAGGCGCGGGTTCTGCCACTCATTCATTCACGCCCTCAACAGTCATTCACTCCCTCAGTCAGTCACTCCCTCACTCAATCAGTCACGCCCTCAGTCAGTCATTCACTCCTCAGTCAGTCATTCATCCCCTCAGTCACTCCTCAGTCGTTCAGTCCTCAGTCATTCACTCCCTCAGTCATTCACTCCCTCAGTCAGTCATTCACCCCCTCAGTCATTCACTCCCTCAGTCAGTCATTCACTCCTCAGTCAGTGATTCACTCCCTCAGTCAGTCATTCACTCCCTCAGTCAGTCATTCACTCCCTCAGTCAGTCATTCACTCCCTCAGTCAGTCATTCATTCCCTCAGTCATTCACCCCCTCAGTCAGTCATTCACCCCCTCAGTCAGTCGTTCACCCCCTCAGTCAGTCGTTCACCCCCTCAGTCAGTCATTCACCCCCTCAGTCAGTCATTCATTCCCTCAGTCAGTCATTCACTCCCTCAGTCAGTCATTCACTCCCTCAGTCAGTCATTCATTCCCTCAGTCATTCACCCCCTCAGTCAGTCATTCACCCCCTCAGTCAGTCGTTCACCCCCTCAGTCAGTCGTTCACCCCCTCAGTCAGTCATTCACCCCCTCAGTCAGTCATTCACCCCCTCAGTCAGTCATTCACTCCCTCAGTCATTCACGCCTCAGTCAGTCATTCACGCCTCAGTCATTCACCCCCTCAGTCAGTCATTCACTCCTCAGTCAGTCATCTACTCCCTCAGTCAGTCGTTCATCCCCTCAGTCAGTTGTTCACTCCCTCAGTCAGTCACTCCTCAGTCCGTCACTCCCTCACTCAATCAGTCACACCCTCAGTCAGTCAGTCATGCCCTCACTCATTCAGTCACTCCCTCAGTCAGTCATTCACTCCTCAGTCAGTCTTTCACTCCCTCAGTCATTCACCCCCTCAGTCAGTCATTCACTCCTCAGTCAGTTGTTTGCTCCTCAGTCAGTCGTTCACTCCCTCAGTCAGTCATTCACTCCTTACTCATTCAGTCACTCCTCAGTCAGTCACCCCCTCACTCAGTCATTCACTCCTCAGCCAGTCATTCACTCCCTCAGTCAGTCGTTCACTCCTCAGTGATTCATTCCTCAGTCAGTCATTCACCCCCTCAGTCAGTCATTTGCTCCTCAGTCATTTAGTCACGCCCTCACTCATTCAGTCCCTTGCTCGTTCTTTCAGTCCCTCACTTATTCATTTGTTCACTCACTTGTTTACTCCCTCCCTCACTCATTTACTCACTCATTCAATCACTCCCTCATTCTCTCATTCATTCACTCACTCACTCATTCATTCAGTAGGTGGAGTAGCCACTGTGTGGTACCATTCTAGGCACCGTGATGAGTCAGACAAGGTTCCTAGGGGGGAGGACAGATAATAAGCAAGAACAGGGATGAGATGATGTAAGGCAGCTGTGGGCTATAAGGAGTGTGAGTCCAAGCGCCTGATGGGAGAGGGTGGGAGACAAGGTGAAGCGAGGAGGTGAACAAACAGTGGAGAGAGTGCTCCTCTGGGTTTGCTGTAACAGGGAGCAGAGAGTGGGTGCTGGCTGGGTGGGGAGGTGGGACAAACGTCTGGCACTTAGCACATGTTTTTGTGTTGAGTGAGTGAACCGAGTATGTGCTGAGTGAAGGGGAGGCGCTGTGTTCATCTGTTCAGGCTGCATAACAAGATATGAGACGTGGCAGCTTCATGTCAACAGAAACTTACAGTTGTGGAGGCTTCGAGACACACATGGCTTCGGCATGGCCCATTTCTGGTGAGAACCCTCTTCTGGGCTGCAGACAGCTCCTTGTCCTTGTATCCTTGCGTGGTGAGAAAAGGGGTAGCTAGCTGTCTGGTAGCCTCTTATAAGGACACTAATCCGACTTGTGAAGGCTCCATCCTCGTGACCCAAGGTCCCAGCTTTTAACATCATTACACTGGGGATTTTAACATGTGAATTTGAGGCGAGTGAGGCACAAATGTTCATACCATGGTGGGTGAATGGAGGGCATGAGAAATGAATGAAGGGATGAAGGGCATAATGAATTCATTCATGGATGGATGAATGAACGCAGTGACTGGATGGGTGAGTGGAGGGCACTTTGAAGTCACGGCACACAGGCTCAGGGTGGCGGTGGAGGGGCTGGAGTGTCATCTGGATGGGTGTCTCTCGGGCCTCCCTAATCTAGGGCCGCTTTGTCAGACTGTTGCCTGGAGGCGTACTGGGTGGCTTCCTTCCTTCTGCAGTGCCCACCCTGTGGGTTGACACTAGGTCTAAGGCAAGTTTTGAAGCTCAGGGGCTCGGGTGGGTGACTTATGCCCATCTTTCTCACCAACAATTTCCAGCAAGTGCAGGGCGGGCACACTCGGGAGTTGGGAGGAGCTCGGTCTGGCTGGAGCACCCAGGGTGGGGAGTTGGGGCTGAGGGAGGTGGGAGAGGGGGCGGGGCAGGGACATGGGAGCTCTTTCTGCCGAGACTGGGGAGCCCTGAAGGACTTGGGCCAAGGAAGCAAGGGCATCCTTTGTGACATGGCCTCATCCCTTGGCCTCCAGGGACCTGATTTTGCAGGCTCCTTCCCTGGCAGCCCTGATGGGGGCCCCAGAGTGGGGATTGCTCGCTCTGAGCTGCGGAGAACCGGGTCAATGCTGAGCCATCTCAAAGTCAAACGGATGCTTGTGGAGTCCTGCTGGGATGGCCTGTGGACAGCTGCAGGAAGGGGGCAGGACCGTGCCCTCCTAACATCACATGTCACTGGGCTCAGGGCCCAGCTGGATCATCCAGGGTGCTCATACCTCGACATTCTTCACTAACATCTCAACACCTGCAAAGACCCTTTGTCCAAATGGGCTTGCATCGCGGGGTATGGGTGTGAGGAGGTGGACACATCGGTGGGGAAATTGCTCAGCCTACCACACCCGCCTGCTGTGTCACACCCCTGCAGCAACCCTGCGCTGCAGGGGCCTGGCCGGAGTGGGGGACTGATTTGAATTTTCTGTTGAGAGCCATTGTCCTCCCCAGGGACCTGGCTGCCGGGAGCTGAGGCTCTGAGCCCTGGCTCCCCGGGCTTCCTGTGCGCTCTGCAGCCCGCTGGCCGGGTCCCGCTGGATGACCGAGCCGGGTCATCCATGGGGAATCCCAGGAGGGGTGACAGGGCAGGGGGCATTCGCCTGGGGGCTCAGCCCTTCCTTCTTCCTCTTGGGGAGACAAGGGTCACCAGCAGAGCCTTGTAGAGCCTTCCCAACCCGTATCAAATCCCTTCCAGGCTGGCTCAGGCTTTGGTGTCCCAGGGGGCCCTGGAGCACGTGAGCCGCTGGCTATTAAAGTGAAGCTGACAGCAAATTAGAGATTCCCCTGATGAGCTGGTGGGCTTCTCTGATGTGCAGGGCAGTCCTGATGAGCCTGGGGGCTCAGGCCAGCTCCCAGGATCCAGACCTGGATGCCCTAGTGCTGGCCCTGGCCCACTGTTAGCCATCACGGCGAGCGGGCACCCTCCTATGGGTGCTGAGGGCCAGCTGCCCCCCTGCTGTCTTTGGTCCATCCTCCCGGTCCCCTCCGGGCCAGGTGTTACTGTCCACCCATCCTCTCCACCCCTCCCCCGCCCCGGGAGCCTGTAAATGATTTCCTAGAGTCACCAGCGGGGTCCCCAAGCCTGTGTTTATTCTCACTGCACAGCTCCGACCCTGAGCCTTCTCCTGTGTGATGGGCGTGGCAGGGGCTGCCTGGCCCTGCCTTCCGGGAGGCACTCAGATGGATAAGAGATGCTGCGGGAGAGAACCAGGGCAGGGCAGGGCAGTGGTGGAAGTAGCCTGTGCCTGGGGTGGGGGGTCCCGGGGAAGCAGCTGCCCACTCAAGCCTGGCCAGGAAGGTGGGCACTACAGGAAACAGAGAGAACGGGGGTGCGTGAGAAGGGAGGGAGTCCTGGAGAGGCCTGAGGTTTGAGATGCAGTGTCTCCCAGGCCGGTTTTCCTTTCTCCTCTTGCAGGGCTGCAGGGCCGGGCAGGACAACGGAGGCAGGCTGGCCTGGCCTAGAACTGGGCTGGTTCCAGGGCCAGAAGCGGGGGCGGGGCCGCCGTTGGTCCCAGGCCAGCTGCCGAACTGAAGCAGAGAGGCTCAGAGAGAGCTTTGCTCACGGGCACAGAGGTCCGGAGTCAGGGCTGAAAGTCAGATCTTTTGCGTGCTCACAGGCTTCAGTTAACCAGAGCGGAGTAGGCTCACAGAGCGGATGCTCACTGAGGCAGACTTGGGGCGAGGGGTGGAGCTTAGGTCCCCGGCCAGGAAACTGGGCATCTCAGGCCTTGGGAGCCACAGAAGGTTGTGAGAGTTTCCGGGCAAGTCGGGGGAAGTTGTAGAAGGTGAAAGTGGTGCTGCCAAGGGGTCTGATGGAGGAAGGAGCGGTCAGTGTGGGCAGAGACAGGAGTCAGGAGGCCTTGGCATGAGCCCTTCCTGCTTACAGTGGCTGCAGCCCAGCCTGGAGGCCACCTCCTCCAGGAAGCGCTCCGTTGTCCTCTGGGTCTCAAGCTGCCGGTTCTGCCCTGGTCCCAGCCCTCCGTGTTAGTTTAATCAGCACCCTCCCTGAGGGCAGGCCTGGGGGTCTCCGGGTTTTGCTTCTCTGTGGGAAGGCCCCGATGTGCGTCCCCTGGGTCCAGGGGAGGAGCACGCAGGCCGGGACACCCGCTTCTTCCCGCCAGCCTCTGGGGAAGAAGTCTAATTTTACAGGTATAGAGTTCATCCAATAGATTATTTGTCTTTTTTTTTTTTTTTAAAAGAAAGGCATTACAATACCATTATTGACTGTCTTTAATTTGACACTTGACTGAAAGAAAAAAAAATAGCTTCTTAGGAATTCAGAGTATTGATCTGTGGCATGGCAGGCAGAGGTGGGCTTCCCATCTTAGGGGATTAAAGAGCGAAGGACACAGTAGATTTATTTAAGGTGGTTTTTCGCTTTGAAGGTAAGGCCACTTCTGCTGTTTTGAAAGTGGTGTCTTGTTTGGAGGAGAGCATTAAACTGTCCGTTGATAGCCATATCAGATCCCAACCCCACACCCAGCCCTTCCTGATGGCTTTGTTCAGTGGCTCTGGACATACGGGATGAGGAGCGGAGTGGCAGGCTCGTCAGCCCAGCTCGGGAAGGCAGGGGGCCTTTATGAAAACCCATTCATGCCACTGGGCTGCATCTCGTGATTTCAGATCAGCGTCCCTGGGGCTCCGATGCACCGCTTGCAAATTCAGAAGTGCGGTACATTAATTAACGAGTTAATCCGCGGAAAAGCTCCATGAATTAGCCAGAATCGTCAACCGTGTTCTCCGATGGGCACCTGAAGGACGAGGCCAGCTGGACCGTGAGAACGTGAACCTTCCGCCCGGGGCCGGGGTCTGGCCTTGGGGTCCCCTCGCTTGCGAGGCTGCTTTTGTGTCGGGGGGCCCTGGAGACAGAGAGGGAGTGGTGGTGGGGGTCTGCCTCAATCTGCTTGCGCTGCTGTGATCAGGACCGGACTCAACACAGACAGTTCCTTCTCACGGTTCTGGAGACTGAACTCCAAGGTCGAGGTGCCGGCCGACTCCAGGGCTGGTGAGGGTCTCGTCCTGATCGGCAGATGCCCGCCGCCTTGTGTGGTCACGTGGTGGAGAGAGACCTCTTTCTCTGAGTGGTGGTCCCCAACCTTTTTGGCACCAGGGACCAACTTCGTGGAAGACAGGTTTTCCACG
The DNA here is from genome assembly GCF_029407905.1 of Bubalus kerabau. NCBI lineage: Eukaryota > Metazoa > Chordata > Mammalia > Artiodactyla > Bovidae > Bubalus > Bubalus kerabau. The sequence continues at coordinate 117,762,958 of NC_073630.1, forward strand.
GACGGGGTGGGGGATGGTTTTGGATGAGTCAAATGCATTGCATTTATCGTGCACTTTATTTCTATTATTATGACATCAGCTCCACCTCAGATCATCAGGCGTTAATCCCAGAGGTTAGGGGGCCCTGCTTATAAGGACACACTCCTATTGGTTTAGGGTCCCACCCTAATGGCTTCATTTAACCTTCATTACCTGGACAAGGACATGGCAACCCCCTCCAGTATTTCTGCCTGGGAAGTCCCATGGATTGAGGAGCCTGGCGGGCTACAGTCCATAAGGTTGCACAGAGTCAGACACGACTTAGGGACTAAACAACGACAACCACCTCTTAACAATCAGGTCGCGGGTTAGGTCTTCATCATATGAACTTGTGGGGGGCACAGTTCAGCCCACGGCAGGGTTGTGGGCATCAGCCCTTCTTGACTGGGGTGGCCGCTACCCAGCCCAGGCACCACCTCCTCCAGAAAGCCTTCCTTTCTCTCCTCTGGGCTTCCCGGGTGCCCTGTGTTGTCCTGGGCCATGGCCTTCTGTGTTGACTCTATTGGTCAATCAGTGCTTTGCTGTCTGGGTTTGGCATTAAGGTTAGACCTGAAGGGGCTAACAGTGGGAGACCAGCGTCCATCTAGTGTGGGCAGGATGCTGTATCTCCCACCCAGGAAACCTGGTTGCAGTTGGGGGTGTGTTCCTGGAGATTTGGGTGCTTTCAGGATTAGCGATTGTGCTACCCTGATTCTGCGACTCTCTGGACAGGTTGTGAGGCTTCATCCCTTCCAACCTTTGTGGGCCTGGAACACTCTCTTTCCCGTCTCTTTGGCCCACTTCTCCTTGGGATTCAGCCTGATGTTTCTTCCTCCAGGAAGCCCTCCGGAGTGCACGGCTCAGAGCCGCACCACGGTGTCTTTGAGTAATCACTTCTCTGTCTTTGGTGCCTTGCAGACAAGGTCTGGCTTCCCTCACCATTGCTGTTCAGTGTCTACCACGAGTGGGTGCTGGGTAAATATTTGTTGGTGGAAGGAAGGCTCCCCCCCATGCCTGGAACAGTGTCTGACACCTAGTGGGCACTCAATGCGTGTTTGATGAATTGAATTCATTGAAGTCGGCAATGTGGCTTAGTGGCAACTGCCAAAGAGATTGAGCCGCAGTTAATAAAGCCCTCCCAGACCTGGGACATTAGTAAAATATCACAATTTATGTAAAGCTTTTCATTATAACTCCGTAGGGAGTTTCCTCCGTATTAGCATTTTTCAGACTCCCTTCTCAGCAGCTCTTCAAGGATGAAAGCTGTGAGCTGCAGAAGGCAGGTGTTGGAGAACAAACACAGGGGATTTGCACATCCCACGTGGAGACGGAAGTTGGCAGGACCATCTTCCTGAGATGCTGGAGGCCTCACCGTGCCCAGGCCTGCAAAGGACTCTTAACACACTCCTCCTCACCACCATGACCTGGAGCCACCAGACAACTACTGGGGGAGAGGACAGAGTCCCCTTCAGAGTGACAGAAAGGCAGTCCTCACCGTCTCCCGACCCTCCAGGGGGCTGGGCGGGGGTGTGGGGGTGTGGGTGGGGGCTGCCTTTGTGCGGTAGGCAGCTGCGTGACCCTGTGCTGGCAAGATTTGATGGCTGACCCCAGGGGAGGCCGGTCAACTCCGTTATGGCCCAGCATTGTGGTCTTCAAGATGTCTGGGGTGTGGTGGGAGTTACTGGGGAGTCCCACAAAGCTTTCCTCCCCACCGTCTCAGGGAACAGCATCAGCAGGTCTGCAAGAGCTGCCGTTTCTGCCCCCAGACCGCGCCAAGTGGCATTCCGCTGCTCAATTTCCCGCTGTCGTTATGGTAATCATCATGTATGCTCGTTGCAGGAAAACAAGCGGGTGCAGTTCGCAGGGCAGTGGGCAGCGACTTCTCGGTCTCTCTAAGGCTGAGACCACCCCTGTTGCCATCTTGGTGCTGCCCTCTTTCTCCAAGCCCTTTCCTGTTTTGGTGGTGGGAGGGTGTGTGTCACACTTTGCTGCCAAATGAGTTTTGGCCCCAAACTTGGGCTAGACTTTCAGGTTGTCATAGGACTTTATTTTTTTCTGCTGCAATTGAGAATATTTTATTTATTTTCCTTTTTTCTGCCTGTGTGTGAATCACATTATTATTATTTTTTTTCTCGCAAACGTTAAAGTAATCTTACATTTACGGGATGTGCATCACTTATCAATGACATACTTTTTGTATATTTTTGCATTAATTTTCTTCTTTTTTATTTGATTGGAGTATAGTTGATTTGCAACTTTGTGTTAACTATTGCTGTACAGAAAAGCGATCCAGTTACATTCATTTAAAAAAAGTAGATTCTTTTCCGTTATGGCTCATCACAGGATGGTGAACATAGTTCCCTGTGCATGTAGAGTAGGAGTTGCTGTTTATCTGTCCTGTATATAAAAGCTGACATCTGCCAACCTCAACCTCTCAGTCCATGCGTCCCCGAACCTCCTCCCCCTTGGCAAACATCAGTCTGTGCCCTATGTCCATCACAGGCCTTTGGATACTGGGGTGACAGTGAGGGGCTGGCCGTGGTTGGGTTAGAGTCGGGTGTTGGCCTGGGGCCATGTGAAGAGCCACTACCATCCCTAACTCTCCTTGAACCTTCCTTTCTTGTGAACGTAGATGTTTTCTCTGTGCTTGTTTAATATGCCAAATATAGTTCCCTCACCCCCTGCCCCCCGACGGCGGAGTCAGAGCAGAAACAGAGGAGACCGTTCGCGTGGACCACGTGGCCACCGAACCTCCCGAAGCCTCAGCTTCCCCGTCTGGAAGACAAGGAGCAGCCCTGCCGTGTCGCGAGGCTGTGAGGTTAGGGCTACCGCTGTGTGCTGTGTGCCAGTTAGGAAGCCCGGCGAGAGCTGCCGTCTCAAGCACCCCCGGTGCTCACGCAGTGACTGCTGCCTTTGCCCTTGTATGGGCGGGCCGTGGGCCGTGACCCTCCCTTGTGTGGGCGGGCCGTGGGCCGTGACCCTCCCTTGTGTGGGCGGGCCGTGGGCCGTGACCGTTGACCCGGGCCCCTCCATCATGTGGCTCCACGGCCTCGTGGCCTTGGCTCAGCCCTGTGGACAGGAGGAGAGGAGCACAGATCATCGCCAGCGGCGCGGGGTGGGGACCTGTCACCTGATCCCAGGGCTGTGGTCTGGACTCGCTGGGGTTACACTCCCCTGCCGCCTTCACCTGCAGACTGAACCTTGCTCCTGGGCCCATTTCTTTCTTGTCACCTCTGGGATGTCTTTTTCTTCTTTTCTCCACACTGTGGATAGGTCGCCCCTTCATTTCCTCTGGCCCCAACCCTCCTGACTCTTCTGGCCTTGGACTCCATGAGCTGAGGCCAGGGGGGTCAAAGGCGCCCGGAGAGAGCAGATGCGTGGCTGCTGCCTCTGCTCAGACCTCAGTCTCCTTACCTGTGAAATGGGAACCTTTCTTGCTCACCTCACAGCCAGTGGGCCCTGCGTGGTAAGGCCTCTCCTCTGGGCCATCTCCTCTTGGCTGCCCCTCTGGGCCGTCCCCACCGGTGCCTATTTCCTGCAATGACTCGGACTCTCAGCTCCCCAGGGCAGGATGCAGCATCCACTGGGTGCCCTGGGCCTGGACAGGGGTTTTAGCATCGTTGGTGAAAGCTTTAGTGCTGAGAGGCCCTTGTTTTTTCATCGCTAAGTCGTGTCCGACTCTTGGCGACTCCGTGGTGTGCAGCCCACCAGGCTCCTCTGTCCATGGGATTTCCCAGGCAAGAGTACCGGAGTGGGTTGCTATTTCCTTGTCCGGGGGTGGAGGGGTGGGGTCCCTTGGTCCCACAGACCCATTGGCCAGATGGGGAAACTGAGGCCTGGAAAGGCCAAAGGCTTGCTGTGGGCCACAGTGGCTCAGTGGGAGGACCAGAGCCTGGAACCCGGGTCTACGGACTCCCAGATGTGTTCTTCCTGTGCTGCCATGTCTCACTGTGTGTGCGCACAGGGGCGTGGGGTCAGGGGGTGGTCTCTGAGCTGCTCTGTTCACTGAAGTGACCGTCCGAGGCAGCACTTATCCTTCCTTCCTTCATTCATTCAGAGAATGAAGGTCGAGGGCCTACCCTAAGCCTGGCACTGCAGAAGGGACAAGGGAACCAGGCAGATGTGGTCCTGGCCTGGCCCGCTTGGCAGGGGACTCTGACATTAAAGAACTAATTTCACAGTTAGTGATTTAATGATGCCAGCCAAGAGCACGATTGCAAAGGAGCACGGTGCTGGGAGAGCACTTCCCCTGGGCATCGGGGGCCTCTCTGAGGAGGGGCCGTGTTAGCAGAGACCCAGAGAACGGATGGGAGACGCTGAGTGAAGCGGCATGTGGATGAGCGGTCCAGGCAGTGGGCGAAGCATGTGCAAAGGTCCTGGGGTGGGCACGGCCATGGCTGTTCAAGGCAGAGGCGGCTGCAGGAGAACAGAAGAGCAGGGGGTCTCAGACGGGAGCACAGGGGCCCCATAGCCAGTGAGAGATTTTTAGCACACGCAGCAGATCGGCTGGACGGGTGTGTGGTTAGGCTTGCTTTCTCTACGATCCCTCTGGCTGCTGGTACTCAGCGGATGACGTGGGGTCTGGGAGAAGGCCAGAGCCCTGGGCCCGAGGCAACCACTGCCATCCAGTCAGGCCTTTGGCTTGGGCCAGTTTGAAGGCCGGGCATCTGGGCAGAGGACGAGGACAGGCAGAGTCACTGAGTCACTGTGGTTCACAGCAAGTCTTTGGCCTTTCCAGGCCTCAGTTTCCCCATCTGGCCAATGGGTCTGTGGGACCAGGGGACCCCGCCCCGGGCAAAGGACTGCAGGGCACCCCGAGCAGGGAGGCCTCCAGGACGGCTCGAGGGTTTCCGGCTGGACCCTGGGTGTAGAGTGATGCCCTTCTCAGGAGAGCAAAGCCCTGTGGACATTGGGAATGAGACCTTGGAAGGGGGTGTGGTCCAGGCTAGCGTTTCTTCTCCAGAAGTAGAAATGCCCCAGTGTGAGTGGAAGGGACCAGTAAGCTGAGAGCGGAGTAAGAGCTGGTGTCTCAGAATCCAGGCGGTTGTTGAGGGTTGTTGAGGTGCTGCAGGAGCTGTGTCCGCCATCACTGTCAGATCTTTGTGGGTGATGCTTACGGGGGCACAGAGAATGCAGCGAAATCCTGTCTTTTCAGGCAAGGAAGCCAATCGGCAGAGAGGAAGGCCACTCAGCTCGTCCAGGTTCACCGAAGTGCCCCCGCATTTGGGCTGGGGACACATCCACCCCGGCTCCACAGGGGCCCAGGAAAGGGGCAGGGGACAGTGTGTGGAGGGGTGGGGTGTGGTCTGGGGAGGACATGCCAGGGCCGGGCTTTGCCCAGAGAGCCAGCCCAACCTCACAGGGTGAGTGATGCCAGGACTCGGCTTCCGCAGAGATAGGGAGCTGAGTTCCCCCCGCCCCTGCCCCCCACTCTCTCCTGCCTTTCCCACACCCCAGCCCCCAAGCGGGCCCCTGTGGGGACCACGATTGCAGACAGACACACAGGAACCCGCTGCACCTGGGAGGGGGCGTCACTGTGTCTTCGGGCTGCACAGGACGAAGAGGTTGTGTATGTCTGAAGTTCCCCTTGTTTATTTTCTCTGTTATCATCCTCTGTAGCTCATTAAGGGAGAGGAGGTGGGCCACCAGTGAAATGAGCTCACAGAAGGAGGAGTTTGCAGCCTTCGGTGGCATCTGTCTGCCAGCCAGGTGCATCGTATCCTGCTGGGCAGGCCAGAGCCGGGGGTGGGGGGAGGTGGCCTGCATGGTGGTCCTGGTGGCCAGCAATCTCTAGCTGTTCCTGAGAAATCTGTCCCCAATGGAGATGAGGTTGGCGGAGAGCCTACAACGGCCATGAGATTTGGCAGCGGGCTGAGTGTTTTTGTCCAGAAGACACTTATTAATTAAAAACGGAAAAATAGTCTGTACTCATTAGAAAATACAGAAAATCAGGAAGGAGGAGGGTTGCCACGGTAACCACATGCAGCCAGTCCCTGGCACGTTATCTTTGGTTAGTTTCCTTCCAGTCTTTTTTCCCTGTCAGGAGTCTGCTGGTTAAGACGTTCCTGACTGCACAAATTCATGTCCTGAGTTATTTTCTGCTTAGCTTCGTATCAGATACATTCCCCTTGTCCCTCCACAGTCCTTCAGTTCAGTTCAGTTCAGTCACTCAGTCGTGTCCGACTCTTTGCGACCCTGTGGACTGTAGTACGCCAGGCCTCCCTGCCCATCACCACATGTCCGTTGAGTCAGTGACGCTATCCAACCATCTCATCCTGTCAGCCCCTTCTCCTCCCGCCTTCAATCTTTCCCAGCATCAGGGTCTCTTCAAATGAGTCAGTTCTTCACATCAGGTGGCCAAAGTATTGGAGCTTCAACTTCAACATCAGTCCTTCCAATGAACACCCAGGACTGATCTCCTTTAAGGATGGACTGGTTGGATCTCCTTGCAGTCCAAGGGACTCTCGAGAGTCTTCTCCAACACCACAGTTCAAAAGCATCAGTTCTTCGGCGCTCAGCTTTCTTCATGATCCACCTCTCACATCCATACATTGACTCCGGGAAAAACCAGAGCTTTGCAGTCCTTGCAGGTCCGGTAATTCCCTTACATACGAAACTTCGAGTTGTGAACTTTCAAAGATGTGAGCGTGCGTTCCATCAACATCGTGTGAGTGAAATTGCAGCTTAACCTGCCTGCAGTGCAGGAGACCAGGTTTGATCCCTGGGCCAGGAAGGTCCCCTGGAGAATGGAGTGGCAACCCCCGCCAGTATTCTTGCCTGGAGAATCCCCATGGACAGAGGATCCTGGCGGGCTACAGTCCACAGGGTCACAAAGAGCGACTGACGCCCTGTCTCCTGTTGCTGTCGAACCGTCAGCTCTACCCTCTCCCACCTCCTGCACCTGCTCCAGGCAGTGACTCTTCCTGCCTGTTCGAGAGACGCCAGTCCCTGCATGTCAGCTGTTGTACTGCAGTCCTGTACTTTTCAAGGTACCGCCCTGTAAGATTAGAAATGTTTTCTTTATGTTTTGTGTTGTTTTTTTATGTATTATTTGTGTGCAAAGTGTTATAACCTATTACAGGATGGTACCACATAGCCGATCGTGTTAGTTGGGTACCTTGGCTTACTCTGTTGGACTTCTGATCAAACTGGATTTACAAAGGCGTTCTTGGAATAGAACTCATTCATATGTAGGGGACTTACTGTATTTTGTGACAGCGGCCTGCATGTACATCGAGTGGCTATTCCCAGGTGTGTTCCATGTGCCTTTTCTGTTGGTTATTTTTAGTTCTCCGCAGATATAAATACAGCACTTTTGGAGTTGAAGATTATTTTCCTTAGGAGAGATTCCTAGAGGCGTGACCGTTTGCGGGGAGTGTGTGTAAAGCCCACCTCTTGCTCCCTGGAGGGCTCTATGTCACCCAGGCTGCCGGATAGGGGCTGACATTTCCGATGCCAGTGCAGGCAGCCCCTCTTTGCAGGAGTTGCTCCCTGGACGGCCACTGAGGTCGTGAGGAGGGGCTTGCTTTGGCTGAGAGGGTCAACCAGGCTCCCCCTGGGAGGGCTCATCTTCCTCCAGGGACTCTCCGGAGCACTGCTGGGGTAAATGTCTTAGGTTAACAGAGCCGAGGCCTCCTCCGGCGGCACGCATGGCACCACCTGGCCTGCCGGGATCTTTCTTTCCTTCCTTCCGAAGGCTGTCAGCATACCCTCGTCCAATTTTGCTTTCGTTCCCGGTCTCCCATGCTCCGAGGCCGCTGTGCCGCCTTCCATCCAGGCCCAGCTGTCGCCCAGTCCACACCAGAAGTTGGCACAGAGGTGGCCCAGGAAAGCTGGCTGGGGTTCACGTACATCTTCCTTAACCGACAGGTCCTGAGCACCTCTCCTGCGTGTGCACACACCCAGGTCACTAGCGTGTGACAGCTGAGAGAGTCCAAGAAGTGGTGCTGGGGCTGGAGAAATGATGATCTGGGAGGCTTCCTGCAAGCAGTGTGGATGGCCAGGAGGGCTGGGGTGGGCAGATACGGGCTAGGTTTCTTGCAGAGGGAAAATCTGAAGGTAAGGTTCTGTGATGGGGTGTAGGGGGCTGACAAGTTTGAGAGCAGCGTGTTCTCCGGAGTCACCGGGAGGGGCTGGGGGCTGAAGGGAAGGAGGGCGGGGGAGATGAGGCAGGAGTGGGGTCAGAACAAGACTTGAGCATCCTTGAGCTGGTGTTGAACAGCCAACGGGAGGGGTTGGCTTTTATCCTGTAGGTAACATGGAGCTGTTGACTTGTTTCTGGACAGAGGGGTCTCGGGTATCAAAGATGCTATCACCCTGCTCCGTGGCCTGATTTGATTTCATTTCCCATAAGTTCATTTTAAAAAAGAAATAAACCCTTACCGTGTTTCTTTGTTATTTATGCTCTAAAACCGCGCTGGTTCTTTGGGCCTCCTGGCCGTCAGGATTCTGGGTGAATGGGAGCTGTTCTGGTCTGGGATGGCCGAGCTGTCCTGGACTGTGTTGTTCGTGCATGAATCCCACCAGGGCCAGAACCAGGTCTCCCACCACCCTGGGCTGCTCCTTCACCCACCCAGGACAGAGACCCTGGGATGTTCCTCTGGGGCCTTCTGGGAGGCGGCGCGGAGACCTTCAGACACAGCGTGGCCTCTGACAGTGTCCAGGGAGCACCTTTGACTGGGAGCACCGTCCCCCCAGCCTCGACGATGGTGGGGGCTTGGGGTTCTGGAACTCTGGAGGGAAGAGTGTTCTGTTCCGTGGGCCCAACCAGTATCTACCACTGGTACCCGCCATGGGTACCCCCCCTCACCCTCACCCTCCACCCCCCTTCTCCTCTGCCACTCCCCTGCTTCTCTTGCTGTTGTCCCTCCTCCCTCTGGTTCTCCCCTCCCCTCTCCCTCTCCCTGCCTCTCCATCCTCCTCCCCTCCCCCTCTTCCCCTCTCCTCCCAGCCCACCCTCCCCCCGCCCCCACCGCCTTTCCTTCCCTCCTCCCTTCCCCTCCAGAGACACCACTACGGTTGTCCACACAAAGAGGCGATTGTTAATCCAGCCCCAGCTGAAGCCCAGGGAACATGGTGGAGGCCTGATTTCCATGAATAATCAGCTGGGGCCACTGCAGGCAGCAACCTGAGCTGGGGCGGCCAGCCGGGTGGTTTGCTCCGGGGCTCTGTCTGCGAATCAAGGGCCCTGGCTGGGTGCCACGCTGCCTTGGTGGTGGGGGTGGGGCCCAGGGCCCAAGGCTGGATGCCCAGCAGTTGGGGGACTGGAGGGGGGTGGTCAGCAGGGGCCAGAGCCCCGGAGCAGGGATCTGCAGGTGGCGAGGGGCTGGATGCTCCGGATGGAGACCTGGTCTGCCTGGGTCCTGTGTGTGGGGGCACCTGCCGGGCAGCCCTGTTGCAGGCGAGTGGACAGGACAGCTCCATCGTCCTGATTCACGTGGCGGCTGGAGGCGGGGTTGGGGGCGGCGGGGCTGGAAGTGCCCAGCGTGGGTGTGGCACCCCTACGGGTCAGGCGGGCGCTTTCTGGGACCGAGCCTCGACTTCTCACCTGCCACAGCTGGGCGGTGGTGGACGCAGGGGGCCCAGCCCACGGCCACCCATGCTGCCTTACGACCCTCGAAGACAAAGGTGACGACCCCTCCCACGATCGGGGCTGGTCTGTCTTGCAGACCGGAAGCAGGTCCTGGGGCCTCCCCTGAGTGTCTGATGCCCCTGGGGATGGATGGACCGCCCCAGGGGCATCTCCCAGGGGAAGTGGAACCCAGCGCCCAGCCCTGTGGCTGCAGCACCACCTGCTGGCGGGTCTCAGGCTGACCCCCTCATTGCTGGGGCTCCTTGGCGGGGTGCCCTATTCTCCCTGGACACCCAGCAAACCCCTGCTGAAGGCCCGAGCTCTCACGGCCTCCAGGAACCAGAAGTCTCTTCCTCTGGGGTGGACACTGTTTTTCCCCAGGGGTGACAGTGTGGGGTGTCGTGTGCAGCCTCTTTGAAAGCCCTGTGGGCCCCGGGAATCCGAGCAGCCCCCTCCCTTTTGCCCCTGAGGACGTTCACTCAGCCCTGCTGGAGTGTGCGCCTTGGTCAGGTGACTGTGTCTCTCTGAGCCTCAGTTTTCCCACCTGTTAAATGGGAATCACAACACCAGGGCCTCTCGGGGATATGGGGAGGGGAATTAATGTCTGCAAACCACTCAGCAGGGCTCCGTCCTTCTTTACCACTGAGCCGCCAGGGAAGCCCTCCTCCTGCAGGTCAGCAGCTGAAAAACAGCAAGCCCCTCTAGAAGCAGAGCCCTCTGTGTGCCCATGGAGGATGTGCCCGCAGTGGTGGGGGCGGGTGGGGCATGAGCCCTCCACTTCTGGTCACCACAGGGGTAAAGTCCACAGGCCTGGCTGCGTCTGAGCTGCCCAGAGCCACGGCCTCCCCGGACAACACATCTTCATCACCCAGGGTTCGCTTGCACCACTGCCCATCTGGGGCGCCCCGGCTCCACGGTCTCTGCCTCCAAGACTCAGCTGACCTCTCCCTGTCTCTGGGGGCATCCTCCCACCTCCCTCCCTGGGCCTCCGCTCCACGCCTGGGGGGACAGGGCAGGGACTCCTCACACACGCCCCTACTTCCTGGAGGGTAGACACCCCTGCTGAGTCACTCCCGCGTCCCCCATTGCCCGCCTCGGGGTTGCTTGGTGCCCTGCGGCTGTGGGAGGAAGCAGTGCAATGGGCAGACACCCCGGCTGAATCACCCCCGCACCCCCCACTGCCCGCCTCGGGGTTGCTTGGTGCCCCGCGGCTGTGGGAGGAGGCGGTGAACTGGGCTGGAAGGAGCAGCGCGCCCCCCCCACCCCCCAGTTCCCCCACCTCACTCGTCACTGGGGCTCTCTTGCTGCATGAATGACGCTTTTGTGTTTGTTCTCCCGGGGATGCTGCTGGGTAGGGGGAGCCAACTCTAGTCCTGCTGCCCCCCTAAGGCCCTGGGTCCTTGGGTGAGCTTCTCCTCCTGGCTGAATCATTGTGCTGTGTGACCTGAAGCTCCCTTCCGGGTCTGGAGTTCACGGACCCATTTTTGCAGGTCCTTGTCTGAGCTCTGGAGGCTTAGAATCTGTGTCTCAGACCCAGTGACTGAAGAGCTGCCCAGGAGAAGGTTAGATGTCTTTTCTGTGGCTCCCAAGGCAAGGCTGGCCCCAGACTTGGGCCCCGCCCATCTAAGCAGTTGCTTGGGATCCACAAAGCCCCTTGGGGAGCCTGCCCTGGCCCCACGCTTGGGAGCACCCAGCTCTGACTTCCCTTGAGTCGTGAGCTTCCAGAGGGCCAGACAATCTGTAGGGCGGGGGGACGGGGCCTCCTGGAGCTGGTTCCAGGCCACATCCGCATCCGGGGTACCTTGAACCCTGTGATTCTGTGCCCAGATGGCCTGAGCTTGCTTCCAGGGCCTGAGAAACCGGTTCTCCAGGTCTGTCCTCCCAGAGAGAGCTGTGCGGCCAGTGTGTGCCCCCAGGCCTGAGGTCTGGCCAAGGGAGAGGTTATGGGGGGGGGTGCAGAGGGGAATGGATCTGGGGGGTCCACGCCGATGTCCACAAGCGTGTGTGCAAGACCACTCAGGGTTCAGGATGGGGCTGCCGTGGGATGGGAAAGGGGCGTTTGGGGGCAGCCTCTTGTCCTCGAATCCTGGGCTCTGCTTGTGTCCAGGGGAGGCAGGGGTGGGTTCCGGACACAGAGGTACCCCAGCTGGGATGAACAATGGGGGGCTGGGGTGTTGGAAAGGGGGTCATGGAGGGCCAGAGATCAGGCTGGTCTGGAGTCCTCATCTGGCTTCTGGGAGGAGTGTCAAGGCCAGGAAATTGTAGGCAACGATGCACAGTTTTCTGAGGAGGGCAGCTGGAGCCTTCTTCGGCTCCCAGAGGGGTCCACGGCCCAGCCCGGGGTCAGCACCAGTGGCCTGGAAGCCCCTCCCCTCCGCCCCGTGTTGGGGCTGAGCCTCTGTGGGCACCGCGTTTCTCAGAGCCACGGGCCTCCCTTCACTCAAGTGTTTGTCCTCCTCTCGGACCAGCCTGGTGGGCAGATAATTAAAAGTGACCTCGGACTGCAGAGTTGTGCAAACTGCGGGATTAGCGGGGCGGCATTAGCAGGAGGCCTCACAAAAGGGCCACCCCGGCCCTGCCACACCACCCCCCCAGCCCCCCAGCCCCCCAGCTCGGCACATAAAGCTGAATGGTGGTGAGCCGGTGGGGGAGGTGAGCAGACAAGAGGGGAATGAGCCTGGGGGTGGGGGACCCACTCCGGCTTGGTTGGCGGGGATGAATAGGGACTTTGCAGACACAGCGGGCGGCCTGGCAGCTGGGAGCCCAGCGAGGTGGGGGCCGGGGGCTCAGGGGCTGGCGGGCTGGGCTGCGATGAGCCCTTGGTGATGAGCCCCGGACCCCAATCAACTCAGCGCTGCTGCTGGTTTTCCCCTGAGAGATGACCGCCCCAGACGGCTCTCCTCTGAGCAAGGCTCAGTTCCTTGCGGTATGGATCGCATGGCCCTGGATAAATCTCCAGGAGACCATCTGGCCTGGGACATCAAAGAACAGCTGGGGATAACGCCCTCCCTTCCTTTTAAAACAAGGCGAAGGCACCCGCACGTGTCTGAAATGAGAGCCTGTTAGATCCTGGTGAATTTCCTACTCGGTTGATTTCTGTTGTTTTCTTCTTAAAGGTATATGGGAGAGGCCTTAAACAGCCCTGTTGTCCGGTCATCTGAAAATGGGGAGTCAGGGACCCCGTGGCCCAGGGCTCACTCAGGCACTTCATCTGATCCCCTGGGGGCTGATGGGCTTGGCCGCGGCCTGCAGCCTTGACCTTGATTTGTCCTTCCCCCAGGCAACCGCTAGCCCTTACTCTGCTGCTGCTGCTGCTGCTAAGTCGCTTCAGAGGAGGGCATGGCATTGATGGCAGCCCACCAGGCTCCCCCGTCCCTGGGACTCTCCAGGCAAGAACACTGGAGTGGGTTGCCATTTCCTTCTCCAGTGCATGAAAGTGAAAAATGAAAGGGAAGTAGCTGCGTTGTGTCCAACTCTTTGCGACCCCATGGACTGCAGCCCCCCAGGCTCCTCCGTCCATGGGACTTTCCAGGCAAGAGTACCGGAGTAGGGTGCCATTGCCTTCCCTGACTCTAGTCGCCCCCTGAGCTGAGGCAGTAGCATAGGGCAGGGGCGGCAAGAGAGGTTCTAGAGACTTTTCTGAGCTAGGACAGGAGTCAGGGGCTGATAGAACTGGCTTTTCTTGTTGGAAGCAGATAATACAATTTAGGGCTTCCCAGGTGGCTCTGGTCATAAAGAACTCGCCTGCCAATGCAGGGAACATAAGAGATGCTGGTTTGATCCCTGGATTGGGAAGATCCCCTGGAGGAGGGCACTGCACCCCACTCCAGTATTCTTGCCTGGAGAATCCCATGGACAGAGGAGCCTGGTGGGCCACAGTCCACGGGATCGTAGAGTCGGACACGACTAAAGAGACTTAGCATGCATGCATGCAAGACAGCTTAAGTTTGGCAGATTTGGGTCAGGAGAGAACGGCCTGCCCTCTGCTGGGCCGTTGACTGGTAGATGGGGAAGGCACTGTCCCGTTCTTCAGAGCCACTGACCAGTGGCTTGATCAGGAGCTGAGCTGGATTCTTGTGGTGCCGGAGCCTGGAGAGCTTCCTGGAGGAGGGGGCCCAGGGTGGGAGGACCAAAGGAGGAGAGAGTTCTCTCCAAGGGATGGAGCAGGGGGCACTGTGGGCGGAAGTGGGGACCCCTTTCCTGGGGGGGCATTCTCTGCCTCACCCATAGGTCCTACAACAGCTCAGAGCTTAGCCTCAGTGCCCTCTCACCCACCTCATTCATTCATCCCACACAAATATGTTTAGTGTCTACTATGCAGAGGTGAAAGTGTTAGTCACCCAGTTGTGTCCAGCGCTTTCCGACAGCATGGACTGTAGCCCACCAGGCTTCTCTGTCCATGGGATTCTCCAGGCAAGAATACTGGAGTGGGTTGCCATGCCCTCCTCCAGGGAATCTTCCCCACCCAGGGATTGAACCCGGGTCTCCCATGTTGCAGGCAGATTCTTTAGTGTCTGAGCCACCAGGAGAGCCCATCATCCATTATATATACTGGGCCTCATCTATGGGGTCGCACAGAGTCGGACACGACTGAAGCGACTTAGCAGCAGCAGCAATGGAAACAGAGAACCCCCCACCCTCATGGCGCCTGCCTTATGATGGGGGAGTCAGGGAGCCAGCACTGAAGGCATCAGATCACTCTCTATACACACTCGGGGTGACCAGGGCTACGGAGACGGGGTGACCTCATACTCTCGAGAATGAATAAGCGAGCGGATGAACGGGCCGCGGATCAGGGTCGCACAGGTTCTCAGAAGCTGCTCTCTACATAACAGAGGGCAGAGTCTGGGGCTCGGGGCCAAGCTGACATGTGGGGCGTGGTCCAGTCCGTGGTAGAAACTCACACTGGCCTGGCCGGGGGAGCGCTGTGCCCAGAGCTCACCGGACCCCCTTCCCACGGGACAAGGGTGTAGGCTGGCCCTAGCTGCTGTCTGAGCCACGGGGCAGCTCGAAACCCACCCAGCTGCTTCCACCGCCCTGAGTGTCGTCATTCCTGGGGCGGATAGTGGGGGAGCCTAAAGGAGAGTGTTTACTGAAATCCTCAGAACGAGGTGAAAATGGGCCGTTTCCCCTCTTTTTCCATTAGCTCAGCTGACCTCCCAGGCGGTTCGTCCCCCGGCACACGTTTCCGGATTGCCCTCTCGCTGCTCTGGGAGGATGTGGTTAACACCTCGGATCCTTCTTCCTGCAGATCCTTCTTGAGTAAACCCGATGGACACAGCATCCTACGGCCACCACCGGGGTCCCCCTCCTCGCCTTCCCCTCGCTGACCTCTCCCCTCTCCCCTGCAGTGGGCTCTGTGGTTCGCCTGGGACCCACAGGCAGCACAGAAAGTGGGTGGGTGGGCCAGCTGCCTACCCTGCACTGTCTACACCCGCAGCCCGCCTTTCCTGGCTCAGCGGAATTGCATGGCGTTTTGTTCACTGTGTCTCATCCCTAGTCCTGTCCCCAGGGCCCGACTGCAGGCTCCGTCTCGTTCCCCAGATTTATGGGGCAGCATTTGCAGGAAGGCCAGTGGTAGGTGGAGCCAGTCGTGCTCCCCACCCTCCAAGAGCTGGCACGTGGCTGGAGGAAAGATGTATAAACCATGAACCTCTGCAGGGGCTCCATTTCACTCAGAGAAGCCGCTCTCGGGACTTCCCTGGTGGCCCAGCGGTGAAGACGTCACCTTCCAATGCAAGGAGTGTGGGTTTGAACCCTGGTCAGGGAACTAAGACCCCACAGACCTCGAGGCCAAAAACACCAAAACCTAAAACAGAAGCAATATTGTAACAAATGCAATAAAGACTAAAAAAGATCCACATGAAAAAGAAAGAAAAGCCAAGCTCGCCACCAGGCGTCCGAGATCCACACTGCCTCTCCTCTCAGCCCACCCCACCCCATCTCCCATGACAACCGCGCCTGCTGAGCACACTCCAGCCTCAGGGCCTTTGCACTTGCCATTTCCTCCACCCAAACGCCCTTCCTGCAGCCAAGCGTCTGCCCAGTTCTTGGGGGTACTGCACGGGCATCATGCTCTTCAGCGAGGCCCCTGACCTCCTTGTGTAGAATTGCAAGCCAGGGCTCCCCCGTGGGCTTTGGACCCTCCCTCCATTCGGGGTTTCTCCGTGGCATTCGCCAGCTGCACATGACCGAGTCCTGGCTGCGTGGGCACTGTCTGTCTCCCCCTCTATACAAAAGCTCGCTTGTCCATTGCTGTCCTTTCAGCTTCTAGAATAGTGTCAGGCACACAGTGGGCAATTAGCCCATGCGGGTGGTGTGTGTGCGTGCGTGTGTGTGTGTGCACGCGTCTGTGCTCAGTTGAATCTGACTCTGAGGCCACATGGACCGCAGCCCACCAGGCTCCTCTGTCCATGGGATTCTCCAGGCAAGAACACTGGAGTGGGTTGCCATACCTTCCTCCAGGGGATCTTCCCAACCCAGGGATCAAACTCGAGTCTTCTATGTCTCCGGCATTGCAGACAGATTTTTTTTTCACCCACCGAGCCATCGGAAAACCCTAATATACATGTGCCTCCTTTTACACACTCTAATGAAGATATCAAATAGCATTTTATGGTGTCAGTAAACTTAAGACTGCCATCTGATTAGTGCTGCTGCTGCTACTGCTAAGTCGCCTCAGTTGTGTCCGACTCTGTGCAACCCCAGAGACGGCAGCCCACCAGGCTCCCCCATCCCTGGGATTCTCCAGGCAAGAGTACTGGAGTGGGGTGCCAGTGCTGCAAAGCTCCCCTAATCGTGCATTTTAATAGCTTAAGTTTGCACGCCTCTGGGGGTGTGAAGGTCCCAGCCAGGCGGTGACTCCATCTGCAGAGCTCTGGGGCCGAGGGTGCCCGTGGGCCCGGGGTGCCGTGTCCATAGAGCGGTGTTAGCACAGCAGGTGCTCCTGGTCCTCCCCCACGTGGCCAAAACAGAGCTGAGACAGGGGGATGGAAAGCAAGCCTAACGTGATTTTCCAAAATGAGTGTCCTGGGGGCCTTCTTGAGGAGCAGTGGGCGTGGGGTCAGAGAAGACGCCTCGACCCAGGAAGTGTACCCCCAGGGACACAGTCTCCAGAGCAACAAGGCGTGCCCACCTTCATTAAGGAAAGACAGCAACTTTTAAACTGTGTCGGGAACTCAGACTTTAAGGAATTATTATTTTTTTATTTTTTAAATTTATTTTTGGAGCATAGTTTTTTTAAATTTACTTATTTTAATTGGAGGATAATTACTTTACAATATGGTGATGGTTTTTTTGCCATACATCAACATGAATCCACCATAGGTACGCATGTGTGTTATTAATGGATCTTATCTGTTGGATGGTATCCTCTATGCTTTTTTTATTCCACTGTCTCCAGTTCTTCCTCATCTAAAAAGAAAGCTAGCTTATCCCTTTCTGCTGCTTCAAGATTGCTCCACGCCTCTTGCTGGTCTTGAAATGCACTGGGTGTGGATTGGCACCATTCTGGATGCAGTCACATCCGCTCGGTCCCTTCCTGGTCTTTCTTCTTTGTTTTTTCATCTGGGCTGTGGTGATTTAGAACGAGAATTTTGGCTTTTCATATTGGTATCTGAGGTGGCCTCCGGACCCACACGCTCTTTGGGGAGCTGAGGCTTTATGGTACTAAAGTCTGAGTACCACCATCTGGTCCTTGTTTCTGGACCTTGGATGGGGTCAGCTCACAGTAGGTGCTTAATTGTCATTTGCTGAATCACAGATGAAGGAAAACACCATCTAAACCAGCCAGGGCTCTGGGCACAGACCTCAGCAGAGCTCACTGTCTTGGCAGGTGACGGAGCCATTCACCATGGGGCCCACTGTGACAGTGGCCTGGGGAATGAGGCCAGGGGTCAGAGGGCAGGAGGTCACCATGATGGGTGGCCGGGCAGCTGGGCCCTGCGCCCTGTGACCCTGGGGGCTTCTCCCAGGAACTCTAGGAAGGAAATGCAGCTGTCAGCCTCAGTTGACAGCTTGAAACCAACCTACAGTTTCCTTTTTAATACTTTGCATCATTCATTCAGTCGCCACGTACTTACTGAGCACCTGCTGTATACCAAGCATGGTCTCAGGGCTGGAGATGCAGCCAAGAGCAAAAGGCCAAATCTGCCCTTTTTTTGGCCTTGTATTCTCATCTGGGGGCTTCCCTTGTGGCTCAGCTGGTAAAGAATCCCCTTGCAATGCATGGGACCTGGGTTCGATCCCTGGGTTGGGAAGATCCCCTGGAGAAGGGAATCTGCTTATTTAACTTATATGCAGAGTACAGCATGTGAAATGCTGGGCTGGATGAAGCATAAGCTGGAATCAAGTTTGCTGGGAGAAATATAAACAACCTCAGGTACGCAGATGACACCACCCTTATGGCAGAAAGCGAAGAACTATAGAGCCTCTTGATGAAAGTGAAAGAGGAAAGTGAAAAAGTTGGCTTAAAACTCAACATTCAGAAAACTAAGATCATGGCATCTGGTCCCATCACTTCATGGCAAATGGATGGCAAACAATGGAAATAGTGAGATACTTTATTTTTTTGGGCTCCAAAATCACTGCAGATGGTGACTGCAGCCATGAAGTTAAAAGATGCTTTCTCCTTGGAAGAAAAGCTATGACCAATCTAGACAGCATATTAAAAAGCAGAGACATTACTTTGCCACAAAGGTCTGTCTGGTCAAAGCTATGGTTTTTCCAGTAGTCATGTATGGATGTGAGAGTTGGACTGTAAAGAAAACTGAGCTCTGAAGAATTGATGCTTTCGAAGGGTGGTGTTGGAGAAGAGAGCGTCCCTTGGACTGCAAGGCGATCCAACCAGTCCATCCTAAAGGAAATAAGTCCTGAATATTCATTGGAAGGACTGATGCTGAAGCTGAAACTCCAATCCTTTGGCCACCTGATGAGAAGAACTGACTCATTTGAAAAGACCCTGATGCTGGGAAAGATTGAAGGTGGGAGGAGAGGGGGACAGCAGAGGATGAGATAGTTAGATGGCATCACCGACTCGATGGACATGAGTTTGAGAAAGCTCCAGGAGTTGGTGATGGGCAGGGAGGCCTGGCATGCTGCAGTCCACGAGGTCGCAAAGAGTCGGACACAATTGAGCAAATGAACTGAACTGAACTGTGCAAGGGGGAATAGGCCTCTAGGGGGTGCTTCTGCCCACTGACCTGATCCCCAGACCCCTCACTAACCCTGACTTCTGATTCAAGATGTCCTGGGTGGGGGCTGTCCAAGGACCAGTAGGAACTGTGGCCGCATGGAGGGAGTGCAGGCTCTCAGGGGCTCTCTTCGGCTGAGCTGTGGCCCCACAAAATCCACATGTGCAGGTTCTGCCCCCAGCACCTCAGAGTGACTATGTGTGGAGACGGGCTGTGAAGAAGGTGATCGAGGTCTAGCGGGGTCGCTGGGGTGGGCCCTGGTCCTCGCAAGAAGGGCGGGGTAGGGCACAGACACCCCCATGTGGGGACCCAGGGAGCAGAGTGTCAGGAGACACAGCCCTGCCCACAGCGTGATCATGGACTTCCACCTCCTGAAAACCACGTCTGTTGTTTTAGCCACCCGGTTTGTGGGGCTTTGTTATGGTGGCCCCTGCACCCTAATATAAGGACCCCAAGCATCCATCCAGCAGGCTCCATCCACCCCTGGGGCCACAGGAGGGCCTGAATGGACGTAAGCTGGACGTGCCTGATCAGTTGTGTCCTTGGGAAAGTCCCTGGGGATCGAGGACTCTGTTCGTTGAACAACAGGGTGTGAAGGTGGATGGCCTGGTGAGGCTGGATGCAGGGAGTCTGGCTGGAGGCTCACATGATAAGAAGGAGGAAGAGCCCTGAACCCTCGGGTGTTCATACTTGTCCCCCTGTTGCTGGAAGGCAGGGGGCTGCTGCAGGGCCCCTCGGGGCCACTTGGGTCCCTCCTGACTGCAGTCACTCCCCACCGTGACTTCCGTTCTGAGGCTGGCGTCGCTGTTAACAGCAGTCTCAGAGGCTGGATGGGGGCGTCTGACACTGGGCCTGAGAAACACGCCCAGGACCACCGGGGCTCCCAGCCCATCACCTTCTCTTCCCGGAAGCTTGTGCTGGGGAAGGGGGACCAGACAGGGGGACCAGCCTGGGGGCCCTTCCTGAAGACAGATCTCTGCTCAGGATGATGCGCAGGGCTGCGTCAGAGGCCAGGGGTGAGGCCTGGTCCCTGCAGGGGTGTGGGCACGGTGCAGGCCCCAAGGACTGAGGTCAGGTCCGTGGGACAGCAGCTTGCAGGTGGTCCCTGAGAGGCCGTGGGGGCTGGACTTGGCGGGGTGGTGGGGGGAGCTTTCCAACAGCCAGCCCCTGGAGTAAGTTTTTTGACAGATGAGGGAGGGGGTCTGTTTGACCCCTCCGTGCTCCCCCACCATGAGGGATCAAAGCTGCTTTGCTGCCGGGGGCAGGGTGGGGAGAGCCTGAAAGTCACACTGTCCACCCTTTGGGCTTTCTGAGATGGTCCATTTCTCAGGGATCTGCTGTGTTTGGGCAAGGCCTCGGGGCCTGACCAGAGATTCCTTGAAAGGCTGTACGGCCCTCTTATCTCCAGGCCCCAACTGCACTGAGAGCTAGACAAAGGCCTCGCTGTGCTGGAAGGACCTGCAGAGACCCCGGGAAGGGGATTCCGGAAGATTCCAGACTATAACTCGCCTCTGCTTCCCTTCCAAGCATCCTGGAAGTTCCTTCCATAACTGATTCATCCAGAAAAGAAGAAAAACAGCCCCTTGGATGTGCATGACTTCCTGTGCGTTGTCTCAGACAAGTCCCACGGGCAGCTAGGGCCGTGGGAGCCTTCCCTCTGGTCGTTAAAGAGGAAATGGAGGCTCGGGGGCCCCGTGCCTGCCCGGCCATCCCAGCCACACTGGGCCGCAGCGGCTGCAGCAGCCACGCCGGCCACACCGGCCGCAGGCCTGGGCCTCCGCCTCTGCTCCCTGCAGGCTTCGCCTGCCCCCTCTCTGGGCCGGGCCGTGCATTGTTCCTGCATTTGCCTCGCAGGCAGGGGAAGGACCGTCAGCGGGTGGGTGCTGACAGGTGTTCTGTGAGCACTAGGGGGACAGCTGAGCTCCAGCCGGACGCCACGGGCAGGCGCGGAGCTGAGAGACACGAGCGTGTGTGTGCGTGTGTGTGTGGGGGCACGTGCGTACGTGCCTGTGTGTGTGTTTGGGTGCTGCGTGTGGGGCTGGCACCTGCCCATCTCCCTTTCTTGGGTCTGGAGCAGCTTCAGACTGGCCTGCTACCTGGAACTCTGATGAGGGGGGCCTCCTGCAGAGGGTGATGGAGTTGGGGTGCATACCACAGACACACCCGCAACCTCAGGGCTGGGAGCACCTCAGTCCCTAGAGGAGTCAGATGGTCACCCCGCCCGCCCCCGGCTGGGCTGGGCCTCAAGCACCCCCCCGGCCCGCTGCCCTCTCTGCCCCTCCCCCTGCCTCTCCTGGGGGCACCCTCCCTCGCCTGGCCTGTGTGAGCTCTGTCCACACGCCCGTGACTCTGCACCTTCTATGCAAGGCCTCCTGCCCCACCCCAGGCTTCTCCTGAACCCGGGGGTCCACTGTCCACAGGGCCGTGTACCGTGCTTTCTCCTCCTGATGGCCTCCGCTGTTGTGGAGCTTTCCTGGAACGCCGCCCCGCCCGCCCCTACCGCCCCCATGAACCCTCCCTCCCTTTGCCCCTTCCACCCACCTGGCCCTGCCTGCTGGGTGGGTGGTGGGTGTCTGAGTCTAGCGTCCTGCCAGCCCCAAGGCCAGGATGGCGCAGACGCTGGCATTTGGGAGGGGCTCGGGGGCCATGGCCACTTTGGTGCACAGCCGTGAACTCCCTCCAACGGTGGGTGTTTTACTCGTGTGTGTGAATGTGCGAGAAGTCCAGAGAGGTCAAGTGGCCCACCCAGATGACCCAGCGAATTGGAGGCATGTGGGGTGATAGAATTTAGGGCTCTGACTTCTGTGGGGACTCAGGGATTCAGCACCTCTTGTGTACCGGAAACCCACACAAGGGCTTGGGCCCTCCCGGCAGCCAAAGGTCAGACCTTTCCCTGACACAGCTCTGGTCAAGGGCCGACTTGGATGTCTTCACTGACATCAGGAGTGCGGAGATGCCGGGCTTCTTTTCCAGCAGCATTTGAAAGGGTAGCATGACCCGAGCCCTCCACACAGGCACACGGCTTTTGCTGGCTGCTAAATATGTTTGAGACATTTTCCTTTATATGAGTTCTTCTGGGATGGAGCTGCAAAGCTGTGGGACTTGAATTCCATTC
The DNA here is from genome assembly GCF_029407905.1 of Bubalus kerabau. NCBI lineage: Eukaryota > Metazoa > Chordata > Mammalia > Artiodactyla > Bovidae > Bubalus > Bubalus kerabau. The sequence goes on from NC_073630.1 coordinate 117,784,853, forward strand.
AGTCACTGGTGACGATGCATCGTCTCTCCTCTCAGCTCTGGGCTGGGCTCCAGGGGGACGCAGAGACTCAGCCCCCACATCGTGCAGCTCTGCGGGGGGCAGAGGGATGGGGCTGCGTGACACAGTCATGGGGAAACTATGACCGGGCTCTGCTGGCATCCGTGCCCCATGGGCGCCAGGCAGGGGTTTCCGTGGCTCGCTCGTTCCCTCTCTGCAGCAGCTCTGCAGGCGTAGGGTGTCACCCCAAGGGGCAGAGGAGGGAACAGGGCTTCAGGGAGGCGGCTGAAGTGACCAAGATGTCAGCATTCAGAAACAGTGGGACTCCTTATGTGTGGATTTTCTGCTGTATGGAGTAGGAAAGATTTCCTAGAGGAGGAGGCTTAAGGGTGGGTGGGGGGTTTTGGGGAACTTTGAGTGGGGAGAGAGGCGTAGGTGCAACAGGGGCCAGAGAGGAGGCGACCGGCAGGATGTGGGCGGGCCTGAGAGGGCTGGGTGGAGAGCTGATTGTGATCTGCCCACAACCCACCCGCCCTCCGCCACCGCCCTCACCAACCCCAACCTGGCCCTGCACCCATAGCTTCACGTTTAATCTCCTCAATGACTCTCAGAGGCATGGATCATCACCATCCCCTTTTAGAGACGAGGATACTGAGTCACAGAGGGGTTAAGTCAGTTGTCTGAGGTTGCACAGCTACAAAGTGGTAGACAGAGATTTGAACGCTGGGCTCTTGATTCTAGAGGCCGAACCAGGTGGGTGGTCAGTTTGGCTGGACCTTTATTTGAGCTCTTGGTGGGGCCCCAGCCCCGTGGGTGCAGGTGAGGTTTGCTGCAGCCCCTTTTCCCCGCATTTGCAAGCAGGTGGTGAGTTTGGGAGAAGAAGTAAGGGCCCGAGGCATCCTTCCAGGGCCAGGTTCCTCTCCTGCATCCAAGACGGAAGGTGCGCCCCTCCAGGCCTCAGCAGCCCATTGACAAAGTGGGACGTGTACCTGGAACGTGGATTCCGAAGCTTGGGGTTCCTTGGGGCAGACTTCCAGGGTGCCACAGGCATTCGATTTGGATTTCAGTTTTGAAGTCATTTGACTGTTTCAGCACTCTGAAGCCCGGACACCCCCCAACTGTCTTCTGCTTGTAGGGAATACACAAGAAAGCTCCCACATCTAGATTACAGGTCTCAGGCCTGATTGCGTCTCTCGGGGAGAACTCTATGAGTGATGTGCCTTTCCCGTCTGGATCAGGGTTTCCCACAAAACAGAGACAGCTCAGGATGTGGCGGACGGAGATGTGGGTGGTGGGGGGCAGTCCCCAGAAAGGCCTGTTCTTGGGGGCAGCCTCCCTCTCCACTTGGATTGGCTTTAAAAGCTGAAGTTATTAATACACTTGCATACTGATAAAGTTAAACTTCTGTCCACTTTGTAAATTGGCTTTTGCAGATCGATGTCATTCTAAAAATGGTCTGTGAACCATGGGGCTAGAAACCTATAAGAGACTTGAGCAGTGACCATTCCAGAAACCAAGGATGTGATCTCCGGGACCACCCCGCACCAGGGATCCTCCTGCAGGCTCACCCCAGGTCAGGGGCACAAGTCAGACAGAAACTGGGTGGGCCAGGAGAGGGGTCTCCCCTCCAGGACCTCGACCCTCCTTGTGAGTTTGTGCTGCCCTGATCTGAGAAGATTTCAGGTTGCAAAGATGGATTTTGAACAGGACACCTTGGCAGATCTACAAAGGGAGAGCTGTGAATGGAACCACCTCGTGCATCTATGATGCTGCTCAGCGTGGTCCAGAGTAGAATGCTCTGCATGAGCTGGAGGGACCGACCAGCCTTCAGCAGGTTTAAAAAAGGTTTACTGAGGTTTAATTGATATGCAGGCGATGTGTATTTAAAGTGCACGATGTGGTACCTCTGGACGCATGTATACCTGTGAAACCGTCGTCACGTCGGCGAGGTGTCCGTCACCCCTGAGGTCTCCTCTTGCCCTCTTACCATTGCCCCGCCAGCTCCCCGGATCACCTCCTCTCCATCACTGTCGGTCAGTTTGCCTTTCTCGACGGTTCCGTGGAGTCGTGTAGTACCAGCCTCTTGTCGGCCCCCTGTCACTTCCTGAAGCTGCTCTGAGATTCTTGCATGTTGTCGTTGTCCATCCATCGATGGTGTCTTCCATTCATCCGGCTATTTGGACATCCCGCAGCGTGTCGATCCATTAGCCTGTGGGTGGGGATTTGGTTTGTTTCTAGCTTTTTGCTGCCATGAGCCTTCCTGCGCGAGTCTACGTGGGGACCCGTGCTTTCCTTTCTCTTGGGTAAAACCCAGGCTTGGATGGGATGGCCGAGGCAGGCTGAGTTTCTGAGAAAGCTCCCAAAGGTGGTCCCATTTCACATGGAAATGAGTGAGAGTCCAGCTCTGCCCCACTCATCCGCCCTCGGTATGCTCGTCCCCTGGATCCCAGCCCTTCCAGTCGGTGTGTGGTGGGATCTACTGCTTAGATTTGCATTTCCCTGGTGATCCGTGACGTCCGCATCTCTTTGTGCTTCTCTGCCGTCTCTCTTTCCGTCTTCTTTTGGTGAGGTGTCTGCTAGACTCCTTCGTCCATCTTTGACCCTGGTGCTTTGAAGGTGGTGGTGGTCGTGTTTCGCGAGTTCTCTATACATGCAGGGTTATGAGTCCTTGATCACGTGTGTGATTTGCAAACGTTTTCTGCCAGTCCATGGGATGTCCTTTTCTTTCTCCTCTTTTGAAGAGAACAGTGCCTTGTGAAAGGCAGCAGTATTCGCCTTTGCAGACGTGCAGTCCTTCGATTTTACTGGTGATACTCTGTTGCTCTTTTATGCCTCCTGCTTGTTGGCGGTGTGACTAGGGGATCTTGAGCTCATGTTCGGGCTCTGATCAGTCCTGGCTGGATACTGGAGACAGGCCCACTCTGGTCGCTTGACTTCGGCCCTGTGGCCCGTTGGAGCTGGGGCGCCCTCGTGGCTTTTCCCTGGGGGTGTGCGTGTAGGATGAGCCCTCCCACCCTCTCCCGTGGCCCCTCCATCCTCTTTGTCCCCCACATCCCCCTCCCATCTGTGCCCGCCTCAGGTGTTAGCAAGACCCAGGCCTTCTTTCCTGGGTGCTGCAGTCCCCATCCTGGCCCCCACCCCCCAGGGCTTCTGCCACATCTGTTGCTGTGGTTGGGGGTGTTCTGGGGAGCCAGGTCGTGCAGAGGGGTCCCCATGCTGTATCTCAGGGAGCTCCTCTGTGCCTCTTGCCACGGCCCACGGCCCCGCACGTGGCGTATTCCTGTTTCCACGCAGCACCTGTCAGTCTTTCACAGGAAGAACTTGCTGGAACTGAGCTCACGGGCCAGGTGTGGGGGCACTTCAGATTCCCCCCAGAGCCCGGGGCCCACTTGGGACACACCAGAACCCTCATGTCCGTAGGGCCCACGGAAAGGTCGGCCAGAGGCCACAGCTGGGATACCAGGCGGCCTCACAGAGTTGGCCCGGCTCCAGCAAGGAGGTGCAGCTTCCCCCCAGGGAGAATGACGGATATGAACAGCTTCCTTCCTGGCCAGGAGCCTCCCCTCCAGATGTCCCGGAAAGTTCCAGATGCTTGGGGACGCTGGTGGAGGTGGATGCTGCTGAGAGTAGTCAGTTCCCCGCGTGAGTGCCCCGCCCCCCGACCTCCGGAGATGAGGCCGTTAGAGCTCTGAGCTCTGGGAGGGAGGAGACGCAAGTTCTTTGTGGGGAAACTGGGGGGCGAGACCGAGATGAGCTCCAGCCATGGAGGAGCCTCTGTCTTCCGTGTGAACCGTCCAACAGGGAGCAGGGTGCTCTGCTCATGAAATGAGAAGTGAAATGACCTTGTTCCATGCACGGCAGCCATGCGTGGGGGAGGAAGCATAGGCTGCATTGGGATGAACAGTGTCCCTCCAAGTTCACGTCCACCTGAGCCTGTGGATGTGACCTTAGTTAGCAGTGGGGCCTCTGTGCATGTGATCTAGTTAAGAGTAGGGATGCTGGAGTGGGGGGCCCTGATCCGGTGACTGGGGTCCTCCTAAGAAGAGGGAGAATTGGACGCAGACCCAGAGGGGAGGCCCATGAAGACGGAGGCAGAGGTCAGGGTGATGCGTCCACCAGCCAAGGGAGGCCTGGAGGAGGAGGCAGGAAGGACCCTCTTGGATGGAGAGATTCCAGGGGTGGCCTGGCTCTGCCAGCCCCTGGATTTAAGACTTCTGGCCTCTACACCGTGGAAGACCCATTCAGTTGCTGTAAGCCCCTCGTTTGTGGTGTTTTGGTACAAGAGCCTCAGGGAGCTAAAGCCAGACGTGCAGCAGCCGTTCCTTGGCTATGTGTCCCTGGGCACGCAGCTTCCAGCTTCTGAGCTTCAGTTTCCTGAGCTTGGAATCATGACATCAACCCCAGGCAGAAGTTGTAAGGATTGCATGAACCACTCGAGACAGAGGGGACAGTCAGTGCTCAGCCCATGCGGGTGTCCTGCCCTTGGACCTGCCTGAGTTGGTGGGGGATGAGCAGACGTCCTACTGTGCGGCTGACCCTGTGCTGTCCATCCAGGGGCCTGACGGGGCAGATCACACCCCTCCTTGTCTCTGATGGGTCCCAGCAGAGGCCTCAGGCCTGGAACTGACTGTTCTGACGATTGAGGAGGGAGGTTCTTTTCTCTGCAACGAGAGGCATGTTCTGTATAACTGGACATTACCAGACTCCAGCTTCAGTGCCAGGTCCTTGTTGGATCTCCAGGCCTCTGGGCTGAGCCGGAGTGAGCTGGGCAATAAATGTTTTGCGTGGCTGGACCCTGGGGTGGCTGACCTGTCCAGGCCTTGTGAATGGGCCATGAAGCTGGGTGGAGGCTTGCTGGGGGGCTTGAGGGCCTCCCTGTGGTTTTCTGTGGTGCTGTGCCTGCCGGCCATGCTGTATTTATGCTTCCCTACTGCGTGCAGTGCCTGTACTCGGGGAGAATAGGATGGTCCATTTCCTTCCAGCACACGAGCTGACTGGACGGATTCAGGTTCTAACATTAGTTGAGCTCCAATGTGTGGGAAAGCAACGGAACGAACCCCATCGATTGAGATCAGCACACCCCGCAGCACTGTCTGGTGGGGTGTTCATCTATCATCCGTTCAGTCGTTAGAAAATTGTGGAGCACGTACTGTGTGCCAGGCCCTGGGGATGCAAAGGCAGCAGGGACACAGCTCTCTTTTTGCAGGGTGGTCAGGGGAGAGAAGCACCTGAGGATGAGGGCAGAGGAGCAGACTTGGGGTGGGCAGGGAGTGGAGGTGGGGAGAGGCTGCCTGGGTAAGGTGGGGAGTAAGGAGGACAGAAAGACCCCTTTGGCCCAAGCTAAGAGTCACTAAGGGCAGCTTTCGGGAGGTGATTAGGTCATGAGGGTGGAGGCCTCCTGAATGAGATTAGCGCCCTTTGCCAAAGAGACCATCCCAGACAGCTCTTTTCTGGGCCCTCGTGTGGCCTCACCTATTCATCTGGAGCAGCCTCATTGATTCTGGCAGTGGAACGGCTAGAAGAAGGGCCTCGGTCTTTGTTTTCCACAAAGAAAGGATTCAGCAAAGAGACCGAGATTGTGAAATTGAGACAAGGCTTGTTAGAAGCAACACACATGTGGAAAAATACACAGATGAGCTCAGAGTGAGCTGTGTGCAGTAGGCGTGGCTTAGGTTGCTTATATCCCCATGGACAGAGGAGCCTACAGTTCATGGGGTCGCAAAGAGTCGGACACGACTGAGTGACTGAGCGCAGCACAGCCCAGCCTGGGGCAGGTTCCTGATTGTCTCTGGCCAGTCACCTCGCTTGTGCCTGTATCTGGGCTGACTTGAGGTCCTTTCTGGTGGATGTATGTGCATCTCTCAGCCAAGATGGATTCCAGCGTGAAGGTGTCTGGGAGGTTGGCAGGACTTATTACAGGCTGGCATCTCCACCCCGCCCCCCCCCCCCCTCCCCGTTTGGGCTCTCCCCTAGACTGATGACCTCTCCTACATGTGCTTCGGGTGGGGCAACGCCCTTGAGCGCAAGCATGAGGAAGTTGCGGTTGTTTTGTCTTTCACCTAATCAGGGCCCGTCACTGCTGGAGACGGGTGGCAGCTGCTCAGCCCAGGACCAGTCTCTCTCGCGTCTCTCTCCCGTCTCTCTCCCGTCTCTCTCCGTCTCTCTCCTGTCTCTCTCCCGTCTCCCTCCCGTCTCTCTCCTGTCTCTCTCCTGTCTCTCTCTGTCTCTCTCCCGTCTCCCTCCCGTCTCCCTCCCGTCTCTCTCCCGTCTCTCTCCCGTCTCTCTCCTGTCTGTCTCCTGTCTCTCTGCCACTGGCTTTGCTGCGCCAGCCTTCCTGACATTCATGCCATCCTGGAGGATGTTTCCAAAGATGGTTCTGCTGGCGTGGCTCCGTGGCTCCAAGGCCTTCCACGGCTCCCAGTGCTATGGGGTCCAGTGGGCCTGCCCTGCTTTCGGGACATCTCCCCCTCACTGCCTATGGCACTCAGTTCAGCAGCTCATTCTTCACAGGGCCTGCCTTTGACACACGTAGCCTCCCTTGGCCCGGAAGGCTCTGCTTGTCCTCCTCACTCCAGCAAAGTCCAGCATCACGTCCTCTGTGGGGCGTCCTGGGTCCTCTCCCAGCCAGGAGTCCACACTCCTCTCCACGCACCCGCCACTTTGGCTGGATGAGGGTCTCTGCCTCCTCACCTTCCCTACCCGCCTAAGCCTCTGCCACAGATTTAATATTTGTGTTCCCCTCCCCTCCTCAGATTCACGTGCTGAGATCTCAGCCCCACAGTGCGATGGTGTTGGGAGGTGGGGTCTTTGGAGGTGAATGGATTGTGAGGGTGGAGCCCCCATGAATGGGATCAGTGCCCTTAGCAAAGAGACCCCCGAGAGCTCGCTTGTCCCTCCCGCCATGTGAGGCCAGGAAGGGAGGGGGTCCTCACCAGATGCTGGACCTGTGGGCAGCCTGATCATGGACTTCCAGCCTCTGGAGCTGCGAGAAAGAAATGTTGGTTGATTCAGCGGCATGGTGATGGGATTTCTGTTGTAGCAAATGGGCTAAGACATGCCGTTGAGAGCAGGAAGGGCAGCAGGTTCACCTCCTCCAGACGCCAGAGTCCACCCCAGCGGATGCTCAGGGAACACAGGAGGGACAGGCAGGGGACACACCTGGGTAGCAGCTGGGATTCTGTCTGGGAAGATTCCAGAAACTGATGTGGAGCCTGGGGACCTCCGAGCCTCCTCTTCTCCCCATGGGACCTGTCCTTTCAGCTGCACAGCCACCTTCTCTCTTTTTATACCTGAAGCCTGACTGCTTTATGGGGTACACTGGGGCGGTGATGGGTGATCACAGCTGAGCCAGCCCTCCGGGCGAGAGGGGAGGCCGGGCAGGCTGGCCTGGTCCACGTTCAGCACAGACGCGGGACCAGGAGCAGAACGGGATGCTCCTTCCCACTCCTTCCTCCAGCGTTCCCAAGAAAATTACGGATTTTCTCACTGTGTCCTAATGAATCATTAGGAAATGTTAAGTGGAGAGTGAGCAGGCCCTGGAGATCTTGTAAATTGACGTTGCCAGGCTGCCTAGGGACAGGTGTGAAGCCAGTGTGTGAGCCGTGCCCGGGACTCACCACCCACCCCGTTCCTCTCCTGTCCTCATTGTAGACCATCGGGGCTTTCCAGGCAGCTGACCTGCGCTCAAACCCGGCCTCTGCCAGCCCCTGACTCCATGACCCAGGGCAGGCCAGTCTCCCATTTGTAAGCACGATCAGGTAGTTTTGAGGGTCACTGAGGTCGGGCGTGTCAGGCATTCGGCATGTGGTAGGTGCCCAAACTAGTCAGTCCTAAAGAAATCAACCCTGAATGTTCACTGGAAGGACTAATGCTAAAGCTGAAGCTCCAATACTTTGGCCACGTGATATGAAGACCTGACTCATTGGAAAAGACCCTGATGATGGGAAAGATTGAGGGCTAAAGGAAAAGAGGGCAGCAGAGGATGAGATGGTTTGACGACATCACCAACTCGATGGATGTGAGTCTGAGCAAACTTCGGGAGATGGTGATGGACAGGGAAGCCTGGCATGCTGCAGTCCATGGGGTCGCAAAGAGCTGGACACGACCGAGTGACTGAACAGCAGCAAGGCGCTCAGTATGTCCTCGTTTCTCTGTCCATTCACGTCATCACATCCTGGGCTCTGAGCAGATGGACATGCAGCAGGAGCTGAACCCATCAGAGCAGGAAGTCCTCACCAGCTGTCATGGGCTCCCTGGGTCAGGCCAGCTCTGCTGCTGCGGCAGAAGGATGTGAATGAACTTTGACCTACAGGAGCTCAGGGCCCAGGAGGGAGTCAGGTGAGGAGGCTGCTGACTCCAAGGTGCACACCGCCTCTCTCCCACCCTGTCACTTTGCTCATGTCCTGCCTCCTTCCAGGAGGACCCTTCCCCTCTGTCTCTCATGGAAACTTTCCTAGGTATAACCCAAATGCCGCCTCTCCCAGGAAGCCTTTCTTTCTCCTAGTTAGGAGGACTCTGACCTCTGGAGGCCCTTGGGTCTTCACCTCCCCTGTGTCCCTCCGCTGCTTCTGCCTTCTACCCCCGTGAGTCATACCCACAGCTTCTCTACCCCACAGCTTGCTGGTGGCTTTGTGTCTTCCACATCACTTTCTTCCCTAGTACTGATGGTCGGGGTCGTGGGTGGGGGGGGGTAGGCTTAGGGACCATCCACCTTTCATCCACTCATTTATCCGTCCATCCATCCAGTCATCTGCCTATCCACCTATCCATTCATCCAATCATCTCTCCATCTACCCATCTACTGATCTCTCCATCCACCTCTTCACCCATTCATTTATCCTTTAGATCACCTACACAGCCGGCCAGCCACCCTCCCACCCACCCATTTACCTGTCATTTCATCTATCCTTTCTCCCATCCACTTTCCCCTGTCCACCCAGCCTACTGTCCATCCGTCCGTCCGCTTATCCACCCACTCACCATCCTTTTACGCTTCCACCCTTTCTCCTTTTCTTCGTTCCTCCATCCACTCCAAAAGACAAATATTTATTGAGCATCTCCAGTGATAACTATCTGGGATACAGGAAAAGACACAGAAAAGACCTTTCAGGAAGCTTTTGTTGAGCACCTCTTGTGTACCAGTGTAGCTCCAGCCCCCAATCACAAAGCGTCTGGGATAAACAGGTGAGTGGAAACTAAACACTTAGGAGCACACAAGGTAATTGCTCTGGAAGAGCTGATCTCATTAGCACTTGCGACGTGACCCTGGACAGGTTATCAGACCTCCCTGGGCCTTTACATGGGTTAAATGAGATGATGACCATAAAGTGCTCAGCTTAGAAAATGTTGACTCTGTTATTAGGTATTAAGGATGACAGGGTGAATTGTGGGTAAGCAATGAAATGTTCTGTACAAGGAACAAGTGGGGAGTGGGGGCAGTGTCCTTGAATGGTTCCTGGCCATTCTGAACGGGTACCAGGAAGTCCCAGCCCCAGCCCCCTGAACAGGACACATAGCCGGATAAGAGCAGCATCTGCCTCATGTGGAAGGGAGGTGAGACCCCGCTCTGGAGCCCTTGAATGAGGGAATAGGGTCCCTCCAGTATTCCATTTCCATCACTGGAACTGGTGCCCCCTGAAATAGACTTCCATATGCCCTTCACAGGAGCCCCCCAGGTCACAGAGAATCCTTGTAACTCTCCCCAAACAACCACACATCAGAGACCCTTAAGAGCACCAGAGCAAAGCTTCAGTGGTCCCCAAGTGCCCTGAGAAGTCTTCCCTGGTGGCTCAGCAGTAAAGAATCTGCCTGCCAGTGCAGGAGACACAAGAGACGTGGGTTCGATCCCTGGGTCAGGAAGATGCCCTAGAGGAGGAAATGGCAGCCTACTCCAGTATTCTTGCCAGGGAAATCCCATGGACAGAGGAGCCAGATGGGTTACAGCCCACGGGGTCACAAAGAGTCAGACACAACTTAGTGACTGAACAGCACTAATGACGTTTTAATACCTGGTGCAGAGTTAGAGACTGGGGACTGAGCGACGTCCGGGCCGCCTATGGCAGTAGTAACACACGGAGTGGGTATGGCTGGGGGGGCCCAAGGGGAGACCCAGCCTGGGGGCCAGGGAAGGACGGTCTCCAAATTGAGATCTGATGGACGAATAAGGCATTGGCACGGGCAGGCTGGAGTAGGAGACAGCTCCTGGGGGAGCTGGGGCCCCGCAAACAGGAGGCTGGGCATGCTCACAGAGGACACAAGAACCCAGTGGGAACCCCAAGCCCAGCAGATTAAATGCTGAGTAAGTGCCCAGGCTCACGTGCTGAAGAGCAGCTGCCCAAACCTGCAAGCTGAAGCTCCAACCCCTCAGAATGTGGCTGAACTGGGAGTGAGGGCTTTCTGTGCATGTGCTAAGTCGCTTCAGTCGGGTCTGACTCTGCAACCCCCTGGACTGTAGCCCGCCAGGCTCCTCTGTCCATGGGATTCTCCAGGCAAGAATCCTGGAGTGGGTTGCCATGCTCTCCTCCAGGGGATCTTCCCAACCCAGGGATCAAATCTGTCTCTCCGGTCTCTTGCTTTGGCAGGCAGGTTCTTTACCACTAGCACCACCTGGGAGGCCCGAGGGCATTGATGGCGTGGTTGAAGTAAGGTGAGGTCACTGGGATGGCTCCGATCCAGGGTGACCGGTGAGGTGATCAGGATACAGACACACACAGAGGGGATTCCACGTGAGGACCCGGGGAGAGGGTGGTCATCTCCAGGCTGAGGCAAGAGGCACAAGCGATCCGTCCCTGCCCACAGCTTGGTCTTGGGCCTTCAGACTCCAGAATCGAGAGCCTGAATTCTTGCAGAGCTCTGTCACAGAAGCCTGTTAGCTCAGGGCCCCACCGTGTTCTCTGACGGTGGCTCGGCGGGAGGTATATTCATCTGGGCCTGAAATGCACCTGCCGCGAGCCGTGATGGCTAATACTCCCTCCCTGCCCGTCAGCCTCTCTCCCAAGATCTTCCCCAGGATTCCCTCCATCTTCCGCTGGAGAAATGGAGGCCTAGAGAGGTTGAGCCAATTGCCCCAGGCCACCCAGCTCGAGGGACAGGGAAGCCAGGATTGGAGCCCCCTACCTCGTCCATGTTTCTGAGTCCAAGATGGCCTGGCCCTGAGGGTGGGCCTGGTGTGAGGTGCCCCCACACCACGGGGTGGACGGGTCCTCTTGTATGGTGTGATGAACGTGTGGGTGAGCGGAAGGCCCCCTGACACCTGGTCCCCAGCTCGGATGCAGCAGGTGGGTGCTCCGTGGAGCTGGTCCCATGGGGGCCTGCCGCCTGCAGGATGGGGCTTCTGGAGTCTGTAGGTGACCCAGGTGGGGTTCACACAGCGGCTCAGACACGCTCCGGGTGGCAGGGGAGGCCCAGGTACCTAGTTGGGGAGGGGTTCTCCAGCACACCTGGTGTGAGTCCCGCATCCGCCCGCCAGCCCAGCACGAGGGGTTGCAGGAGCCTCAGTCCTCCGGGCTCGGGCAGGGGAGAGGGCACAGGTCATCGAGTCTACATTCGCCAGCACTCAAGGCTGCACACAGCTTGACTGTCAGGGGTAATTGATGCAGGTGGTGGTAGCGCTCAGAATGAAAGGTCACGGCCATCTAGCACGCTGTGCTGACCGCCCTGTGGTCTCCCTCCTGCTTCAGCCTTACCAGAAGTTAACCCTTCCATCTCCAAGTCTTCAATACAGGGCCTTGGTGTTTAGTCACTAAGTGGTGTCTGACTCTCACAACCCCATGGACTGTGTAGCCCTCCAGGCTCTTCTGTCCTTGGGATTTCCCAGAAGAATACTGGAGTGGGTTGCCATTTCCTTCTCCAGGGGATCTTCCCCACCCAGGGATCAAACATGTGTCTCCTGCATTGGTGGGTGGGTTTTATTACCACTAAGACACCAGGGAAGCCCCTGTAGGATCTTGGGCTTCAGTTATCTGGAATTTTTTGTCTGCACAAAGCTTGGGAGGCTAGGTTGGCATAAACATTCAATGACTCCAAATACAGAGGTTGGGGGACCAGCCAAGTCTTCAGCAAGTGGGTCTGAAGCACCTACTGTGGGCCAGACACCTCCAGGCTCCGGGAACAGAGCAATGAATTAATCAGAAAAAACCCTACCCTCCGAGAGTTGATATTCTGGGGTCAGGGGCAGGTGGTAAATAGATAAGCATAATAAACATACATTTGTCACATGATGGGTGTCCAGGATGGAAACTCTGGAAGGAGAGGGATGGACAGGTCGGGGCGGGGCCTGGGGGCTGGTGGGGATGGGAGGTGGAGGGCCAGGCAGGTGGCCACGAACCTGAAGGTCAGGAGAGGGTTCAGATAGTTTTGTGGGCCATTGCTTTCCCTTACCGGCATCTTAATTCTGGAAGCATCTGGATCACTTTGCACACGAGGGAAGAGCATCCAAGAGTGGGCTCAGCAGACCAGCTGAGGGGTGGCACAGACTGGATTCAAGCCCAGGTCTCTAGAACCCAGTCCAGGTCCTTTTCTCTTACTCCAGATCTGCCAGGGGCCCGGGGTGGGGTTATCTCCTGCGAGCGTCTCCTCAACTCCAGACAGCAAAGGTCTACAGTCTGCCTCCCAAGGCTGGCAACGCCAGGGTTGGAAGGGGGTGTGTGGTGCAGTCTCTGCTTGGGGTGTAAGATTTTGCTGGGGGTTTCTGAGTGTGTGTGAGAGAGCCTCAGTGAAGATAGAAGAGAGCCCCATGCCCTTGCTTGTCCTTATTAATGGGTTGAATTACAGCAGGGGGAGAAGGTTTTGTTTGAGCTGGTCTTGAAGCCAACAGTTGGAAGTAGTGATGGCTGGTGGGAGGGAACACTGAGTAGAAGAAATTTCTAGTTCAGGCCTGGCCCCGGGAGCGATGAATACCGTTCAGAAAAGTGTCCAGGCTGGTGTGAGGGGTACAGGGGGACAGAGGCTGGGGCCGTGATACACGTAGCAGCGGCAGCAACGGTAACTCTGTTGAGTGAAGCATCTCCTGTGTGTCACACGTTGGTTCGTCACTTAAAAATTTTTGTTTATTTTGGCTGCACTGGGCTTTCTCTAGAGGCAGGGAGCAGGGGTTACTCTTCACTGCAGTGGGCAGGCTTCTTGTGGTGGCTTCTCTGGTCATGGAGTCTGGGCTCTAGAGCTTGGGAGCTTCAGCAGCTGTGGCGCGTGGGCTCAGAGAGTGTGGGCTCCGTAGTTGTGGCACACGGGCTTGGTTGCTCTGAGACATGTGGGATCTTCCAAGACCAGGGATCAAATCTGTGTCCCCTGATGGACAGGTGGATTCTTCGCTGCTGAACCACCTGGGAAGTCCTCGGCTAGTCATTTTGCACGTGTATTTTGTTTTGTCCTCAAGTGGTCCTGTTGAGATGTATTGTCTACATTTTACGGACAGGGAAAGTGGAAGTCAGGGAAGTATGTCACTGAGACTTCCAGCCAGGAGGCGGCCAAGCTGGGCTCTGTCCCCTTGGTCGTTGGCTCCGAGGTGCTGGTGTCACATGGGGCTGTCTGGTTTATGACCCTTCGTAGGCTCGAGGCACTGTGCTGGGTCCCAGAGACTCAGTGGGGAGCCCCGGCTTGCTCCCGGGCTCATAGACCTCACCTTGCAAGCTCCAGGACGTGGTATCGATTCGCCACCGCAAGCACACTCTGGGGAGTCAGACATCCCAGGAACAGCCCCACTCATAGCTACGTGAACGTGAGCCACTCACCTGCCCTCTTTGATGCCCAATTTTGTCCGTAACACTTCGATGGAAGCTACCCCTTGAGTTCTGAGGAGGATTAAATGAGATAAACAATTAGTTCAATAACTGGCACTTAACTGTAATCGTGCTTGCTCAGTGTGTGCCATGATTAAGCTGTTCCCTGCAGAGCTCCTCATCCATGGCCTGACCATTCTTTTTTCCTTCCAGATTACCAAGGTAGAATTTACATATCGTGCAATGGACCCCTTTAGGTGTAAAATATTGTTAATTCTGATAAACGTTTATGGTCATAGCAACACCACTGCAGCTAAGATAAAGCGAGATTCTACTGCTCCTCCAAATATCGTTATGTCCCTGTGTGGTCAATCCTCCTCTCTATTTTACTCATGGCAACCACTGAATTGGTCTTTTCTATAGTTTTGCCTTTTCCAGATGCCGTGTAAGTGGAGCCATGTGGCTTGTAGCCTCTGAGTCCAGCTTCTCTCATTTAATACAATGTGCTTGAGATGCGTCCATCCCGTAGTATGTATCTGTTTTTCTCCTTTTTAATTTCTGAATAATGTTCCATTGTGCTAAGAGATCATAGTTTATGCTTTTCCACTCACCATTTGGGTTGTTTCTGTTTTTTAAAAAAATGTGTCTTGTAAGTTTTGATTGAGTGCTAGATATTGTAGACTGGCGGTAAATTGTATTATGCCTAGAAACGGCTTGCTTCCTACTTTATCAGGCTGCTAGTATCAAGGTTTCAATCCTTCTAGTCAGGAATTGAGGTGGGTTTGGGTTTTGCTGCTTGAAGACCAAACTTGCCCCTCTGACTTGTCCTATGCAGTTCATATGGCATTTTCTAGCTTTTAAAAGGCATAAAAATCTAGAATTCTGGATTCTCGTGAAAAGTCGAGAGATTGGTAAGTCGAGGGCTTGGTAACACTGGTCCTCATTACTGCGTATCAGCACTTAGCTCGTGCACAGTGGTAGCTGCCGCAGCGCGGGTGGGGCCTGTGCCCTCTGCTTTGCTGCAGCGTCCTCCAGCCTAGAGTGTGCTCCCGTCTTGCTTCTCCTTTTTATAATCTTCCGGGTTCTCGAAGGTGGTTGGGTGTGTGATGTCAGATACTGCACAGTATTCAATGCACTCTTCTTAAAAAGGGAGGGAAAGATAGGCATCACTTAAAAATAGATTTCCACCACATTGGTTAGAGTTAAAGCAATGATTAGAGAGGTTTATGCTGGAGGTTTTACTATCCCTGGTGGTTCAAATGGTAAAGAATCTGCCTGTGATGCAGGAGACCTGATTCAATCCCTGGGTCGGGAAGATCCTCTGGAGAAGGGAATGGCAACCCACTCCAGTATTCTTGCCTGGAGAATCCCATGGTCAGAACAGCCTGGTGGGCTACAGTCCAAGGGGTTGCAAAGAGTCAGAAACGACTGAGTGACTGAACAGCAACAACAACTATAGAGAGGTTTATGCTGGAGGTTTTAGAAAACTCAACTTTGGAGCCCTTCTTTCTGTATCATGGCATCTCACAGGAAGCCCTACCTGTTCTGATTCCCTCCAGGTCAGCTCGGTGCAGAGCACGGGGGGCCGCACACCCTCTGCCTTCTGAGCTGTGGGTTTAGGATGAACGCCGCTGAGAAGGCTTTTTACTGAGGTCTGGACACAGTGAACACAGAAAAGGCTAGGTTTCCACCTCCACCTGAGGTGTCTGGCATTACCTGCTGGGAAGACTCACATGTGACAGTTTATTTAGAGGACTCGGCTTTCCGAGTCTGCTGCCAGATGGCCAGAGAGACAGCTGACATGCGCCAGACAGCTACTCAGGGGGGGATTTAGAAACGCAAACACACCCACACGTTCGGGTGAGCCGCTCTTTCCGGAGGGAAGGGCAGAGCCTGTGACTGTTTGATGATGTTGGCCAGAGTTGCTCCGAACACCACGCGGCTGGGGCCCCATGTCACTGTCACTTGCCCGTGGACGCGGGAAAGGGTCGGCGGTGGGTCCAGTGGAGTGATGTGAACAGCAAGGCTTGGTTATGCCATCCGGTCACCCCCATACACGCCACACGTTCACTTAAAGAAGCGCCCCGGCCTTACCGCTCTTATGTAGTGGTGAACAGGCTTCCCTGGTGGCTCAGATGGTGCAGAATCTGCAATGAAGGAGACGTGGGTTCGATCCCCGGATTGGGAAGATCCCCTGGAGAAGGGCATAGCAACCCACTCCAGTATTCTTGCCTGGAGAATTCCATGGACAGAGGAGCCTGGTGGGCTACAGTCCACGGGGTCGGAAAGAGTCAGACACGACTGAGTGACTAACCCCTTCATAGTGGTGAGCAGAGCAGGGTCCCTGCTCTCGGGGAGCCCATGTGCTAACAGGGAAACAAAAGTCATTGGACAGGTTAATTTCACACGAATGTAAGTGCCGTAGAGACTGAGGAGCAGGTCTGGGAGCTGAGGAGTGACCAGAGGGGAAGGGGAAGGCGGGGCCGTGTGATTCTGGATGGTGCGGTCAGACCCGGATGAAGAGCAGGCAGCACTTCTGAGCTGTCCGGACCAAGGAGGCACAGGAGGCTGGGGGCCTGTGGAGGAGCTTCCCACCTTGGCCATCTCCCTGGGACAAAGGCCAGCAGATGCTTGGAGGATATGGTGAGCGCAGGCGAGATGGGACTAGCAGGTGAGGTGGGTGTAACTCTAGCCCCTACCTGCTCCCCAAAGCCTCAGTGTATCCATCTGTAAAATGGGACTTGTCGCCATTGTGAGGTTTAAATTAGATGATGCAGGCAAAGACACCTCTTGTGCTGCCTAACTGCCAGGGAACGAATGAGTGAATGAATGAATGAAAGCGGGAGGAAGGAACAGCTGAACGCGGTAACTGGTTCTCTCTAGAAGTTAGGGGATTCTTTTGGCCTTACAGGTCTGCCCAGGGGCCTCTGCTAGATGCCCCAAGGGCCAGGGAGGGGGGCGGCTCCAATGAACAATGGTTTTACAGTTTTAACTGTGTGATTGTGGACAAAGCTTTCTCAGAGAGGGAGTGAGCTCACCATCTCTGGGAGCACGCAGACAGCTCTGGAAGGCCCATAGGCAGGGATTTTTCAAGCACAGTCCTTCTCAGATCGGGGGACTGTGTGACCACTGGTTTCCTCCCAGCTGAGCGCTGGGTCTTTCCCCTGTGCGTCTCTGCTTGTCAGGCACATGAATGCAGATGGTCCTGCAATGCCACCCATCTTCACTCAGCAAGCGTGTGCCAAGCACCTACGGTGTGCCAGGCACCGCCCTTGGAAGGTCACCCTCCAGGGGCGGCAGGTGACTGGGGGATCCCCACCACCCCCAAGGAAAGGGCAAGGGAGTAAGCACGGAGTGCTTCTCAGAGGAGGCGTTGTGTGATGGCCAAGTGGATTCCATGGGATGGGGAAGCAGGGAAGGGTGTTCTGGACAGAAGGATAGGCATTTACAGAGGCTCAGAGGCAGGTGATGAGAGGCCATTCTGGAGTTCCTGGGGTTTGACCAAATCACAAGCTGAACAGTAGGAGCTGGGAGGCTTCAGACAGGTTAGGGCCAGTCACTGGGGGCCCCAGATGAAGAGATCTTGTCCTGAGGTGGGTGCGTCCTTCCTGGGATTTTGAGTAGACGGGCGTCAGGCTTCATGTCACCCAGGGCTTCCCAAGCAGACCCTGGGCTTTAGTTTCCTCCCCTGACAACAGGGCCCCGCTGTCATGAGGCTGCAGGGGGCCCTGGGCTGGTGGCTGTTGATTCCTCTCCCATCCCTCCCTGAAGCTGTACTATCACTGCTACCGAAACAGCGATGGCTTTGCTCAGGTCTTTTTCTTGGGCAAGCTTGTCGTCTGAGCTGAATCTCTGCCTCAGTCAGTGTAGAGCTGCTATGCATCCCTTGAGGGCTCTGGGGCTCAGAGTGACCCACTGCCCTGCGCTCCCAACCCGGCTCCAGGACCCTTGGCTCGAGACACAATACGTGAGTTTGAGCAGTGTGTGTTTACTCTGCCTCTGCTGGGGAGCTGAGTATCAGGGTGCAGACTGCATGCTGGGCTGGGGGGCTCCCTGAAGTCTCGGGTCAGCATTCGAGGCCGCAGAGCTGGTGCCCACAGTCGCCGCTGCACCTCCTCCCTGAACCTTGAGACACAGGGACTTCTGTGTCCTTTGCTGGACACGAGGCCCAGCCCCAAGCAGATCCATGTGCTCTGCGAGGCCAGGATGGGGGCATCTCACAGTGGCAGTTTCTTTCCAAATGAGGGCATCGTGGTTTCCAGCATCGGCATCTGCTTTCTGGACAGGGAAGAGTTGGCTCCATAGCACGTGGGCTTGTGTCCTTGGGAGCCATGGGGCCATCACCCAGGCCTCTCCCCTCGGGTTTTACAAATAAAAAAACTGAGGTGCCAGGAGACAAAAGAGGGAGGCTGCCAGGTGCAGGACTCAGGGGGCTGTGCGTGCGCTGCTTCTTCTGACCCTGGCAAACCCCGGGCAGAGGAACTCTCCCCATCCCACAAGGAAGAAACTGAGGCCCAGGGCCCACTACACTGGCCTGCCTCTCTGAGACCTGACCCCAGCCTCATTCACTTTCCCCCACCAGGCCCCGCTAGACCCTCATGGCCCTGGCACCCAGGCAGGCCGGTGACAAGCGTGATGACGGACTGATGTCCTCATCACCCTCCCAGCCCTGGACAGGAGGGAGGCTGAGTGTGGTCCCACTGGGCCTGGCCAGAGGCCATCCTGGCTTCCGAGGGCTGGCGTCGGGCAGGAAGCGTGGCTGCGGAGGTGGAAGGGCAGGGCAGCAGGGCGGGGGCTGGAGTGGGGCCAGCGGGTGGCTCGTGAAGGGCCCCATTGGTGGGTGGGTGGTGGAGGGGGTGGCGCAGTGGCCTTCCCGTTGTCCCCCATCCCCCGCGGCTCAGGGGCCTCCGCCCTGCTCCCAGCTGCTTAGCCGGTGTTCCCAGGCTGCGTCACCTCCACGGGAGCCAAAGTTCTTACTCCTGCTCCCTTCTGGTTCACAGGCAAGCCGGAGGACGGGGGCTGGGGGCTGCATGGGTTTCCAAGGGCTGCGTGAACAACCCCACAACAGTGGCTCAAGACAACCAAACTTGTTCTCTACCGGCCGGGCAGGCGTCTGGGCTCCGGTGTTGGGCCCGTGCGTCCTCGGAGGCTCTGGGAAGGAGCCCTCCCCACCTTGTCCAGTGTCCGGGGCTCCTGGCTGTCCCACGTGTCCTTGTCCTGCAGCGGCACCATTGACCTTCCTCCCTGTGTGCGGTGTCCCACCCCCGTCTCCTTGCTCTTATCAGGCATTGGATTCAGGGCCCATCCTTACCTCATATAGCCCCATCTTAGATGGGTCACATCTACAAAGACCCTGTTTCCAAACCAGCTCATGCTCTGAGGTCCCAGGTAGGTGTGAATTTGGGGGGATGCCATTCAACCCCTCACTCATCATGAGGCCCAGGCTCGCCCCCCCACCCCGCCCACCCCTGGTGTTGCTGTCTGCTCCTGAACCACTCGAGGGCTCTCGCCTTCTGCCTCCTGTTGGCCCATTGGAAGCTTCCTTGCCCTTTGGGGATCAGTCTCCACGTGGCTGCCTCCGTGGAACCTCTTTCCTTCCCCAGGCACATGAGGGCTCCTCCCATGTGACGGCCCTGCACTCTCACTCTGGCCTCTCTGGGGCCGCTGCCCATACTCTCCCCCATCGAAGGTAAAGTTTTTTCTTGTCTCCCCCCACCCTGGACCATGCACAGGTTCCTGAGCTGGGGACTTCACTGCGACTTTATCCTTCTCTTCTTTATCCTCAGAGGTCCAGCGCCTGCTCTGTGCTGGCCATCATACTGGGTTTTTGACCTGTGTTCACTGTTGAATCCTCATAGCCACTCCAGGAGGCAGGGCTGTTGTCATTCCCACTTTACAGATAAAGAAACTGAGGCTCTGAGACACGGGCACAGGCCCACTATGATTGATGCTGGCTGGGCTTGACACTCACATCTCTTCATGTCCATCAGGGAGAGATCCTTGTGGGCTATCCTAGGACCGGCCCCAGGCAGAGAGTCTGGAGTTGGTTCATTTATTCAAAAATTGTTTCTCAAGCACCTTCCAAGTTCTCTGCCTTAGGGACCTAGCAGGTAGCTGGCAGCCCCTATCTTTGCCACATGGACTTATGATCTGTGAAGACAAAGACAAATGCCTTATCATTTATCCACACTGTGAAGGGCACTGGCTTTGCCACTGACCCCCTTCTGTGACCTTGGCCAAGGGCAGCCCCTCGGGGGACCTTGGTTTCCCCACGTGTGGTCAGCTGATCCTTGTGGGCCCTTGCAGCCTGAGAAGCAGCCTTCTGTGTCCAGTAGCCCTGCTTGTGGGATCCACCTTGTCTGTTAGCTCAGGTAGGACTGGAGTCCTGCATCCTGAGAGGCCCCAGCTGGCCCACCGCTGACCAACAGCCGTGATCAGGTGGGGTGTGTTCTCCCCGAGTCCCCGGCAGGCTCAGAAGCCTCCTGCGCAAAGGCCAAGTGGAGCAAAAGTGGTTTTTGAATCCCTCTGGGCCTCTGTTCCGGCTCTGGGAAAGAATCCAGAGGCTCTTTCCAAGTCCTGTGACTCAGAGCTCCCAGTGAGGCCGCCAGGTCAAGTTCCACACTCAATAAGGGCTTTCAGAGCCCCTCGGAGCTGGCCTGGGCTGGGACCCGGCTGCTGGAGGGCCGATCTTCCCACTGCCCACACAGGGGAAGCCGGGTTCATGATGGCTTTCCTGGGAAGGCTCCCAAGGGTCCAGGAATTGAGGGAGTGGGACAAGCTTTGGGAACAGCCAAAGGTCAGCAGGCCAGTCTCCCACTCACCAAGGACACGTCCGCCAGCCACACGGAGCCACGCGAGGAAAGGGTGGTGTCCACATCGCTGGCTGCACGTGCAGCTGAGGGGCCCTCAGAACCGCGGGTCGTGGGACCCCGCTCCCACCTGAACACAGTGCAGCCTGGAGGGGAGCCCAGTTCACATCCAGTTTTCTTTTTAATTTTTTAAAAAAAGTTTCATTGGAGCATAGTTGATTTACAGTGTCATGCTAGTTTCAGGCGTTCGGCAAAGTGAATCACTTGTACATATACATATATTCACCGCTTTTTAGGTTCTTTTCCTGTTTAGGTCATTACAGAGCAGTAGAGTTCCCTGTGCTAAACAGTAAGTCTTTATCAGTTATCCGTCTTCCGTAGAGTAGTGCATATCAGTTCAGTTCAATCGCTCAGTCGTGTCTGACTCTTTGCGACTCCATGGACTGCAGCATGCCAGGCTTCCCTGTCCCTCACCATCTCCCGGAGTTTGCCCAAGTTCACGTCCATTGAGTCAGTGATGCCCTCCAACCATCTCATCCTCTGTCGTCCCCTTCTCCCGCCTTCCATCTTTCCCAGCATCAGGCTCTTTTCTGATGAGTCAGCTCTTCTCATCCGGTGGCCAAAGTATTAGAGTTGTAGCATCAGTCCTTCCAATGAATGTTCAGGACTGATTTCCTTGAGGATGGACTGGTTGGATCTCCTTTCAGTCCCAGGGACTCTTGAGAGTCTTCTCCATCACCACAGCTCTAAAGCATCAATGCTTAGTGTGTATATGTCGGTCCCAATCTAGTTTTCTTTAGTGAAAACCTTCATCCCGCCTCACTGTGCCAAGCTCAGCTCAGGAGGGAAATGTGAAGTCTGAGGGTGCTTGAGAGAGAGACCACAAATGCAGTGACTGAAAACAACACAGACCCACTCTCCTACGGTTCTGAAGGCCGGGGGCTGCGGTGAGCCTCAAGGAGCTAAAACCAATGGCACAGGGCCCGTTTATTCTGGAGGC
The DNA here is from genome assembly GCF_029407905.1 of Bubalus kerabau. NCBI lineage: Eukaryota > Metazoa > Chordata > Mammalia > Artiodactyla > Bovidae > Bubalus > Bubalus kerabau. The sequence continues at coordinate 117,806,374 of NC_073630.1, forward strand.
CGAGTCCAGTCTTCGGTAGTCGAGTCTCCCTCCGCCTCCGTCTTAGGAGAACTTTGTGGCTGCATTTAGGGCCCACCTGGACCATGCAGGATAAATCCCCACCTCTTGCTTAACCCCATCCCATCTTCGAAGTCCCTTTTGCTGCGTGAGGCGACATATTGAAGGTTCAGGGAATTAGGACGTGGACGCCTTTGGGGCTATTTGTCAGCCCACTGCAAAGAGCCTCCAGTGGGGGCTTTGCTCACACTGGGGCATCTGGGGTTCTTTCTCTTTGGCCTGGAAACCACAGGGGCCGGGAGCAGTGTGGAACTTGTGTGATCCAGGCCTGTTCACAGCCGCAGCCTTGGGCTTAGGGAAGTTCTTTGGGCAGAGCTGGGGCAGGTCTTGCCCCCTGAGCCCAGAGCTGGTGGCGTGATGCTGGGTCAGGGCACCTGGGAGCAGGTGCCGGCACCTGGGGGCTGGCAGTGTGGGTCTGTGAAGCTGGGGGTGACAGGACCACAGGTGAGCGGGTGGGGGACTTGAGAGACGCTGGTGGAAGCGAGGCAGAGTCTAACCTCAGGTGGGAGCAGAGGGCTGGCGAGCCAGCAGGTCGGGGATCGATTTAAAGCCAAGCGAGGCAGGGGAGGGAAGGGCCCCCACTTCCAGCTCCTCCTGGCAGCGCCTCTCAGGTTCTCAGAGGCCCACCATCCCCAGGGATCTTGTTAAAATTCAGGTTCTGATTCAGTGGGTCCGGGTGAGGTCGGATTCTGTTTCTAATGAGCTCCCAGGTGACCCACAAGGCTGTTCCGTGGGGTGCTGTGAGAGGCAGGGGGTCAAGTGGCTTCGGCCCTCCAGCTGGTGGGAATGTCCAGACCCTGCTGGGTGGACCTGGGGAGCCCCAGGGACACAGAGGCTCCTGGAGGGGTCGTGAGCTGCTGGAGGTCTCACAGGAAGGGGAGGGGTCCAGGTTTGAACACAGGGGCTCCACCAGGCCAATCTGAGAGTGGGTTTTTGCCCAACTCACCCAGCCAGTCCTGGGGAGCCAGTGGGAAGCCTCGCCAAGGCTCTTAACGGGGGGGCACAGCTTGGGGTGCAGCTTCTACATGAACCAGTGTCCACAGGCAGAAGAAGCAGGAAGGGAGCCATATTTAATGAGCACCCGCTACATGCCAGCCCCCTCGTGTGTCACCTCGCTTATCCCTGATACAGGGACAGCTGCTTTCTCTTGGCTCCTGCAGCGTTCAGCACACAGTAGGTGCCCAGGGAAGGTCACGATGACTCAGGGCATCTCCCAGCCAGGCCCATGAGGGTCAGAAGTGCCTGCTGGAAGCCGCAGCAGTCCCGGTGAACCCGTCAGATGCTTTGGGTGCCTCCCAGCTTCTCTGAGGTCATTTGTTCCGTGAAAACGGTGGCTGTTTTCAAATGAGATGTTGGTGTTGCGGGGGGTGTGGGTCGGCTGGCTCTCGCACTAAACCTGCCTCCTCCTGGGCTCAAGGGAGCGCAAAGGAGACACTCCAAAATGGAGCCGGGGCCCTGACCTGTGTGTCTCTGTTTCCCTGAGGCCTGATCTGGTCTCTGCCTTGTAGCCCCCAGCCTGTGGCCCGCGTTTCCCCACTGAAGGCTCCAAGCCGGTTCTTTGAAACCATCTGAAAGTAATAAGGAAGCAGCCTGTGGATGGAATGCCTTTAACATGAAGCTGAATCTTGTGGTCAGTGTTTCTCTCTGTCCAAACATTTCTCCTTCACTGAGCTGGGCGGGGGAAGGGGCCCAGGCAAGCTGTGGACCTGAAACTGGCAGAGAAACCAGCTCACACCTCCTGGGGTGGGAAGCCGCAGGGCTGGTCTTTGAGCCGATGTTTCCTCTGTCTCTGCCCCCTTGATCCGGCCTCCAGTCTGCCAGGAGAGCATCCTAAAACCAGCGCCGACTGGACACGTCCCGGCGCCAGAGCCTTCTGTGGCTCCTGCTGTTTTGGACTGTTGTCTGAGTCCCCCCATCATCTTGGGCTTGCCTTATAGCTCAGCAAAGAAGCTGCCTGCAATGCAGCAGACCCCAGTTTGATTCCTGAGTCAGGAAGATCCGTTGGAGAAGGGATAGGCTACCCACTCCAGTTTTCTTGGGCTTCCCTGGTGGCTCAACTGGTAAAGAATCTGCCTGCAATGCAGGAGACCTGAATTCGATCCCTGGATCAGGAAGATCCCCTGGAGAAGGGTATGACTACCCACTCCAGTATTCTTGCCTGGAGAATTCCGTGGTCAGTTTAATAAATACTGGTGGCTAAAGAGGCAGGAAGGCTTAGTTTGACAAGCTCCTGCTCTACACATCAGAGCCCTGTGGGATCTCCCTCCTACCCGAGGATTCCTGTAGACAGACATTCCCTGTAGAATTTCAAAGTGTTGGGGTCACAGGGGTTTTCATTAATCCACTCATTTGTCCATGTGTTCATTCACTTACAAGGATTTGACAAATACCTGCTCTGTGGGGACCCGGTGCGAAGGGCCGGCGTGCAGCATTCATGGGGGGACGGTGTGCTCCAGCTTGTCTGGGACATGCAGGCTGGGGGCCGGGAGAAACGCTAAGCAGATAATTGCACAGGTAATTGTTGACAATAGCCGTTGCTGCCAAGAGAGAGTGTGTGGGGGAGGGGCAGGGGCTGACCCGAGGGCTTTCCTGGGAACGTGGCCTGTGGATGGATATGTGATGGGCGTTCACGCGGAGCTGGGTAGGGGCACGGCTGCAAGTGCAAAGGCCCTGTGGTGGGAGGAAGCCTGGCCTGTTGGAGGAACCGGCAGGCAGTCAAGTGGCTGGCCAGGGGCCTGGTGGGCAGGCCCTGCAGTGCCTTCCAGCCACAGGAAGGGGCCTGGGCTTTGAAGATGGCTGGAGCCCCTGAAGTGGCTGCTCAGTGTAGTGACGGGGCCGGCTGTGCAGCCTGGCTGTGGTGTGGAGAATGGTTGCGTGAGTGCTCAAACAGTCATGTCGTGTCCGACTCTCTGTGACCCCACGGACTGTAGCTCACCAGGCTCCTCTGTCCATGGGGTTCTCCAGGCAAGAACACCAGAGTGGGTTGCCATGTCCTTCTCCAGGGGATCTTCCTGACCTAGGGATCGAACCCGTGTCTCTTGCATCTCCTGCATTGGCAGCTGGGTTCTTTACCTCTAACGCCACCTTGGAGAACGGTTGCCAGGCTCTAAATCCTGATGGAAGATGAGGGTCTGCGTGCCCTCGGCGGCATGTGTGGTGAGGTCCACACGCCTTGGCAGGGCGTGCGTGGCCCCCCAGGAGCCGGCCCTGAGCCTTCCATCCTGCCGCCCCTCCAGGCCCCTGGGGGCCCCTTGGAGTTTCCGGAGCAAGCGTCCTCTCTGCGGGTCTGCGTTTGCACATGCTGTGCCCCTGCGGGAAACACCCTTCGCTGGCCTGCGAGCTCCCCGTGGGGTCGCCTGCGGGTGCCTGCAGACGCTCTGCGGCTGTCTGTATACCCCACCCCCACCCTGCTGTCGGGTTCCTTCCGGGGCCTGAGCTCCCTGGAGGCAGCACGGAGCCTGGCACCTGGCAGGGCCACTGTGCACGCTGGTTGACTGAGCGACTGGCCTGCTGGGCTGTCTAGTCTGTGCTGAACAGAGCTTACAGGCTAAGAGGCCATCCGGTCGGAGTCCCTCTGAGCCAGTGTGGAAACCGAGGCTGAGTCACCCAGAGGCCTGGGCGAGGCCGAGTGGGAGGCTCGGGGACTCCTGGTCCAGTGCTCTTTCTGCAGCACATTCTGGCCCACCCCTCCCCGCCCCCGCCGCTCCCCACCCCGCAACGCTGCTGTCCTCATCCCTCAGCTCTCACATAAAATGTTCACGCCCTCACTTATTCTTTAAAAATTAATTGTGAGATATTTTATGCGCTGCCTCAGTCACAGTTGGAGACCATTTATTTAATCCCGAGTGGCAGGGCATCAGACGGCTGGCGTGATGGGTTACAGTTCCTGGGGCTGTGCAGCTGCTGCTGGGGGGCGCGTCTGTGGCTTCTGGGGAGCACATAGCCCATGGTCCCCCCAAAGCCCTTCCCACAGCAAGAGCTGCTGCCTCCACGGAAAACAAGCCGAGACCCGCAGACCCGCTGGGCTGCTGCAGGGCAGACTCTGGGGGCACTGCAGCACCTCTCAGCCACCCCGACAAAGACCCCTTCTGAGAGGGGCCTCCCCAGCTTTCCTGGGGGCTTCCCAGGAGGTTGATCCTCGCGACTTTGATGCCTCACGTGTGACTCTGGGGGTTGTTACCTGTCACTGTGCTGAAGCCTGGATTGGGGGCGTGGCCCCGGGGGGCTGGGCAGACGGAGTGTCAACCGGCAGGAGAGAAAGTCCAGCATCGGCTGGCCAGCACCACCTGCCCGAGCCTCCCCTGGTGCGGTCAGCGGCTTTGTCCTGGAGAAACGGCCCTCTGCCGGGAAGCAGGTCCATGCAGTTGACCCATGGGCAGCTGTCCCACTACCCAGGAACACAACTCGCAACCAGAGTGTGACCAGGGGTGTATATCCATCTGCCGGGGCTGGGTAACAAAGGGCCCCAGGCTGGGTGGTTTCAACAGCTGAAATTTCCTCTCTTCTGGGCCTGAAGGCGGAAGTCTGGCCCGGCCAGCTGGGCTCCTTCGGAGGCTGAGAACAATCTGTCCTAGCCTCTCCCCCAGCTGATGAGGGTTTGCTGGCAAGTTTCGGGGTTCCTTGGCTTGTTCAGGCATCGCCCCCATCTCTGCCTTCATCTTCATGACACACCTTCCCCCCGTGTGCCTGTGTCCCCTCTTTGTAAGGACCGCAGTCATATCAGGTTAGGACCCTTCCTATCGAACTCATTTTAACTTGATCGCCCTGGTAAAGACCTTATCTCCGTATTAGGTCACATTCTGTGGTGCTGGCGTTAGGGGTCTCATGTGAATTGGGGGTCACAGTTCAACTCCTAATCAAGTGAAGTCGCTCAGTCGTGTCTGATTCTTTGCGACCCCATGGATTGTAGTCCGCCAGGTTCCTCCATCCATGGGCTTTTCCAGGCAGGAATACTGGAGTGGGTTGCCATTTCCTTCTCCAGGGGATCTTCTGGACCCAGGAATCGAACTTGGGTCTTCCACGTTGAGGGCAGACTCTTTACCATCCGAACCACCAAAAACCGGCTCAGTTGTCTCCATATTTGCAACTTTGGGGGCTGGGAACTCGTGGGATGACTGTCCCCTAAGGGGGTGAGGGTCTAGGGCAAAGAATTGGACCCTGGGCTGAGGCCGGATCGCAGCCAAGAACCACCAGGGGCAGTTACCCCCATCCCACAGGTTAGCAGCTGAGGCTCGGAGAGGCGAAAGCCCTAGCCAGGGCCAGAGATGACACAGCATGGATGCTGGGCTGGTTCTGACTTGGATGTTAGCGCGGGGGGCAGCCGGTAATGGGGTTGAAGGGTGGAGGAACAGGACAGGACCCCCAGAGACCCACAGGCTGGCCGAGGCAGACCTGGCTCATCAGGGAGGGCAGGAGGCGCCCTGTGGGTGAGGCCAGGGCATGGCAGGGGTGGGGGGCAGGGACTTTGAAGGAGAGTTGCCCCCTGGGCTTTTCAAAGAATTTTCGCTCCTGGGCTCCCAGGAGATGGGCGAGGGCTCCCGGGGTGTTGATTTCGAGTGAAAACAACCGCAGGCTGTCTGGGTGTCTCCCTTTCCTGGGCTTGCCCCTGTCCCCTGCAGCCCACCTGGGCAGGCTGGCACCCAGCTAGGTGTGGATATGTGGCAGGTACAGGCTGACGGGAGCTGGGAGGCCTGCTCTGCTTTCTGTACCATGTAGGGCTGGCCCCTGCCAGGCACGGCAATTACAGCAGCTGGGCCTAGCCTGCCACAGCTGCCCTGACCTCGCTGGGCATCAGGGGGTCATCCGTGACTTTGGTGCTGTGGACTCACAGCAGGCCCCCCGGGTGCCCAGCACGAAGCTGAGCCTGCCAGTGCCGCCTCTCAGGGACCCGGAAGGGCCTGCAAGATGACACCCATATCTATTTTTCACTTGTTTCTGTTTTGTTTGCTTTGGCTGCACTGGGTCCTCATTGCTGTGTTCAGGCTTGCTCTCGTTGCTCCATGCAGGCGTCTCATCGCGGTGGCCTCTCTCGTTGTGGAGCAGAGGCTCCAGGCACTCAAGGCTTCAGGAGTTGTGGTGCCCGGGCTCAGTTGCTCTGCAGCCTCTGCAGAATCTTCCCAGACCAGGGATCGAACCTATGTCCCCCCTGCACTGGCTGGCAGATTCTTAACCACTGGACCACCACGGGAGTCCGCCCTCACATTTTTATCTGATAGATGTGGCGACTGAGGCTGGGAGGCAGATTGACAACGCCTCGGCCCCACAGGTAGTAAGAGGCTGGGTCAGGACCTGGACGCGGGCCTGCGTGACCCCGGAGCCCCACACAGCACTGTCTGGAGTGGTGTGTCAACGTGCCACCCAGTGCCATCGTAGTGGGGAGGCTGGGCTGGGCCGGTTTGCAGGGACCGCATGGTTGTCGGGCGCCCCAGCCTCTAGAGAGTACTTCCCGTTTCATTGTCAGGGCTGTTCCACAGGTGCCCACCCTCAGCTCCCAGCCCCGGGCTCGGAGGGGGGGCCCATGCTCAGGAGGGCTTCACATTCAGGGGACCCCCATCGGGAGGGCCTGGTGTCTAGTTTATGCTGCTGCTGCCGTCTTGACGTTCTGAATCATTTCTTAACAAGGTTCCGCGTCTTCATTTTGCATTTGGCCTCTCAAGCGATGCAGCCAGCCCTGGAGGGATCCAACGGGGATGCGTGACTGGCTTCCTTTCTTTGGTTTTCATTCAGCGAACAAGAGCTGAGCGCGGGGTGCGGTGGGAATGCCCGGAGGCAGCTGTCTGGCAAGCCAGGCTGTGTCCTGGCGTCCTTGGACACTCTGGTCTGCAAGGGCGGTGGGGGGGTGGCGGGGTGAACTGCAGGGCCCCTGGCCCAGCCCGCTCCGTGTTCTGGAGCTCAGCACAAAGAGCCAGCCACGCGAGACTTTTCTCATCCTCCCTTTCGCAGACTTCCCTCCCTGAAGGATTTCTGAAGCCTGGGTAATGACGTGTCCCCTATAAATGTTCGCATAAAGTAATTTGCCTTAAAGAAATGGGCTGGGAGGGGTAATTGGCCGCTGACATGGGCAGTCATGGCGTCGGTCATTAACCCCCAGAGCCATGAGTGGGGAGGTGGAGCGGATGTGGCATCTTTAATGGTGAATCGCAGGTGCCGAGGCAGGAAGAAGATGCAGTTACCGTGAAGGTGGAGACACCTGATGCCCTGGGCGCCAGCCTCGCAGAGGGGCCTGTGGGGGCACGTGGATCTGAGGGACACGGGAAAGATGCTGAGGACGGGTGTGGGGAAGCAAGGGTGGGGGCGGGAACAGGGTGACGTTTGTTCGACAGCCGCTCTGCACCATCCTCTGTGGGGCTCTTCCCATCAGACGACTCTGCAATCAGGACCAGTGACACTGAACCTCAGATAAGCCCAGGGTCTGGCCCAGGATCACTCGGCTTAAACGATAGCACCTGGCATGAGCCTGGTCTGACTGTGCCATTTGCAGACATGCCCAGGTGCTCACGGGGACTCTGAGCGCTGGCTGAGAATGTGGGTTTTGGACAGATTCGGGTGGTCTGGACCATCCTGAGCGGTGGCGGGCAGGTTAACACTGTACCTGGAACTTGCAACCCGGGGGTCTCATTTTGGCTCCTGGTATGTCCGCACGCTCGGCTGAGTGACGCTGGTGAAGCAGGTGGCACGTCTGAGCCTCGGCCTCGGCGTATGTAAGGTAGACGAAGCCGTCCTGATACCGGGAGGGGGCAGGTGTGATTCGATGTGGGCAGTGTAGCCCTGTGCCTGGCACGCGAAGAGTGCCTGGGAGCTAGTCTTCTTCCCCCGCCCCCTCTGCAGAGGGACTTGACCTACATAAGTGGCACAGTGCAGAGAACCAGCTGTCTGGCTCCAGCTGCAGAGCCCAGAGTGGCTATTTCTACCTGAGTGACTCTGGGCACATTTCCCGACCTGCCTGCCTCCGTTTCCCCATCTGGAAAATAGGGCTAATAATACTAGTACCTGTGTGCGTCGTGTTTGGAGGACTCAGAGAGTTGATACACGGAATATTCCAAACGGAAGCTGTTCTCCACTTACACAGCACCTTGCCTGGCCACAGCTACGTCCCCGAGGGGTGTAGACTGGTCTTGTTAGGAGCAGCGTGAGGTTTCCAGGTTCAGTGGCTAGTCCAAGGCAGGCAGCTGGGAAGCGGCATGGCCAGCAACCTCCGAGTGGCCGTCTGTAAAGTTGGAGGGAGTTGGTGAGCCTCCGCGGCAGCTGCCCCAGATGTTCATTGCCCCAGGCCTGTGAGAGTAGACGTGCCTTGGGGGGTGGGGACGGTGTGGTTTGGACGCTGGGTCCTGACACCCTCTGCCCTGCGCTGTCCATTATGCAAAACCACCGCTGCTGGGCAGTCGCGGGGACCTCAGGACACCAGCCAGTACGATGGTGCCTACTCTTCCCCTCCCCCTGGGATCTGAGGTCTCAGTGAGCTCTCTCTGCTGAGTCATCAGGTCCTTAAGAGCAGAGGTTACGGGTTCTCCAGGGGACACTGGGCCCCTAGCAGCTGGGCCTTGCTTATCCCATGGAAGATTCTAGAAATGGAGGAAAACCGGGTGACTTGCCCAGCACCCTCAGGGCTTTCCTTCTGGGTGGAAGGAGAAGGTTAGATGGAGTGAGAGTCATGGTCAGGGTGCTGTTATGTTACAACAGGGGTCCGCCCTGGTCAGCTGGGGGCCAGAAGAGCCCTAGTGGACACTCTAGAATGCAGCATCGGAGCTGGGGGCAGCAAGGAGGGGGAGGATGACAAAGACAGGTGCCACCCCTGTGTTGCTCAACTTTCCTGGCACCGGGAGAGGGCAGTCTGGGAGGTCCCTGCCCCCGAGGGACTGAGAGGGATGCATGAAGTGAGGGGCAGAAATGCACCCTTGACCAGCAAGCCCTCTCTAGACACGGGCAGGAGGTAGGGAGCGGGCTGATGGGTAATTGGAAGCATGAGTTCTGGCTTGGAAATGAAGCTGATATTGTTTACTCAGTCGTGTCCAACTTTTGCAAGCCCATGGACTGCAACACTCCAGGCCTCTCTGTCCTTCACTATCTCCCAGAGTTGGCTCAAACTCATGTCCATCGAGTCAGTGAGGCCATCCAATCACCTCATTCTCTGTCACCCCCTTCTCCTCCTGCCTTCAATCTTTCCCAGCATCAGGGTCTTTTCCAATGAGTCAGCTCTTCGCATCAGGTGGCCAAAGTATTGGAGTTTCATCTTCAGCATCAATCTTTCCAATGAACATTCAGGGTTGATTTCTTTAAGGTTGACTTTTTTGATCTCCTTGCTGTCCAAGGGACTCTCGAGGCTGATGTTGCAAAGGTCATAAAGGCCCGTTCCATGTCCACCCAGCTACCCTTACCCAGACTCATGGTTTATCTGCACAGAGGAACCCAGCTGAACCAGGGTGGGGCCCAGGATTCTGGGGGGGGGGTCAAGGTTTTGGAAGCTTTGGGCTCTGCCTTCCAGCTCTGGGGGCCACCTAGCCCCCCCACACACACACTGACACTGTGGGTCCCTCCTTGCCGGGTTCCTCCAGCTGCTCTCAGCTCCCAGGGGCCTGGGGCATCGTCTGCCCTGCTTTGGGTCCCTGGCTGGGGAAATGCACTGTGACTCTCCCTCCAGGGACTAGGATGGATTCCAGGGGGATGATTGAGGATTTTATCTTGTGATAAAAATGTCACTCAGATCGGGTAGGGGGCCTGAATTTCCGAGAACTTGGGAGCTGCAGAAGCATGTTCCAGAGAGCAGAGACTGTGGTATTTATTCCTGCTTGGCATCTGTTCTGAAGTTTTAAAACTTTGTAGTATGTGGCACAGGAAAGGCTGAGCTGTGATGTGCTCGTAAGACCAATATAAATCTACAAAACACAGATTAGATAGGATTTCAGGACAGCAGAACTTGTCTTTATTTAGAATCGTGCATGCCGCAGTTGGAAGGAGCTGCAGGAGCTTTGCCAGAAGCCCCATCAATACAGCCGCCCCCAGTGACGGCTTCCGTGGTGGCTCAGACGGTAAAGCCTCTGCCTGCAACACGGGAGATGTGGGTGTAATCCTTGGGTTGGGAAGATCCCCTGGAAAAGGGAATGGCAGCCCACTCCAGTACTCTTGCCTGGAGAATTCCATGGACAGAGGAGCCTGGTGGGCTACAGTCCGTGAGGTCGCAAAGAGTTGGACACAACTAAGTGACTAACACAAGAACCAGTGATGGACGGCGTTTGGGGGTCTCCAAACTGCCCTTCCAGTGCGCTGTCCAGGATGACTGACTTTTTGTTGTCGCTGACTGTGTGCTCTGGCAATGCCACTGGCCAGCTCTGTGACCTCAGGCAACACCCAAGACCACCCCAAATCTCAGTTTCCCATATTTGAGATGAAGTGACCATAAAAACCTCTGACTGTGTCTCTTTTCTGCTTAAAACCTTCAAGTGATGGCTTATTACATTTGAGGTGATCTAAGCACCCTTTCCAGTAGTCATGCACAGATGTGAGAGCTGGACCATAAAGAAAGCTGAACGCTGTAGAATTGATGCTTTTGAACTGTGGTGTTGGAGAAGACTCTAGAGAGTCCCTTGGACTGCAAAGAGATCAAACCAGTCCATCCTAAAGGAGATCAGTCCTGAATATTCACTGGAAGGACTGATACTGAAGCTCCAATACTTTGTTCACCTGATGAGAAGAACTGACTCATTTGAAAAGACTCTGATGCTGGGAAAGATTGAAGGCAGGAGGAGAAGGGCATGACAGAGGATGAGATGGTTGGATGGCATCACTGACTCGATGGGAATGAGTTTGAGCAAGCCCTAGGAGGTAGTGAAGGGCAGGGAAGCCTGGAGTGCTACAGTCCATGGGGTTGCAGAGTTGGACAGGACCAAGGGACTGAACAGAACTGAAGCACGCTGACAAAGCCACGAGACTTTCGGGACTTCAGGATTCTCCCCCACCCCATGCTTCAGTTTCTGGAGTGCTACCGTGTCCCTCCTGCCCTCTCGTCTCTGCGTTTTTACTCTCGTTAGTCCTCTGCCTGAAATACTTTCTTCCTCTCTCTCTCTCCCTTCATCTTCTCCCAGCAACCTTTTCTCTGGCCAGTTCCTTCTCTTTCTTCAAAGTCAGTCTAGCTAAAAGTTTATCATGTCTCTTTATTTTCTCCAGGAACAGTCTTTTGGTTCCATTGATTTCTTTCTATTGCTCTTCTGTCATCAATTTCATTTCTTTCTTCTGTGATCTTTATTATTTCCTTCCTTCTGCTTGCTTTGAGTTTGATTTTTTTCTCCTCTTTTTGTAGATTCTTGAGCTTAGATGCTTGATTTTAGATTTTTCTTGCCTCCTAAGATAAACATTTAAAGCTATACATTTTCCTCTTCACACTGTTTTAACTGCATCCCATACATTGTGTTTTGTTTTCATTCAGTTCAGGATTTTCTTCTAATTTTTCCTGTGATTTCTTTTTGGGTGTTGAGAAGTGTGTTGCTTATTTTTCAATGTTTGGGGGTTTCCTAGATTTGTTTTTGTTGTGAACTCTAATTTAGTCCCATTGTGGTCAGAGAACATTTTTTGTATGGCTTCAACCCTTTTGTGCTTATTGAATTCTATTTTACAGACTCATATGTGAGATAATGTTCCCTGTGTCCTAGAAAAAGCCATTTTTCCTACCGTCTTTGGATTGAGAGTCCGATAAGTGCCAGTTAGGTCAAGCGGGTTGATAGTGTTGCTCAGTCTTCTAGACCCGTCCTGATCTTCTGTTCTAACCGTTACTGAAAGTGGAGCATTGAAAGCTCTGGCAGTGACTGTCGAATTTACTTTTCCTCCTTTCAATTCTGTCTGGTTTTCTTTACCTATACTGAGGCTGTGTTGTTAGGCGCACACACATTTATGCTTGTTCCATCTTCCTGCAGAATTGACGCGTCTCGTCCTGCCTCACTTAATTGTCCCTTTTCCAAGGAGGTGTTCCCAGATCTTCACTGGCACCAATTTCTCCTGCTGTGAGTTCCTATGACTCCTTTTATTTTCCCCATCATAACATTCATCAAACTCTAACTGCTTGAAAGAACCATGGAGCCAGGGAGCTTGTCAAACCTAATCAGCGATGTACACCCAGCACCTAACATGGAGCCTGTCCTAGGAACTCTGGAAATCTCTGCTGATCAAAAATAAGATCATGTCTATGAGAAATACTTTATTAATGTTCATTATTCTTATTCTTATCATGCAGCATTGTCTTCACCTACAAACATGAAAAAACTAGCGCTTGAGGACAGCTATGACCCAGCCTACTTAGGTGCCATATGAAAGCTTCTTGAACAGAATGGATTTAGGTAAAGCCTTTGTCCTGAGGAAGGCTGTCAGGGCAGCTCCTCCAGGTCTTCTGTGTTTGGGACCGCTCAAGGTCACTTGTCTGAGACAGGGCACCTGGCCCAGTCTCCCCTACTGTGGATTTGACTTGTCATTGACTTTTCTGTTGATGTTATCCATGTGTCTCTTTGCAAGTGGTCTCCTTGGCAACCCTAGATCCTTTTCAAGTGGAGTTCCCGTGTGCCATGCCTTGTGCCCGGTGTTGACAAGGCAATGATGAATAAGAATAAAACATACCTACCACGTGTCAGGCATTCTCCTGGACCTTCTATGCACCTGTTTCAGCCTCGTGACAGTCCAATGAAACAGGGTTTCTTGTAGTCCTTTGCACCTGAGGAACTCAAGGCCCAGGGGGGTTCCGCATTTTACCCAAAGTCACACAGCGCATACAAGCAGAACTGAAAAGCTCACCTGAGTGGTTCCAAATCCCATGCTTATTTCCACTCTTCCCTTCTCCCCTGAGAGGTGAGGGATGCTACTCTGCTTCTGTGGGTGTGTGTGGATACTTTCTCCCCAGATCAAAGCGCATGCATTTGAACCACAGCATCTAAAACGGAGATGAAAAATTATGTAGTAACAACATTTTAAGGCAAATTAACCCTGATAAGATCTTTAATGTCATGTATTAGACTATTTCTCCTTAGTAATGCATTAAAACTGTCAAACCCGATATGATCACACAATTAATGAGATTACACACGATGTAAATTTCAATTCATTATTACAGTGTCTGTGCTAATAGACTTGCGATTAACACCCAGAAACCATGCTAGTTCAAAAGGACAACATTTTTGTGGATTGCATGAAATGAACAGGCAACCAGTCCTGATGAACTGGAGTGAGGATGCTTCCTGCAATTATCTAACTGCGTCCTGAGAGCAGCTGCCAACGTGGAGCTAATTGAGAGGGTCCTGTCTGTGAGGCTGAACAGTGACGTGAGATCAGCTGGCCTCCCTGGGTCGCCCTTTCGGAATTCCTGGGGAAATGACTCACTGCTAACTGCGAATCCTTCAGGCAGCTCATTCTTGCAGCGCTGCCGGCTCTCTCACAAGAATTAGGAAATTGGATTTCGTTCCGAGAAAGCAAACCGTGTGAGGACGTTCTTCTGTGAACTTGAGGAATAATAAAAATAACTCACATTTCGTGAGTTCTGACAACACGTCAGACACTGGAATCAGAGGTTCATGGTGCCTGTGTGTATTCAACCCCCACCCCCAGAGCCCCCCAAAGCCTGGCTCATTTATCAAACCCCTGTTTTTACAGTTGATGAAACAAGTTTCCAGATGCTAAGCAACTGGACCAAATCACATGGCTGGTAGAGAACAGATGTGGATTCTCTGTTTTTATTTTCACGGTTTTTATTTTTCAAGGTTTTGGCTGTGCTGGGTCTTCCTTCGGGTGCGTGGGCTCTTTGTTCCATTGGACAGGCTTCTCTTGTTGCGGAGTGTGGACTCTGGAGTGCGCAGCCTCAGTAGCTGTGCTGTCTGGGTTTAGTTGCCCCATGGCATGTGGGATCCTAGTTCCCCGGCCACGGATGGAACCCGCGTCCCCTGCACTGGTAGGTGGATTCTCAACCACTGGACCACCAGGGACATACGCCCCTCCCCATCGTGTTTTTAACACTCATCTTTTTTCTGCCTTTTTGCTATCAGAAAGCAAAAAGGAGAGGGCTTACATCGCTGGAATCACGTTTGGAATATGACGCTAGCATTCTCCTTGGTCCTACACAGAGGATGCCGAGAGATACACCCTTCTCCATACGTGTAATTTATTAGCCCTGCAAACGAGAAACTCAGCGTCATGGAGCAGCTGCCTCATGTGCCAGTTGCTAAGCCAGCGCTCCGAGTACATCGGATGCTTCGTCTTGACAACAGGCTTTCCAGAGAGGAGCTGCTTACGCGGGGGAGCCGACGCCCAGAGGCAGCTGAGCGGAGCTGCTGACTTTCAAGCTCCAGCCCAACCCACTCCAGTACTCTTGCCTGGAGGATCCTACAGACAGAGGAGCCTGGAGGCTACCGTCCATAGGGTCGCAAAGAGGCGGACATGATTGAAGCAGCTTAGCATGCACGTTTGCACACATGCATGCGAGCTCCAGTCCATCCCACACTCTTGCCCTTTCCTCCCGTGCCTGGGCAAGGTGGGGGCAGGGGAGTGGCTAGGGCCCACTGCCTCGGTGACAATACCGGACAGTCTCAGGCCATCCCCGCAGCGTCCCAGCCTTTCTATTTTAAATACCCTGAAGGGTCCTTTGCAAACCCATTGTACATCCCTTTGCTTCCCCCACATACATTTTATCCACACATTATCCTCTTGGATGCCTTGGCAGCACATTTTTAAAAAGGGGCTGGAAGCACGTGAACCAAAGGTAGTACCTAAGGCCAGCAAAAATGCAACAGAAGGGGTCTTTTCCACATGTTTCCAGTTTCTGCCCTGCTGTAAATTGACGCAGCCTCTTTTAAGAAAGCACACTCGCCCTGTGACAGGAAAGCCCTACTCTGAATTTCTCTGAAGACACTAGATCATTCGCAATCAGGAAGACATTCCGAGCAAGATGTTCACCCCAGTGTTATTTATGGTGTCGCCAAGCAGGAGACAACAGCAGGGCCCTACCGTCCGACTGTCTTTAAGTAAGTTCATTGACTTGTTACGATCAATGGTCAATAATTTTAAACGACCACTTGGAAGACCATTCAATGGACTTCCCTCATGGCTCAGATGGTAAAGAATCTGCCTGCCATGCAAGAGACCTGGGTTCGATCCCTGGGTTGAGAAGATCCCCTGGAGAAGGGAATGGCAACCCACTCCAGTATGCTTGCCTGGAGTATATACTTGCATGGACAGAGGAACCCGGCAGGCTATAGTTCATGGGGTCGCAAAGAGTCAGGCATGACTGAGCGAATTTCACTTTCACTTTTTAATGGGAAAAAGAGCTTATGATATGTGGACAATGGGGTGAATACTTGGGCAGGTTTGGTAGGGCATCCAATGCTGTGCTTGGGAATTTTGACCCCCTACATCCCGGCCTGGCAGTGACCTCCTGAAGGCTACCTGCTCAGTGCCAGGGTGCAGCCAGGCTCCCCAAGAGCGTGCAGAGCCCAGGGAGCCACTCAGACGGTCAGACAGGCATGTTTCAAAGGAGCAGGGGGGCCGCTGGGTGGACCCAGAGGACTGTGGGGAAGGGGGCCCAAAGGCCAGACCTGGGAGGCTGTCAGGGTGGGGCCTGGGCCAGCTCCACCAGGAGGGCTGGGGCTGTAGAGGTTTCCACCAAAGCCGCACACAAGCCTTCTCTCCTGCCTTACTCACAAAGGACTATTGCCCACAACTGCTTTTTTAAGTGGCTCTGAAAAATTCACTGCTCTTAATTGCAACTGCAATCGCTAATCTCGTTATTAGAGTTGAGCTCACGTAGGAAGGTACCCCAGGGGTCGGCTTCCTTCATCTGTTTGCTTGGCCCAGCCGCCGTTCCTGGCGCCCCTCTGAACACGGGGCCGGCCCACTAACGTTCCTCGCTGCGTCGTCTGGGGGAGCAGGTAGCGGGGAGACACTGATGGGGCCTGGGAAAGACCAAGGAGGCCCCCTGGGAGTGCTTGGCCAGCATGGGGCCACCTGCGTTCCTGTCGGGGCGCCCCAGGCTGGGGTTCACATCTCGGGGTGCCCCTAGTCTCACCGCTTACATTTGCACATCGCCCTCGCCTTGGACCATGTTGCTGGCAAGTGGGCTTGGGGGCCATGACCGTGAACTTGCAGCTTGCACTCACTGCGCCCACCGCCCTTAGTCCCTCCCAGCCTCTGGCCAATGGGCTGGAGGGAGCCCCCTGCCCCTCTTCCGCCACACCGGGCTGGAAGGTGAGTGAGGGAGGAGCTGAGGGACCCTGTGCACGGGAGCCGCAGCCTGTGGGGCCCCGGGGCTCCAGTGGAAAACCAGAGTGCCAAAGCAACCCGAAAACCCAGATTCGACCTCATTAATCGGCTAAACAGTCGACTGACTCCTTTTACACGATGAGGAGGTTTGCCGTCGGTGATGCTTGGTGCCTCCATGCAAAATATGTGGCTTTTATCAGTGTCTGTTTCTCCCAGTCTCATCTTCTGTTTCCAAACAATGTCGAGTGATAGGAAAACACAAACATACACAGAAAAAAAACCCCACATTTTACTGACAACACTCAATCTGTTCAACACTTTATCCATCCAGCTAATGATGTTCTACTGGTTTGCATAAATCCCGAGTTGTGGGAGGGGCCCTGGGCTCACTTGGAGGGACCCCGAGTCGGGGCCAGGAACCACACTAAGGCGAGGCCTCCCCCTTCCCTCTCCCTTCCCCACCTCAGGCAGACCCTCCAGGGAACCCCTTCCTGCTCCTCTGGGTTTATGGTGTCCCCCAGGCTTCCCTGGGGCCTCCCCGGGCCTCGGGACACATTCTTCGGGTTTAGGACGATGTTCGCACACCTGTGGACAAACAGCTCTGTCCCACAGTCTGTATCAGCCGGTGTAGGTGTGCCACTGTAACAAACCACTCCCCGCAAGTTAATAGTTTTAGACTCTAAGTGCTTACTCTTTTTGTTTATGCAGCAACCAATCTAGGTGGTCCTAGGGGGCTGGGGCTCCCGCAGAGGGTGACATGGAGACCAGGCGCCTTCAGCCTGCATCTCTCTGCTATGTCCTCTAGTCCAGAGTCCTCCGTTCCGGCTGTGTGGGTGGGAAGGAGGGAGTGCACATAGAAAGTGCAGATCCAGTGGAAGCAGCTATGGATGAAACCCAGGGCTAGGGGCACGCTCCCAGTGCAGGGGCTAAACGCTCGGAATAGTGGGAATAGGAACCTGAAGGAGGGGACCCACTTTCTGCCCCAGGGCTCAACTCCACTTCCAGGGAGACTGAAATGTGGTCTTGTTGTGAGTCCTGGGGGAGAAGGGAATGGCCTCTGGGGGAGAGCGAGTGCTTCCTTCTTCCCAGTCTGTTCTCCTTGCCTGAGTGAGATCAGGGAATCAAGGAGCCCAGGCCAGCTGGTGGGAGGTGGGCTTCCTTCCCTGGGGTCCCTCCCAGCCCTGCACCATCTCTGGACCTCTTTTTCTCCCCTCTCTCCAGGGTCTCCCCTCTCCCAGCCACTCGGGCCTCCTTTCTGTCCACTGGGTCCCCTGAGCTTATAACTGCCACAGGGCCTTTGCACTGACTTCCTCTGCTCGGATCAGTCTTCTCATGGCTGCTTCTTCCTGCAGGCCTTTATTGTCACCTCTTCAGAGGGTTTCTCATCAGACCACCCAGAGCAGGGCTGTTCCCCGACCTCAGGGCCAGCCTCCTGCAGATCTGGCCCCTTTCCTGCTGTTTCCCCCCAGAGCTTGTCACCATCTGGCGTAGCATGTACATGGCTTACTTATTGCTTTGTTTCTTCGTTGGCCTGTCTTAGTCCACTCAGGCTGTTGTAACAAAACACCACAGACAGAGGGGCTTACACAGCAGATGTTTATTTCTCATAGTTCTTGGGGCCGGAAGACTGGCATTGAGGTGTGGGCAGACTCAGGGCTAGCTTAAGACCCTCTTCCTGGTTTGTTAACCGTCCTGCTGTGTTCTCATCCTGTAGAGGGAGCTGTCTCTCATCTTCTTCTTCCTATAAGGGTGCTAACCCCAGCATGAGGGCCCCACCCTTATAATCCCATCTAAACCTCATCACCCCAAAGGCCCTACCTCCTAACACATGACCTGAGGGTTAGGGTTTTAGCGGCTGAGTTTTAGGGGAACACAAACTTTCAACCCATAGTGGCCTCCTCTGCATGCATTGCAGTGTTAACAAGAGCGGGGGACTAGTCTGTTCTCTCAAAGCCACATGTCCTGGGACTGAGGCGGCCCCGGGCACAGAGTAGCGCCAGGAGTGTTTTCTGAAGAGCCCCTGTGTCTGTGAATGGATGGCCCCGGGGTTTCTGAAGGTGCCTGCGGGCCTGGGCCCGAGTACATTCAGGGGGAGACCGGCCAGCCAGCTGCTCGGCCCCAGTGCAGGCCAGACATTTTATATCCATGATCTCGGGGAATCTCTCCAGTGAACTGAGAAGTCATTCTGAGCCTGTGTAGAAGTGAGGGAACTGGGGTAGGACTGGAGCTTGCTCGAACCCTGCCCCCTCCCTTTGCTCCAGGGCCTGGTGGGGGCCCTGGCTGCTCTATGACCTTCTTCTGCTTGGATATCTCCAGCTCTGTGTCTGCCTGCCCCTGGGACTCGGGAAGGTTCCAGCTCAAATCTGCCTTCAGGGCCCGGCCTTTGCTCTTTTATTTGAAAAATCTAATTAAAAATATAAAGCCTGTGCATATTGGCATTTCTATTGGCTCCTGGTCCCAGATGTGAAAATTTGGATTGTTTAATGAGGGACAGAGCAGATAACAGACTCATAGATCCTGAAAGTTTGTCTAAAACTTCAGCTGATGGTAACTGATGTGTGCTGCGAGGTCCCTGAGGTGGTTATCAGAGTTCCTTCCAGACTCCGGAGGCTGGGACACTTCGCTGAGGAACTGGATTGAAGGAGGTGCTAATTGCATGCTTAGAGTGTTAATAATCGCTAATCGGCAGCACTGCTAATTGAGTGGTAATTTTGTTCCTTCAAGGTGACTTAACCTTTCCAAAGCGAGACTTTTTAAGAAGATTCCTTGAGCTAATATGAGCTCTGTCGGGGGAAGATAGAGAAATACAAATCCTTCTTTGATTTGCAATGAGAGGTTTAATTTTGGCGTGATGCCTTGGGTCCAGGCCCGCAGCTCCAGGCTGGGTGGGGGGTGGGGGAGACACCCCCGCCTCTCTCCCTGGCCTGCTCTACCTTGGGGTGGGGATGGAGCATCTGTGGACTGTGTGTTCTGCCAGCATGGGCTCAGATGACCAGAAAGAAGGAAAGGGGTTCCTCCTGTTGGGGACCATTTCGAGGTGGGCCGCGTGGGACTCTGTCTGCTTCCACTGCCTCCGGTTCCCAAGGAGGGGAGTGAGCAGGCTCTGGTTTCCTGAACACGTCGGAGAGGAAATATTACACATGGTCTTGCTGATGTGGAATCTGTTCTCCTTCAGAAGGGTCCCAGAGAAAACCTTTCTTAGCGTCAGTGCAATGCTGTCCGTGGTGACAGAGCGAGCGAGGGATCAGTCTATGTGACTTGGTTAAGGATGGGGGGTCGCTGGCTGACATTCGTGGAGTGCCTGCTGCATACTGGAACTTGGCTCACATCATCTCTGATTCTTGCAATAACGCTTGGGTTGGTATTAGTATTGTCATTAACCCCATTTTACAGATGACTACACTGAGGCTCAGAGAGGTTACCATTCCCAAAGTCATGATCCTGAGCGGCTGGCGGTGTTGTCATAACGACTATCTGCTCTTTACTCCCATTTCACAGCAGAGGACACTGAGGCCCAGAGAGGTCACAGTCCTGTGGGCGAGACCTTCTGTTGTTGTGGTCACGAGCAGCATGTTTGGTTGCTCAGTCGTGTCCGACTCTTTGCAATCCCACAGACTATAGCCCGCCAGGCTCCTCTGTCCAGGGGATTCTCCAGGCAAGAATACTGGAGTGGGTTGCCATGCCCTCCTCCAGGGGATCCTCCCTTCCCAGGGACTGAACTGGCAGCTCTTCGGTCTCCTGCATCGGCAGGCAGGTTCTTTACCGCTAGCACCACTGGGAAGCCCCTTCACAGCCCACCCTGGGTCAGTTTTTGTGACTGTCTCATGGGCAATAGAAAAGATGCTTTATTTGCCCTATCAGTTAACACTGTGTTTTTAATAAAATTTAGATCTTTTGTGTCATTTCCTAATTTTTCTCCTTTCCATCTGACCAGAACTGAGAGCAGGAAGTGAAAAGGTCCCACACGGATTTCACGACCTCCTCACGTCTCTTTCTCCTGGCATCTGTTGTAGTTTCTGCTTCGTGCCAGTGATGCTGTGTGGTCTGATGACAGGGCACCCGTAACTGTCGTACCTGCTCATGAATTACAGCGCTGGCTTCGTGCAGTGCGCTTCCCAAAGGCCTCTGACGGGCTGGGTGCTGGGCTTGGGGCTTGTGTTCTGGCTGTTGAAGCAGTGGACACGCCCTGCAAAACTTCTGGAAGATGCACACCGGTGCACAGAATGAGCTAGATGTGTCTGTGTCTTGGGACTGTGGTCACGATGCTACAGGGTGTGAGCGTCTCCCTTCATTATAGAGGAGGAGGACACCCCTGAGCTCAGAGAGGTTAAGTGACCTTTCTGGCTCTGGAGCCAGAATAGGCAGGGTAATTGTTGCCATAACTTGGGGTGGGGGTGGGGGTGGCCTGCAACTCGGGACTTTGCAGGTTTAAGCATCAGAGGTCTGGACTGGTGAGGCCTTGGCCTTGGCTTTGGACTTATTCTTTCAAAGTCTTAAAGTCACCCCGTACAGAGGATGAGATGGCTGGATGGCATCACAGACTCAATGGACATGAGTTTGAGTGAACTCTGGGA
Organism: Bubalus kerabau; assembly: GCF_029407905.1. NCBI lineage: Eukaryota > Metazoa > Chordata > Mammalia > Artiodactyla > Bovidae > Bubalus > Bubalus kerabau. Next base: position 117,827,226 of record NC_073630.1, read on the forward strand.
GTCGGTGATGGACAGGGAGGCCTGGTGTGCTGTGATCCATGGGGTCGCAGAGTCGGACACGCCTGAGCGACTGAACCGAACTGAAGGTCACCTCCCTTGTGAAGCCAGGAGTCTATGCAAGTCAGGGCAGGACAGAGGCTGCTGAGCCATGGCCCACAGCCTAGCCTGATCCACAGCACTGCTGTCTGTCACCCACGGCACTCCAAGCACTTGAGGATGAGTGACTTTATCGGTTTTCTGGGGGCTGCCAGGACAGAGAACCCCAGCCTGTAGAAATCTCTTCTCTCCCAGCTCCGGAGGCTGGAAGCCCAAGGCCGAGGTGTCGGCAGGGCTGGCTCCTCTGAGGCCGTTGGGGAGGGTCTGCTCCAGGTCTTCCTCCTTGACTGGATCTATCATCTGCCCTCTGTGTCTGTCTCCTTCTCTTCACAAGGAGTACTTCTTTCTAAGGACACCAGTCAGGGTGGATTAGCACCACCCTACCCCAGCATGGGGCTTCCCCGGTGGCTCAGATGGTAAAGAACCCACCTGCCAATGCAGGAGATGTGTGGGTTTGATCCCTAGGTCGGGAAGATCCCCTGGAGGAGGGCACGGCAACCCATTCCATCATTCTTGCCTGGGAAATCCCATAGACAGAGGAGCCTGGCAGGCTACAGTCCAAGGGGTCACAAAGAGTCAGACACAGCTTAGCAACTAAACAACACCACCATCATGACCTCATCATAACTAATTTAAGACGGTTACAACACTCTTTTTCCAAATAAGGTCATGTTCTGAGGCTCTGGGACATTAGAACATCAAGATATGAGTTTGGGGTGGGGCCCAATTCAATCTGTCATAGTTAGCGACCTTTAAAAAGTGGGAGCTATGACTCAGCATCTGGATGTTTAAGTTCTCTTGAATATCAGGAGGGTCTAGCCATCTTGGGCATCCAGCTTTGCATCCTGGACACTTCAGGGTGGGGGTCTTCCTGCTCTCCATGCTCCATCGCTGGACCTTTGGGGCACCAGCTGCAGGCACAGGCTGTGTGGTCTGCACTCCTAGAGCTGAGTCCCAGTTGGCCCACATCACAGCTGGGTGACCTCCAGCCAGTCACGGAGTTTGCTGGACTCTTTCTATTGTGTCCATCACATTCACACAATCTCCGTTCTCAGGGTTGTGGTGGGGAGCCTGTGACCTAATTAAAGCGGGTGACACGGGATTGTACACGTGATCTGCTCGGGGCTGTCCTCCTTATCATTGATGATAATAGTCTGTCCAGGCCTGGGTGGGCCTGGGGATTCAGGGTCAAGCTTAGACACCCCGCTCAAGGGTCCCCATTTGCAAATGCAGGTGTTGAAGCTTCTCCACTGAGATATTTTATCTGACAGCTGCTGGCACTCAGGGACACTGAGCTCCGTGATGCTGGGTAATTTATTTTTAGGAAAAACCACTCAGGAAACGTGCTCGGGGTGCCGCTGTTTGCTTAATTGGCTTTGTGTAAGCAGGGGCCACGGAGGGATCTAAAAATACCCCGGCCGAGTTCCTCTTCTGCACTCCTGCCTGGAAGGGACCCATCGAGTTTCTGAAGATCTACGCTGGAGATCCCGACAGCCGGCGGAAAATGCATTCAGTCTTTGACCTTTGCCGGCTGCTGTTAGAGCATCGTTCTGTGAGAATGAATTTATTTTTCCACGGAACGTATTCCGCTCAATGGCTGTAGACATGAATGTAGCTGGGATTAAAATCGGGTCAAGAGGATTGAGAATAAATAGCACTTTAACCTGCAGAATACAAACGGGCCGCCAAGGGGCCAGCCTCGGCCAAGAGGAGGCTCTTCTGGGGTCAAGATGGTGTCCCCAGGGGACTTGCGCTGCAGGAGGCAACAGAGGGCCCGGGAGGAGGGCAACCTGGGGCAGAGGAGCCGTGGCGCTGGGGCTGCCGCTGGGAAAGGAGCCATCGAGAATAGCAATTATGCGAGGGGTAGTAATAGTAACTATCACGTTGAGCACGCGCCCTTGAGTAGCCGGCATGTTAAAATGATCACAGGCATTATTTTAATTAATCCTCACAGTGCTTTTTTTATTTCAGCTAATGCCCCATCAGGTAGATGATTATCTCTTTAATATTTCCACCGTTGATCAATATCAAATGCCATTGATCTGCCTGCTGTTTGCCCCACAGAGCGCACGGCGCTCTTCCACCGGTAGCTTAGGCAGCCCTCATAGTATCCGTCATAGCGTTGCTTTACTTCCATGTTACAGACAAGGAAGCTGAGGCTCGGAGAGGTGAGGTGACCTGGCCTCATGGGTCGCAGAGGAGAGTGACAAGGAAGCCATCTAGTCTTGGCATTGTCCCCCCGCCCCCCAACCTTTCTGCTGGGCGGTCCTGGGTGGCCCCCATCCCCTGCAAGGTCTACTCCATGCTGGGTGGCGCCCTCTGGCCCCCAGCTTCCCCCCACCCGACCCAGAGTCCTCTACAGCCATCATGCCCTGTTCCCCAGGATGGCATCAAGGTCTGCTGACCACGGCCTCCCTTCCCTGGCCCCTGCATCCTTCCCCTCACCATCCAGGCCTCCTTCCCTGGACACCAGCAGCGGTCAAGGCCAGCTCAGAAGGGCCCCCGGAGGTGGTCTGACCAGACGGAGAGGAGCAGGACCATCTCCTCCCTACTTTCTGCACGACGAAGCCTTCCTGAGCATCACCCCTCCTGGAGGCCACAGGAAGTGATCCATCAGGCTGTCTGACAACTGGCCCATCCTCATAGCCACAGAAAGGCCATGTATCCCATCCTGGCCCATGGCTGGAACAGGGGCCTGGTTGACGTCACCGGTCTGGATCAGCTCCAGCCTGCCTGGACGGGTGGGGCTCCTGGGGGGAGGCTATGAGATACGTTTGCTCCTGTCTCCTCCTAACGGGGTGGGCATGGGCCCTCTGTGCCCCAGCCCCCAAGGCCTGACAGATGGCCTCGTGGCCCGTGGGTACAGTAGGGGGCCAGGGAAGACTGTCCCTCTTCCTGGGGGCCCATGTCTCCCGTGCCAGCCCTGGAGTAGGGGGCCTGCAGCAGCTGACCTTTTAGGGTGTGGCCTGCAGCCTGGGGTTGGGGGAGGGAATCCCCACACTCAGCAGCTGGATGGAAGCTGTGAGACCACAGGAGCCGACACTCACCACGTCTGATGTGTTGGCAAGACTTGAGGCCAGGGCTGTGCAGGCTGAGTACCACAAGGATGGGGTCAGGCCCCAGGGGGTTGGTACAGGCGGGCGCCAGCCACAGGGGGAGATGCTCCCCTCTGAAACAACACAGTGAGGCTGCATTCACAAGTTGCGAGTTATGAAAACAAAAGGAGAAAAATGACAAAACCTTTGAGTGTTTGCAACATACCTGGCTCTGCACCAGGGATTTGTCATCTCCCCTTGTTGCTGTTCAGTCACTGAGTCGTGTCCAGCCCTTTGCGACCCCATGTACTGCAGCACGCCAGGCTTCCTGTCCTTCACCATCTCCCAGAGTTGGCTCAAACCCATGTCCATTGAGTCAGTGATGCCATCAAACCATCTCATCCTCTGTCGCCCCCTTCTCCTCCTGCCCTCAATTTTTCCCAGCATCAGGGTCTTTCCTAATGAGTCAGCTCTTAGCATCAGGTAACCAAAGTATTGGAGCTTCAGCATCTTCTTTTAAAATGAGGACTTGGAGGATCAGAGAAGTTAAATGTTTTATGCAAGGTTACCCAGCTAACTAGGGGTGAATGGATGACCACTGAGGTCAAGGAGGAGGTTGTAATGCTGGGGTTTGAACTCGGCTGTGTCTGGCTAACTCATCTGCTGAGTCGCATATGCTGTTTCTTTTGGGTCTGCCTCTGACTGTCGATGGGCTTCCCTGTGGCTCAGAGGGTAAAGCATCTGCCTGCAATGCAGGAGACCCGGGTTTGATCCCTGGGTTGGGAAGATCCCCTGGAGAAGGAAATGGCAACCCACTCCAGTATTCATGCCTGGAGAATCCCATGGATGGAGGAGCCTAGTAGGCTACAGTCCATGGGGTTGCAAAGAGTCGGACACGACTGAGCGACTTCACTTTCCTTTACTTTCTGACTGCCAAGCAGCAGAAACACAGGGGGTCCCGTGGACCACGAGGACAGGAGTCCACAGTGATGCCCGAGCTCTGTCTTGCTAACCTTCTGGTGTATCTTTCTGCTTCTTCCCTCTAAGGCTTAAGGGATTTGCTGGGACCCTTGTGTTGTGTGAGGCTCCGTGAGTTAGAGACGCTGGAGCTGTGGGGGCAGATCTAAGTGGTCACAGCTTGGGCCACGAGCAAATCCTGTGGGCATGATCCCGGGACCCACTGCATCTCCCAGTCCACGGCCTCTGACCACTCAGCTCGTGGTCCCCAGACTCACTCCTGGGGACACTGTTTTGTTCTTGGTGAGTCCATATTGGTGTATCGCTGTCTCTGAAATCTCAAAAGTTTCTGTTTAACATTGATTCCATTATGCAGGGTTTGAGTCTAAGCTCACTAGGTCATTTTTTCTGAATTCAGAGATTCTTCTTTTTCAAAAAAAAAATAGGGACATTTACCCTTCTCAGGGCCTCTGGCAGCCCACATTCTCACTGCGAGCAGGTGTTGCAACCCAGTCAGCTGGATCTAGCTGGAGTCCCAGATCAGCGGCCTATTGTCTGACTTTGGACTGAGAACCTGAGGCTCAGTTTTCCCCATCTGTGAAATGGGTACGCCAGTCCCCACCTCTGAGGGTGGAGGCTGAGTGTTCCGTGAGTCCTGTGGGTGAATGTCTGGAGAAGGGGGAGCTCACAAGTGTTGGCCACTGCCCCCGCTCCAACACCTGTCTCCCTCTTCTCCATGTGGAATGGTGGCGGCTCCTCTGTGTTATCTCAGCCTTTCCAGGCAAGTCCCTGTCCCTGGAGCCTGAAGTTTCTGCATGGTCACTGCTTCATCTTCCCGCTGGAGGACCTTGGTGCCAGACTGATGGAACAGGGCTGGCCCCCAAAGCCCGTCCTGGCCCCTCTTCGTGCGTCTTTCTGCCCTTGGGGGTGATAAATGTCCTCTAGTTTGAGGACAAGAGTGCAGCCCCAAGGTCCCCTTGTTCTGTTTCTCTGCGCCGAGCCCACCCAGGCCCCGGCTCCGTGCCCATCCCCTGCCCTTGGCTTCCTCGCTGCCGCACGGGGTTTATGAGCCCCCTTCCCTTCCTCCTCCTCTTCATGGCTTTTCCCCACCCCACCCCCTCCATACTCCCCACCAGTGGGATCGTTATTTTAGCAAACAAAATAAGTCATTTGGAGGTTAATTCATCATGCCTAATCGTAGCACGTGGATGCCAAGCAGATTTTTAAAATGATGGTCGCCTCTGAGTTTCCTCAGGGAAACCTTGTCAGTGCGTTGACTTTGGAGATGAGCCTGTGTCTCCGGTGACTGCTTCCCCATGAACCTCACCCCTTGCCAGCAAGCAGCGCGCCGAGGCGGCGGGGATCTGATTCCGGTTTAGCGCGTTTGTTTGAAAGCCAGTGCCTACAGCCCTTGCCCAGATCAGCAGCCCCTCACCGGAAGCCCGGTCCAGCCCCCGGGCCCTCGGTGCCGGCCCCACCCCCGATCGGCTTCCTGATGCGGCCCGACTGCATAATAGCAGCACCACCCCCTGCCTCTGTTATTACAGTGCCAGGGAGCCGATGACAACGAATAATACTATTTTATAAAGAAAAGATACAGAACCTGCTTGCTTGACTCCAAAGCAACAGGAGACATCCACACACGGAGAAAAGGGATGCTGGGGACCCCGCTGTTGGCAGCTGTGAGGCTTTCATTAAACTGACCTTCACACGATGGCTAAGGAGGGACAGGGAAACTGAGGCACCGCTGCAGATGGAGCCCTAACGACTGTGCCCCTGCATGGATGTGAGGCTCACACACACGCCAGGGCCTCCAGGAGGCCCGAGCCCTTCTGAGGTTGCCCTGGGGGGCAAGCACGCCTCCTTTTGATGCCATCCTGGTCTATGACACATGGTCTGATGGGTGGAGGCGTGGGGCTAGAAGGGCACCAGACTTGGGGTCCGGACACCTGGGTCTGGGTCTTGCACGCCAGGACCCACTCTGTGATCTTGGGCCGGGCAGACAGAACATGGAAGGGCAGAGGGAACAGCCCATGGGAAGGCGGAGGGCTCTGAGAGATGAGAATGGCAAGATGGGACTGGACATGATTGAACCCACATCCCAGATGTCAGACCCTTCCCTACCCTCGGAATGTGCATCTCAGCCAGGCGTGGTGAGGGGTCCTGGCCTTTTAACAAATGAGGTCAAGGCTTGCTCAGAAATGGAGTCCCCAAACCAGATCCCACTTTATCTAACACCCAGTCCAGGTGGCTAGTTTTCCCTGCCATGTGGAAGAAAAAGGCCATTGGTGATTTTTTTTTTTTTTCTTTGTGTGACTTTTCATGGTGGATTAATTAGTGGGCACTCCCAGGGACGGGGGAGCCTAGTGGGCGGCCGTCAATGGGGTCGCACAGAGTCGGACACGACCGAAGCGACTTAGCAGCAGCAGCAGCAGCACTGAGCTGAGCCTGTGTGCTCATCACCCATGCAGGTACTGGATGGGCTTCCGGGCTCCTGGGACAAGATTGTCTCCACTGGGGGCCGAGCTCCGGGGCCCAGGGAGAGGGTCCTGCCCCGCAGAGCTGCAGGCCTGGTGGAGGCTGACCACAGACACCGAGCTTACCGCGACTGGGTGCTGACCCCTGGCTGGCGACCCGCTGCCAGATGTCACACCTGAGCCCCCGGCCCGGACTTCAAGGCTCTCCTGGCCAACTCTAGCCGTATCTTCTGCCCCAGAAGCCCCCACACTAACCCAGCTCAGTCAGGGACCTTCCCGAGGTTTCTTCTGATACACGGCGCCTCTTTGTGACTCCTTGTGAACGTACCCCCCGCCCTATCGCAGCTCCTCAGCCCCCCTGTTCGACCAGCAGACCCCTCCAGTTACATTCAGGTGGACCCCGGGGTCAGACGGATCTGAGGATAAACGTTGACTCTGCCACTGATTGCAGATGTGACCTTAAGAAGCACACCTAGGCCTCCTGGCTCATGTGTCCATCTGTGAACCAGGAACAATGATAGCATAGTAATAGCACAGCGTTCACTGGTTTGTTGTGAAAGGCAAGGGGAACTGAGCATATACAGCACTTTGTACACTTCAGAGGGCTCAGTAACTGTCAGTGATCACCTTCGTCACCACCACCACCAACATCACCATAGCAACCATCTTAATCACCAGCACCCCCGTCATGACATCAGCATCACCACCACCACCAACAACACCACCAGCATCAACACCACCATCAACACCATACCCATCATCACCATCACCACCACCACCCTCTTAGCTTGTGAAGCCTCACACAGGCTGGGGCTTAGAATCCAGGTCCAACCCAGGTCTTCTTGACAGTAGTTGCCTCAGATCAGCTGGGTTGATTCGTGGGCATCTTTCTTTCCACGTGGGAACATCCCGGGCTGTCCTTGGACAGGCAAACGCACCTGTCTTCATGGCGACATCTTGTTCTTGTTCCTCTGAATGTGACACGAGCCACGGGACTGACCTTTTCTCTGGGCTGGCTCTGGAGCCCCCGGAGATCACCGCTTGTCCACAGAGTGTGCTTCCAGGGGCCCCCCTGCAGCGGGGCTGGAGAGGCCCTGCCCGGGAGTCCGTCTGCAGGTTGCCCTTCCTGGGCCATCTCAGTCTCCCGCCCAGAGCAAGGCCCACTGTCTGATGAGTGCGTGCTCAGTTGTGTCTTTTTGCGACCCTGTGGACTGTAGCCCACCAGGGCCCTCTCTCCTTGGAAATCTCCAGTCAAGAATCCTGGAGTGGGTTGCCATTTCCTCCTCCAGGGGATCCTCCCAACCCAGGGATCGAACCCATGTCTCCTGCATCTCCTGCACTGCAGGCAGATTCTTTACCGCTGATCCACTGGTGCAATGCACAGGGGTTTAGCAAATGGTCAGGCTGAGGAGTCTTGGCCGTAATATTTTCTCTTCCTTTGAGGATGGCTTTTGTTTTGTTCCCTTTAATGAGACAGAAGGAGAGTCAGGGGAGGTGAACTGACCTTGGCAGGAGCACCTACTGCATACCAGACCTTGTTGTGCAGACGGCTTTCGCCTTGGTTCCTTGGACTGGGCAGTGACCGCAGAGGCCAGGGTTGTCAGCTGCATTTGCGGAGGAAAAGCCTTAGGTCCCGGGGCTCAGGAAGCTTACCTGATGTCACACGGTGCATAAGTGATAGGACCTGGGGTCACAAGTGTTCACACCAGCGGCTCTTCAAGCTCCTCTGCGCTCAGGTTTCCCTGCAGAAGCAGCCTGGAAGAGTCCCCCTTTGGAGCTGCCTGTGTTAGCCGCTCAGTCGTGTCCGACTCTTTGCGACCCCGTGGACTGTAGCCCTCGAGCCTCCTCTGTCCATGGGGATTCTCCAGGCAACAATACTGGAGTGGGTAGCCGTTCCCCTCCCCAGGGGATCTTCCCAACCCGTCTGAGCCACCAGGGAAGCCTGCTGGCCGGGGTTCGAATCCCAGCCCCGCCACATCCGAGCTACATGCTTCCTGATCTTTCTGTACCTCTGAGATCTCGTCTGTGTGAGGCTGATGGCTGCTGGCAGAAATGCCATCAGCCTCACAGGTAGCTCAGTGACTCAACAGTGGCAACTGGGATTTGTGCTGTACCTTAAGAGGGAGAGAGGTCCATGGACCCAGAGCAGGCAGAGGTCCGTGGACCCAGGCAGAGCTCTGCGAGCTTTGGGGGGGAGATCAGTCAGGGGCCACAGAGGGGGGTTTGATCAGACTGGCGTTTTGGAAACATGGCCCTGGCTGCAGCGTGGTGGGGGGCGGTGGGGAAGGGAGGGGTCCAGGGGTCCCTTGAGGGCTGAGGAGAACCTGAGTGGTCCAGGTGAGAAAGGGCGGGGCTCCCTGGGAATGACATCAGCCAAGCGGGAGGAAGGTGGAGGCTCTGGGGGAGATGAGAATGGGCCAGGATGGTGGCAGTTGGGCAGGGGCATGGGGAGAGGGTGTGGCACAGGACCCCCAAGCTTTTGTATGGGGCATCTCAGTGGACTGTGCCGCAGCCTGAGGTGGGGCCTAGATGAGAGCTGGGCTTGGAGCATCCGGTGCAGTCAGGAGATCTGTTTGGACGGGGTGGTCTTCAGCTTTCAAATGTTTTTAAGGTCCAGAAGCATTTCTTCAAAAAGGACCTCAGAGCCTGACATGCAAAACAGAGGTGTGGTCCCACCAGCTGGTCCTGCCCACAGGTGTCCTGTGGAGCCCCGGGCCTCCCTGAGGGGGGAGGGGCAGCTTTGTGGCCCCGGGAACCTGACAAGCACCTGCTACTCATGATCACGCTTGCAGCAGCCAGGGCTGCCGCTGATGGTAATAAATGACGTGTGGGCCGTCCCGCTGGGACTCCCCAGGAGAGAAAACCAGGCACCTTCTCCACAGAGTATCTCATAAATTCACAGCCACCTGCGTCTGCCTTGCTTGGCAGGGACCACAGACGAGGCTGCCTGGGCCTCCCCCCCACCCCACCGCGATCAGACAAAACAAGCCCGGGGCTGTCGGCGCATGCCTTTTGCCATTGGCAGGCACGGGAGAGGCCCTTGTTCTTGTGTGTCTCAGCGATGTCCGTCAGCCTGGGCACCAAGAGGCGGACGTGGAGGGCTGGGTCTGGGTGAGGCTGTCAGAGCATCCCTGCAGCCCCGTCCTCCTTGGCATCTCTGTTCCATCTGCGGACGACCTTCCTCTCTGCCTCTCTTCCTTCCTCCCCTGCTCTTGCCCTCCCCCCTCCCCTGCACCGCCGTCTCTGAGACACTGTCCACATCCCTCACCCTGGCCCCTCCACAGCCTTCGTGGCCATCGGTGGGCTGTGTGCTCGCCGGTCTGGGCTTGTCTATCTTGCTCCCCCAAGATGGCCTACTCTATGGAGGCAGGGAGCTCTCTGGCTCACAGTGGGCTCAGGCCCTTGGGCTACAGTCGTGGGCTGAAAGCATCCATTCATTCATTCCTTTACTTAGTCCCTGAGGCACCGCCTGAACACCTGCCCCTAAGACGCCCTGGTTGGGCAGTCACCCAGTCCAGCCTTCAGGAAAGTGGGAGAAACCGTGACTCAGGCCACTGGGAGATGAGGGGAGGCCCTGGCTCGAGTCCATGTGCAGTCCAAAGTGTGACCCGGCGGGAGGGACTTAAGTCACGGAAGCAGTTTTATGGGCATGCTTGTAATTTGTACATCCAGGTTCCCAGTCCTGCCATCCCAGAAGCAGGTTAGAATAGTCCCAGGCTCTCTGTGGAGTACCAGCTCCCCAAAGGGGAATTGTGTAACACTTCCATCCCAGGCCGCATTAACAGAAGTATTGGGCCAACAGCAAAGGAGGTGATAGTCTGTGGTATTTTTCAATGACCTGATTACCCTGAATACTGTTCAAGTGAGGTCTCACTTTAAGAGCGGTGGCGACAGTCTTCGGGGTGTCCAGAACACCATGGCCAGAATGGCGAGCCGGCACATTCCTAAATACAGCTGTGAGGCGCAGAGCGCGGGGCTCGGACGACCTGCTCCTGACTTTCTGCTCTGCCGCTTGCTAACTGTGTGAGCCTTAGCAAAGTCATTAATCTCTCCGAGTCGCGAGTTCTTCATCTGTAAATAGGACTGATCTTATCTCTGCTGCAGGGTTGTTGGAGAATTAAACAACAGCATCTCTGTGATGCCTAGCACAGTAAGGGACGACAGGACACAGAAAGGGGCGATTCTGGGGCAAGTTCTCAGGGGACCCCTGCCACCCTCGTTGTTCAGTGGCTAAGTTGTGTCTGACTCTTTGCGACCCCAGGGTCTGCAGCACATCAGGCTCCTCCGTCCTCCACCATCTCCTGGAGTTTGCTCAGCTTCATGTCCATTGAGTCGGTGATGCTATCCAACCACCTCATCCTCTGTCGCCCCCTTCTCCTCCTGCCTTTCAATCTTTCCCAGCATCAGGGTCTTTTCAAATCAGTCAGTTCTTCGCATCGGGTGGCCAAAGTATTAGAGCTTCAGCTCCAGCATCAGTGCTTCCGATGAACACCCAGGACTGGTCTCCTTGAGGTTGGACAGTTGGATCTGCTTGCCGTCCAGGGGACGCTCCAGAGGCTTCTCCAACCGCAGTTGCCACCCTTGGGGGTTGGTCGTTCCGCGTCCGCGAACCGCTGACAGGCCTGGGTGCGCGCGCACTCAGGAGGCGGCGTTGGCCCTGACACTCGCTAGGAAATTGCTTATTATGGGGCTGTGAAACCGTGCATTGAATTCACGCAGTTTATTTTTAAATAAATTTGGGGGAGTGGGAAAACAAAGAGAGACAATTTAAAAAGAACATTCTCCAAGCATAATGAAGGCTTTGGCAAGGGCCCAGAACCTGACCCCGAATCGCAGCTCCAGAGCGCGAGCTGGTGACAGACACCCCCGCCCGCCCGCCCGCCTTCCCACGCCACCCGGGGGGCTGCATGTCAGCTACATTTTCAGCTTTGCCTCTGAATGGCTGAGCTTCCTAGAGCCTCAAATCCTCTGCTCTGGGCTGCAGGAAGATTTATGGGGGATTGGAGAGCAGTTTAAAGACGGAAGGATCCCTTTTCCTACAAAGGGCTTTTCAGCCATCACCGCCTGCCCCAGATTACATGTCCCCTCTTCACATATGGAGGGGGCGAAGGGGAGAGTGCAGGGGGTCTGTAATATCACAGGGCCTGGCCTCCTGGGGGAGGTGCCCCATTCACCTCCGGGGCTCCCATCCAGAGCCCCCTTTGGGTACAGCCCCTGGAAGTCTCCCCCACTGAGGACCACCCCTCAGGCTTAAAGGACATGTCAAGTCGTGTCCCCCCTATGGTTTGAAAGCTGTGATTCTTGGTCCCTGAAGCAGCGTTTACAGATGAAATTGGCCAAGTGCAAGTGAATCCCCCTCTCTAAGCTCCGTTTCCTCATCTATGAAATTGGGATAATAGTGACAATAATATAAACAGAAGTGCTAGGATAGTGAATAGACAGCTCCTGCAGCTCCTGCGGGAGAAAGTCCTCTTGTGGAGCGTCTGCCATGCCCCCGGCCCCTGCTGGGTGCCCAGGACAGGCGAGCTTCCTATCAGATCATCCCCTTCAGCACCCAGGAAGAGCCTGGGGGAGACTGTGCCAAGAGAGGGCATGAGCTCTGCTCACGGTCACCAGCCTCTCGTGTCTGAGATGGGATGCGAGCCCCTGACCTCCAACCAGAGCTGTGCTGAGGACACCCGGAGGGCTGGGAACCAGGATTGCCGCCGTTTTTCTTCGATTCTGATGAGCGAGCCTGGCAGAGGGAGGGAGCGATGAGCCCCCAGTTTCCCACCCTGAGTGTGCAGGCTGGCGCCGGGCATGGAGGAGGCGGGAGGGAGAAGTTTGTATTCAGAGGACCAACCGGTCCATCTGGGAGCTTCGTCATTACTGTTGTTGATAATGAGTTATACGGAAGCTGAGGATAGAATTTACAGCTCGGGTAAAACCGTTTCAAATGAGGGTCCTTGGCAGCTCGGCTGACTTAATTTTGATTGCAAAATTATACATCAACGCCGTCAAAGCTTTCCCCCCAAAGAAACAAGTTTGCCCATGACCGTCGGCGGCTGTTTTCCTGTTCTCCTGGCCGCTCCTGGCCTGTGAGCGAACGTGCTGGTTTGTGGCGCTGCAGGTGGACCTTCTCCTGCGTCTGCAATTGCTCACCACACCCCGTGCTGCTCCGCCTCATGCCCAGCTGAGGTGCGTTTCTCAGGGTGAATCGACAGTTTTCCATTTGCCCGGCGCCTTCTGGCTGCAGCCTGGAGTTGCTTTCATGCTGCGCTTTGTCCCAGCTGAGCCCCGGCCTTGGTGCACTCGGCCCATCCCCACCTCGGTGTTCGTCTCCGTGCACTTTGTTCCTCCTTCCCGAGGTCTGTCTGCCGGAGCATCCACACCCCACCCCCTAGACCACTCTGCTGTGGCAGCACGTCTCTCCTGGGTGTCTCCACCCCAGGAACCTGCCCCAGGCCTCGGCCCAACTCATGGGTGTCTCCCTGCTCTGGGGAGCTCCTGGAGGCAGAGAGGCGAGTCCTTAGCACCAAGCAGAACCGGGCTTTTGCTGAACATTCTGAGGGCCTCCTGCGCAGAGCCAGGCTGTTTATCCCGAGGTCCCTCTGCTGCGTTTCTGTGGAGGTTCGCAAGGGCTGTGCCCACGCATGTCCTGGCTGCAGACTCTGAGGGCACAGGGGCCCCTGATCCTGGTTTGAGAGGCCGCCCGTTCTCACCCCGGCGGGCGGATGTACCGAGCAGACTCCAAGACCAGGGAGGCCCCATCCTGCGATCTGCTCACTCGCTCCTTCCAGCCCCGAGTGCCAGCTGAAGGGCCCGCCTCGTCCTCCCGGAGAACCTCAGGATGCCTCCCTGGTTTCCATGGTGACGTCGGTTTCCATCCTGGCTGCTCCGGAGAGGGATTATAAGTTCATCATTTCGTGCTTGGGTCTGGCGCTCCGCCTTCTTCAGCCACCAGGCTTCGGTGTCTTGGTGGGACTTTATTCATACATTATCTGATGGAAAAAAAAAATGGATGAGTTGCAGCCAGAGTTATTTCCTTCTCCCTGAGGCCTGAGGATCCTCGTGTTGGAAGATGAACCAGGACACTTGAGAGGCTGGCTGGGCAGCCTGGAACTCCTGGTGTGCCCCACGATAATAACAGCTAAGCAACAGCACAAAGGAAGAAGGAAATGGCAGCCTTTGGAGAAGGGAGTGGCAGCCCACTCCAGGATCCTTGCCTGGAGAATCCCACAAACAGAGGAACCTGGCGGGCTGTACAGTCCATGGGGTCGCAAAGAGTCAGACACGACTGAGCAAGTTCCACTTCACTTCAGCAACACACACATTTGCACATTTCAGCCGCACTGAAATGAACATCCGCCTGCCCAAGCGTCCTTGGAGATGACAGATCAGAGCGTGTCCGCGGGGTGGGGAGAGGTGGGAACGAATGTGGCTGATTTCTTGTCGGGTAGACAGGGCCGGGCTCTCCATCTCATTCAAACCCCTTTCTCTCCCATCGGCTGCATGGGATCTAAGTGTGAGTTACTTAACTGCTCTGCACATCAACAGTCACGGGGATAATAGGAGGACCTATTATAGTCATGGGGTTGTTATGAAGATTAATTTGGGTGAATGCTTACAGCTTAGAAAGTTCCAGATTAGCGCCTGCCATATAAACACAAGAGCTGGGTGAATTCAATGCAAGGTGATGTGCGGGCAGTTCTTGACGCCTAACATGAGCGCAGCAGGTAGTGGTCTCTGCCTTCCTGGCCGCCCCAAAGCTCATGTGGACAGAGCTCTGTGACCATGCACAGCTGTGCCCACCTCTTCTGTCACAGGATGCCCCCCCACCGGGTTGTAAATCATGCGATATACGCCTATTACAGACAAACCTGCAGGCAGGCAAAAGAGAAAAGAAAGCAATTTGCTAATAACCTGTTCTTACGCTCAGATGTGTTTCTATCTGGTCTGTTTTCCTCGCGCACACACATCTTTGTGCATTCACACATAGGTGTGCGTGAATATAGTTGTTAGCAGTTACAAAGAACTTCCCAGTTAATCAGGAGTCTCCTCCACAGGGTACTGGCCCTGCACCAGGGCTGGGATCCGAACACGGCGTGGGTCGTGCTGACTGCCTTCCAGGAGTTTATAGTCTCCTGGCAGAAACTGACACACACAGAGATTTTCCACGTACTTGTGAAAGTGCAGGAAGGACCTGCTGTGGATCGAGTCTCAAATAACTCCCATAACATCATGTATGAGTATTTTCTGATCGCGTTTGACTCTGTTCCTGTGATGTGTGTTTGCTGAGTGAGTTAAATGGTAGAGCCACAGTTGATTCACCCGACAGACGCTGCTCCTGGCTTGCTATTCTAAGTCAAGAATGCCAAGATGACACGCAGACACAGCTTCGGGTGTTGACAAGCGGGTGTGTTAGCCCAGCCCCAGAGCTGGGGGCAGCCTTGGGCTGACAGATCAGACCGTTCGCCAAGGGTCTGATCCTGGCGGAAGGAAGGCGCTCACATAGCCACATGGCTGCGGTCTCAGCTGGAGCTCCCGCAACATTTACCACTGGGGCCTCCCGTCTGAAAGCCGAGACCACATCTTGATGCATGTTGAAATCGTTCTGCCAAATTTGCCCCATCATTAACTTTCAATCACTGTTAATTTTAGACAGGGCTCTTAATTCAAGTTTTCTGTCTTTGTCAAGTTGATGGAGATGGGTCTGTTTTTAGCTCTGGTGGGAGGTGACGGGGTGGTGCTCCTTCACCCGGGACTGTCGAACACCCTCCGCCACAGCTGGTGATGAAATGCCAGGCTTGTGATTTAGGGAAATCAGCTCAGGAAGTTCATGTGTGGAGCTGGATTTGACAGGTCTGCTTTGTAACAAGCCACTCCTGTGAAGGCAGCATTCTGCCTGAGATACACGAGATGCGATTCAGCCAGATGTTTGGGTCTCAAACAGAATTGTTCCCATCCTTGTCCTTTGCAGGAAGATAAAGTGACTTCACCCCGAGGAGAGCTTGTAAATTAGATTTCAAACATAAAGGTCTTTTTGTGTTCAGGAACCCAACCATTCCACCATTTCCTTCTCTTCAAACAAGTTACCAATATATGTCAGTTTTCACGATGGAAGACATATAGATATATTTTCCCCCTCTACTTTTAGCTAGAATTCCTTAGCCTAACCTGAAGTATGGAGGGAAGCAGGGTCGACTTTATTTATTACAGATAATATGTATATGGGAAGATGGTGGCTGCTCTTGGCTATGAAAATGAAACCAGTTTGGCTGATGAAAGTGACCTTGAATGAAAGAGGCATCTCTGTTGAAATTTACTCGACCGCTTCTTCTCCTGGTTGATGGTTATTATTAGGGATCCATTCAGAGGACATAAAGCTCTTGTCTGACGCCTTCCCTTCCTGCTGTTCAGGGGACCCCTGAGCCAGGCTCTGCCCACGGCATCCCCGGGT